>NC_084480.1:135597585-135900615 GCF_030035675.1 Rhineura floridana
ATAAGACATTTGCTTGTGTGGTTAAGACTATCTCAACATCCCTCATTTTGAGTAATGTAAGATTCCCAAGGTGACAGTGGCAGAACTGACTAGAATCAATTAATTAATCATCCATTTGACCCTGCTCCCTGGTCAGTTAAGTAAATAAATTGTTCCCTTGCATCCACTTCATATAAGGAACACAAACTGAAAAGGCAAATCTCTGGACTGAGATTTGGCCAATTTGAGTTGTTCTGGGACTATACACTGACCTGTTTTGCATGTGTCAAATGGCTTAGCACAAATACACGAGTGTGCAGGTTCCTGGTGAGAGTATGATCACTTTGGTCCTTTAGAAGTCCTCCTGCTGTTATGCTGCTGTGAGCTAAGCCTTAGTGTGCCATCCAAAATCTGGGCTTGTGGTTTATCTCACTCCAGACAAATCATAAGGTGTAAACCCAAGAACACTCCTTGGCTGCAACCCATGATTTGCCTGGAGTGAGACAAACCACAAGGGAGAAGGTGACATGTAAATCTTTTACTTCCTAATTTTTAAAGAATACGTTTTCAATTAAAAACATTAATTTCTTCCGTTTCTCTACAAATTTAAACAAACATCATTTCCCCTAAATATTAAATGGCGACATAAAAAGTATGCAAGATGATACTTTAGTGGACCATCTTCTGTTGGTAAAAAGGTTCAGACTCTACCTAACATTTCCACCACAATCCCTTGGGCAAATGAGAGTTCACTTTAGTCATGGATGATGGATACCTAACGCTAGGAAGAAGTTAAGTTTTCCTAATTCTACCCATCAAAAGCAAGGGTTTTTTTGGGGGGGGGAAGGGGGGAGTCTCCTATTCCTTTCCGTGTATTTTTATTTCAAGCAGACAAATAATTTCCATATGCAGGATCCTGTGACAAAACTTTTAGGCAAGTTCAGAGCCACTGATTGAATACAGGAGTGGGCAACTGTTTGGGGCAGACAGCTGCATTCCTGTTGAGGAACATGGTTGAGGATTGCATTTCAGTGGGGGGCAAGGCCAACCCCAAAGGGCAGGGACACCTTGTTCTTCTCTCTTCCTTTCCCTCTCCCTTTGATCCCTCATCCAGAAGTATCTCCCTGCAGCAATTCAAATTTTCCGATTAAAAATTATCCCACAATTATTATTTGGAATTCCAATCTGGATTCAGGCCTTTAATCCTTCGGTAGAGGCTATTCTTTCATCTTTTTTATACCAACTAATGGGTTTGCCACGGTGCGCCCCTTCGGCTGCACTTAGGCTAGAAGCTGGCCTACCATCTTTAACATGCCAAGCATGGCAGCTGGCCCTAAATTACTGGGCCAAAATATCATACGATCCTCCAACTAGCTATTTAATCCACATGTGGGGAGATTCTTATCCCTCATCCTGGAATAATAAAATTAGGAGACACCTTTTGACAATTGGCCTATCTTCTGATTATCTAGCAACCCAAACTTTATCCTCGGCTAGATTAGCTATTCATACCCGGCTCAATGATATTGACTTCCAAATGGCAATCATGAAGGCTACAACAGTTTGTTCGCCCATATATTTCAAATTTCAATTTAAGCCTTTAATTCAGGCCCTTTATTTAGATTATCTTGTTAACCCTAATTTACGTTTGACTTTTACTAGGGCAAGATTTAACTCATTACAATCTGCCTTATTGTTGGGTAGGTATAAGGCAATCCCCTACGAACAACGTTTTTGCCCTTGTGGAAGTGGAAAAATTGAAACTCTTGCGCATACTATCCTCGACTGTTCTCTCTATGACTTTCTACGATCTAAATTCATAGCCAATATAACAGAAAACTGCTCTCTGATGCCGACTGATAAATTGATCTACCATCTTATCTCGGGTTCTAACAGAGAAATAACTATGAATGTGGCCAAATTCTTATACGCTGCTCAACGTTTACGCTCAAATGCCTTTGATATGTAATTTTCCGATCTTCTCCTGATCAAATGTATATGTTGTTCTTATTTGATAATTTTTGTACATATTTATTTTACTATACTCTCAGTATACGGGTCTCCGACCGCAAATAAATAAATGAGATCCCTCATCCATTCTCTCTTCCTCCCCACTCTCGTCAGTAATCCCCCCCATTTCTTTCTCTCCCCTACCTACCAGCCAGCCTCTCTCTGCTCAGCTCCAGCCAGCCTATTCCACTACAGTAAGCCTCCCTCCTCCTTAGATTATACAGGCAGGCAACATACAGAAGTGTTCTTTCATCTTTCAACTTGATCAATTACTACTGATCCTGAGCCTCGGAAAATGGCTCTTTCCCACTTTCTTCCTCAATTCGGTGGACTTTTCAAGGCTGAGATAGGCATCTGAGCTGCTGAATCTCAGCCTAGAAAAGTCCATACAGGTGAGGCAGGAAGTAGGGATATTTGGGGACATTTGGGGAAACCATGAAGGAGATCCCAGAGGACTGCTTGTAGTCTGAGGATTGTCCACATGTGAAACACCAGGAGAGGAAGATGAAAACTGTTCACTCTGTTGTAAAACAAGTATCAATCTTTCTAACCAGAGTAGTTCTCACTCTGCCTTCAATAGGAGAAGACATAAAGCTGAAAACCAGGTGATTCAGCATTGAGTTATGGTTTCTATTAGCATCTAAAAGCCCAATCCTAAGCATGTCTACTCAGACATAAGTTCCACTGTGTTCAAGGGGGTATACTCTCTAGTAAGTGTGTTTAGGATTGCAGCTTAAACACTGTCCTGGCCCCTGAATTGGGTGCACAATAAAACGATGGCAGTCAGTGTCTCCTGAGAGCAATAGACAGGCATGAAGCCAGCTGCCTGCTTTTGAAGAGCTTCACCACTGACAAGTCAGTGGGTTTTTTAAAAAAATGTTTTTTATTGCGTTTTGAATACATTCAAGACAAAACAGAAGAATTTAAGTAACAAAACTATATGAGAGATCAATGGAGCAGTTTATACACATGTACATGCAGGTCATAATCAGGATTAGTAAGTATATGTAAAATAACTATTGATCTATTTTGTTTTACAGGGATCAAGAAAGTGTAGCCCACCACATTTGTCCATGAGAAGCCAGAGGACATATTCCCATCACTGTGATTTACATGTGTAATAAAACAATACCAAGTTTCATAAAATTTATCAACTTTTGAAACTGGTCTCGTTACTCTTAATCTATGTGTGAGCTTCTCCATGAGTGCTAATTTCCACATTTCCACATTTCTTGGTACCATCTGTGTGGCATATGAGAGTCAAGTGTTTTTTCCAGATTAAGACTATCACCAAGCGGGAAGCAATGAGAAGGAAGTTTGTGATATCTTTATGGGCTACAATATTGTGGTTTCCATCAAATATGAGAAACAAATCCATTAAGGGATCAGGTTGAAGAGCCTGGTTAGTAATTTTGTTAATTTCTTGGAAGTTTGCTAAAAGGGAAAAATAATTGAACAGGTCCACATGTGAAAAAATGTACCTTGCTCCCCACAGCCCTCCAGCACAGTGGGGAGAGTGTAGTATTAATCCTATGTAGGATGTGAGGAGTGAGGTACCAGTGGAAGGCCAACTTCCATGCATTTTCACAAGCCCTGGCAGAAACTGATCCATATGGTGTTCTGTTCCACATGCTATCCCAAGAAGAATCACATATTTCCACTTGTAAATCCTATTCCCAAAAAGCTTTTTGATTGGTGGATAACCCTGTAGTTTCATCTAATAAAATATAATATGTGGTAGACAATATTCCCCCCCCCACTTCCCCTAGACTGTGATTAAAAAGTTTCAAAGGGAGTTAAAGGTCTTGTTGCTGGTTGCACAACAATTGGCATTGTTATGAAATTATGGACTTGGTGAAGTTGAAACCATGAGGACTTGCCATTCTTTAAATGGACTTTCAACTGAACAGGTACAGACAAATCAGGGGTGACACTGTGTGTGCAAGAAGAGTTGAGAGGGGAAAAGCTCAGATGGAGGGGAGAGTTAAAGGCACCTACATCAAAGAAAGAAATAATTGCCCTGCATTCTCTGTCATTTTCCATTGTGAACATTTTTGCAATGAGTGATTTATCCAGTAAAGAATCGCAAAAAAAATAGATGTAGGGGCATGAACATCTGAGCTGCCAGTTCACTGTATTACTTTCTGTAGTTACAGTCCCCCCCAGCACATATTTTCTTTATGAGAACAAGTAGATTAAGAAGGCCACATAAGTAAGTAAGTAAGAAAGAAAGAAAGAATTCACAGATACAGAAAGTTCATTCCCCAAATCATAGCAACAATAAGTTTACAATGAAACAAACACCTCACAGGCCACAATTCAACATAATAGGAGCAAGAGTCCCGAGCTTTGGACTGCAGTGTAGCTAAAAGCTTGTGTTGCCTTTCATTTCTGTGCCCAATACAGAGACAAATCTCTACCCTGGAACAATGGTGTCAGCAATTATGATTAAATTGGCAGTGTATCCTAATTCTAAGGGCCACCTTGAAAATAATTCATTTATTTCTATACATTTACATATTCAGAGCAAATATAGCTGTTGTACCTTATTCTCTCTGATATGATGCACATTTGTGAGACAATTTACTAAACTCTTTAACAAAAGATGTGCAGCACATTTACTTGCGTGTATAACAGACTAATTGGAAGTTTGGAATCCATTGTGCATGTGCCTTTTGGTTTCTGTCCTACATTTCTGCCCCACATTTCAAACTATATCTCCGGTAGATGAAGTCTGGAGATTTTAAAAGATTCCCAGAACCAGAAGGCCATGGTAAACAATGGGCTGAGGCTTACTGCTCTATTATATAATTACCTTGATTTCACGTTGGCAATGACAATCTAATATTAATGCAAAAAAATAACAATACATATTTTGTTATAGAAATGTGTTCTTTAGCACATGGGAAGTGCTAGCTTAATGGTAATTAGAAGAAATAGTAAATAATATAAACTTACTTGTGCCTGAAAGCAGAGACAAAGGAACAATACTGGCAGCTGTACTTGTCTTCGCGAGTAAACATGGCCAGTGCCAAGTGACTCCTCTCATGCGATCGTAGACCCTGCATAGACATCAAAACCCGGTCACACTGGCTGCAGTGGTAGCCACCAGGTCTGGTTTCATCTTCCAGTGATGGTCCAGATTCAGCTTCTGCAAGTTCCACAGTGGCAACACTGCCAAGGTCTTTGGCTCCCTCAACACCCTCCAAGAAAGCTGCATGTGAAGGATCTTCAGCTTCCTGCTAAAAGACACACATCCCCCCAAAGACATCAATTCTCTCTCCCTTCTGCCCTATTTTTACTATTAAATCTATGGAAGTCTATGATTTTCCTCTAATAGTAGAATCTCTACAGCTCCATCTATGAGCAGATTCTCTATAAACAGCCTTGCAATCACAAGAGAAGATCCCTCTAAAGAGACAAATATCCTGATTGCATTGATGGCTGACAGTGCTGCCGGAGCGCATCACTTTCCAAGAAAATATTTTTTCACAATAGCTCATTTTATCAGATGGAAAACAACACAAATTCTAAGGAAATGCCAATCTTCTTTATAAAAGGTGATTGGAATGAATGCTCTCATTCCTTCAGTTTATTGATGTAACACTGGCATAAAATTTTACTGCTAACGCTCACTTTTTATGAGAATTGCCTAAATGTTGTTCCATTTGCTTCAAACAGAACTATGCACTATCAACTACTAACCTATCCAGAGTTTTCCAAAATAAAGTAACATAATCTCTTTTGTTACATAGTATCTGAAACGACTGCCTCCTTCCTACAGACCCTCTCAGATGTTAAGATCGGCAGAGGGGGGCCTCTTGGTAGTTCTGTCACCCTTAGAAGTACAGGGGGTAGCAGCTGGGGAGAGAGCATTCTCTGTGGCAGCCCTAAGCTGTGGAACTTCCTCCCCGTAGAGGTGCATGTAGCATCTTCACTCAACAACTTTTGTTGGATGAAGGCATACCTTTTTACCTTGGTCTTTGAAAGGTACAATGTGTTTTGATACCTACCTCTACTTTCTTATTTAAACAGTATTAGTTTCTTATTTAAATTGTATTATTGTATTATTATTATTCAAATACTTTTATCTGATTTTAAATTGTATGACTACATTGTTATAACCTACCCTGGGACCTTATGTAAAGAGTGGGTAAGAAATCCTATAATAAATAAATTAATAAAAATAATTGAAGAGGAGAAATGAAGAGCACGAGAAAGACAACATAATATGAATTGCTCTTCTCAAGTACAGTGATTTAGGTATTCATTTTCTTTGAGTTAATTTGCAGGATATATCTAATCGGTATTCCTCAGGCAAAGTTCTGCAGGCAGTCAACAAACCCTCTCCTACAACAAAATACACAAGATCTAGTCCTGGACAACAAAATTCAAGGCAGCTTTGTCACTGATTTGTAGAAAGACAATTCTGAGTTTGTTACTGCATCTGAATAAGGAGATTGCTTTTTAATATTAGCATGCATCCAGTCCTTGGCTCATTCCGCATAAGAAGGCAGGACTCAGTCCAGAGAATTCCTGGAAAACCTACATATGAAAGCTTTCACTTGTACTTAAAGAAGTGCATTCAGAATAAGCCCACCTACTCCACATACCCCTATGATACAGCTCACACAGTTTAAGTGAATGATCTTCTGTAAATGGAATAATAGGTTTTATTATTATTGTTGAGATTTTTAATGTTTTAATGTATTTGTATGTTTTTATTTTGTACGTCGCCCAGAGTGGCTGGACAGCCAGCCAGATGGGCGACTAATAAATTTAATAAATAAATAAATATATACATAGGGCTGTAAATAATAATAATTTGGATTTGGATTACCAAGGTAATCGAAATTCTTCAGAAAAAAAGGTATATTATGCATAAACTATGCAAATTGAGCAAACATGGATAGCTTCTCTTTTTTGCTTAATTAATCTGCTTCTGCTAGTCAAAGAATGACGGGGTGGGTGGGGCAAGGGGTTATACAAGGCACTGATGCCTTGCCCCAGAGCCCTGGAAACCTTATTCATCAACTCCTCTGGCTCATGAGATTTCATCAGGCATTGCTAGGTGTGAAGATCTGCAGGTGATCACCTTGGGCAGAATAGCTGCTAACAAGACCGCCCCTTTAAGAAGCCCCCAGTCTACAGGAGCCAGGCCTGCACTTCAGTCAAGCAAGCCAAGAGAGCGTTGGGGCAGCTGCTACCACCTGAGAATAATGAAGAGTTCTTGAGCTTAAATAGCCAGAGGAAGCAATCAAAGGGAAGGGAAAGTAGACTGTCTGGTTAGCTAGAAAGGAAGTAGAGCCCTTGAGCAGGGCTTGTTATTTTGATACTGTGCGGGGAGGATTTGAACCTTGTACTGCCTGGGGAGTCTCTAACAAGGGCTAAAGCCTCAAAGCCAGAGATTCTGCCGTCCCATCAATGCTGTTGATAATTGGAGCTCATAGTGTAGCCTATTTCCCCATTGATCTAAGGTCATTCACCACTCCCCCAGGAAGGGTCCATACTAGGGCTACCCACACATTTTCAGGCATTGCTTCACACCCAACAAGGATTAGAAAGTTGCTTTAAAAAAGAAAACAAAAACAAAAACTGATATTCAAAAGGAAGCTGAATTCTGCAGCATATATCCAGATTTATATATATAACTTGTAACTACATCACCACATTAACAGCGCATGCTAGCATGCAGGGCACAAAAACACACTAACTTCTGGAAATGTGTGTTCCAATCCTCCTTTTCTAAAATTTATTTTAAAAAGTACAACAGTAAATCAGAGCAATAACTTTGCTCAACAGGACCCACTGTTAAAGACCTTACCCTGGAAGACAATCTTACTCGGCCATGAGTGATCGCCAATGAATGAATGATTTCCATGCATCAGAAAAAGGACTATGATCCAGGAAAGAGCCCATAAGAAACAAGCTAACATTAAAACCAATAAAAAGAGCAAGCCATATTAAGAAAAAATCTGATTATTTTTGATATGTTTAATTGCAGTAATGAGGTGCCTGAGCCAGGATACCATGTAAACTGGTCCATTTCCCTCTTGATGCAACTATGTCTTTAGTCCCAAAACTAGATCTTAAACTTTCTCACCTTGACTGCACCAGACACAGAGGAACCATTCCCATACTGGACATGCTTACGAAGGTGATTGCAGATGGCTCGAAGGGTTGGGTGAACTTCCACACAAAATTTACACTTGTATCCCACTATCTTCCTCTCCTTCAGTTTTGAAACTTCTTCCACATTACCAAAAGGCTGTAAAGCAACACAATGTGAAACTTAAAACAATCATTCCTTTCTAGAAACAAATTGAAACAGATTTCTAGAATACAACAGAACATTAGTAATATTACGCTTGTTAAAATAAGCAAGCCATTGGTTTAGTCTAAAGGCCAACATTTACAAGTCTCTAAATGCCTAAAGTGTACCATTTAAACATTACCCCAATACCTTGGACATATAGGAAAACTCAGCTCAGATTTGCAATCTCCTAGTGTGATACTGAAATATGAAAGTAAATATTTCTTATAATGAAGAGAATAAAGCATAGGTAATATGGCATTTCCCCTCTAAACCAACATCTCTTCAGCTTTGCCCATGCCACCAATGTAACCTAATTTTAAATCAGTGGGATTTTTATAGTTGTCTCCAAGTGGAATCTTGGAATTACAGTTTGCGTTTAGATACACATACAAGCACTAAAAATCTTTTCTAAAGAACCCTAATCATCCTATCACAAAGCTTCAATTCCTAAGCTTTCTTGGGAGAAGCCATTATGGATTTAACATTTGTAGTGGAGATACAGTCTTCATGAGAAGTATTCACAGTTTTGAACTGTTATGCAGGAAGAAGATTTGAATGAGTTTTGACTGAAAAAATATTTTAAAACTTTCTGAAATTATGACTCAAACACCGGAATGTGGGTCTTTTGCACCTGAAGGCAGAGATCTCAAGTACTAAGGGAGCAATCCGAACCTATGATCCACCAGGATAAGCAAGTAAAGATCTGGCGAATCTCCAGCTCAGCAAATTGAACCCCAGTTCAGCCAGGGCTGAGTTAGCGTACGTCCCTCCAAAAGGGCAGGGGGAGATTGGGCCGGGCAGGGGGAGATTGGGCCGGGCAGAGGGGGAATTATGTTGAATCTTAACTCCATTCAGCTCAGTCACATGACCTGGCAACCTGGCGGAACTTACACGGGCTAAAAGGATGGTGTAAGTCAAACCCTATTTTACATGTTTGTTTTCCCTCTTCTGCCAGGCTTGGGCCAGCTCAGCTGGCAGTAGCCTCCCTCCTGAATAGGGTTTGAATCTGGCATACTTTATGTCAGCTTATCTTCAACCATTGTAAATTATGCTGGTTTCCCATAGTTAGGATTGCTCCCTCAGCTAGCATAGAAGGCATGCAAAGTGCTGTATTTTCTGTTGCAAAACTATATTTCAAATGACTTTAGCCCAGAACTTTTGACATTTGACTTAAATTGCCCCAGAACTGTTTTGCATCTGGTCAGCCTAGTCATCGGCAGTCTGCTTAGGATCTGTGGCCATGAAGTCTTCCCTGACTTGACCTCCTTATATAACCCTTGGTTCTCATCTTCCCCTTGCCTTTTCAATGCCCTGTCCAGAACTGATTCTGTTTCTCTAAAACTGATCCGTTGGGCTGGTAGACATGTAATATTAAACTATGGCTGCCACTACATGGGTTAGGCTCTGCAAGTTTGAGTGAAGAGTCATGCTCACATGTATCCTTTCTTCCTACTATTCAGTACAGAAGGCTTCTGCCAAGATTACTTTCAGTTACAGGGAATCCCAGCTTAGCATTACGTGTGAACTGGGAATCCTGGTTTCAAACAATGACTGACTGCTACACAAACCACTTTCAAACCATTAATTATGAGTCTGATTGTTTAACTTAAAAGCTTTTTAAAAACATGTTTTTAAAGTTGTTTTGTTTTGGTGTATTTTAGGGTCTGTTTCTATGATGTTTTTTGATGTGTTTTTAGCGCTTCTGTTTGCTGCCCTGGGCTCCTGCTGGGAGGAAGGGTGGGATATAAGTAAAATAATAAATAAATAATAAATAACTGCATTGTTCATAACTATAAGACAGGATTCTTCCACACTGAAAGTCAGCAGAAGTCCTCCTTCTGACCAAATGGAATCCCATTCAGTAGGGTTCCAACTTGAGAACTAGACTCCTGGCAAGCCAAAATTCAGTCTCCCATCAAGTAGCAGTTGATCCAATTGGATGCACTTATTGTTTTCCTCTCACTTTCTAGGACCAACATGGTGGTAACCTCCAAGCTTATAAGAAGGCAGGAATGGAGAACCTGTGGACTTCCAGATATTGCTACACTCCAACTCCCATCAGCCCCAGCTAGCTTGTTCAATGATCAAGGATGATGAGAATTAGGCCCACAGGCTCCTCATCCCTGTAATAAGAGGATATTAAAACTCCTGAAGTGAGCTGTTCCAAGTAAACTAAGGATGGATTTGAGGTAGCCAATGTGGTGCCCTCCAGATGTTTTTTTGACTACAACTCCCATCATGCTGGCTGGGGCTGATGGGAGTTGGAGTCCAACAACATCTGGGAGCACCACGTTAGCTACCCCTGCATTAGGCTTTTTCAATAATTTTTCATGTTGCCTCAATGATTTAGCTGATAAATAAAAATTAAATCTTGGCTACATCATACCTGAGGGCAAAGGAACAGGTAGGAGAAGCAAAACAGGTAGGAGAAGCTTTCATATTGGAAAGCTAGTAGTATTTGCTGCCAAAGAGAAATTAGCTTTGAAATGAAGAGGAGGTGGGGGTAGAGGAAGAAAGAACATGCCAGGACTTCGAAGAAGGGGGTGTAATCAAGTGGCAATGTTTAATTAACTTAAGGTTATTGGCACACTAAGTCACTGATGTGCCCATAGCTCCTCAGCTGCCAAAGGGAATGTGCATCTGGACGCTAGTAATGAGAAACCTCCTGGGGATGGAAAAGGAGAAAGAACACCAAACATAAATCTAAAATGTGAAAACATATCCTTACCCTCTCTTGTTTGAAATCTACAAAAACACCATCTGCATATTTTTGCTTGCTCAGAAGCTGCTTCCTCCTCTCTTGACGTTTGGCACGCTTCTGGAATTCCTCATTGTGACTGTTCAAGTGCGAGGTCAGCTCCGCTGTGCTATGCAGTTTGCTATCACAGTGCCTGCACTGGAAGACGGGGTTCTGGAAACGGGCACCACTTCCCAGTATGGTAAAGTCTCTCTTCAAGTCCTTGCTGTGGTGATCAGTGTAATGCATGCATAGCAGCTCGGCTGTGCTGAAGGAGAGTTTGAAACACTTGACGCATCGGAAGGGCAGCCACTCCATTTCGGGAGCCTCTGCCTCCACCTCAGACTTCTCAAAGTCATTCCTCTCCTCTAGTGGAGCTTGCTGCTTCTCATACTCATCTGCATACACTGCAGTGAAGTAACCCCCCAGCTTGCTTGCATGCTGTTTCTTAGGGAACACTCCAGGGTGGCGTTTCATGTAGTGGGATACAATTCCTTTTTTACTAAAGGACTGGAAGGAACAAAGAGAGCACTTCTTTTTCTCCACTGCCCTCCTCAGCTCCTCACTTAACTGAGGAGAATCTTCTTTTGGGGGTGATGGAATGATCACTTTGTTGGGTTTGTCACTTACAGTCCTTGAGGCTGCTAAGCAATGAGTGTAGTAAGCATCAATGTCATGGCGCTTCTGATAATGCGCAGCCAAACCTTTACGGATAGGGTTCGTGTAGGAACACAAAGCACATTTGAAAAGGTTGTTCTTCCCTTCTGGCTGTGCCCGAACATTGTTGTGTTTTATTCGGTAGTGCCTAGCTATCCCTTTCCTGGTGGAGCAAAAATACTTACAGAGCTGGCACCGAAATACAGTGTGGGAAACCAAATGGGAACTTGAGAAGTGTGAAGGAGGCACCGAATCATCTCCAATGATCTCCTCTGGAGCAATTTCTGGAGTGGGCTTAATTTCAGTGATGACTTCAGGTTCCACAGAGGGAGGCAACTTAGGAGGAGACTGTGCAAACACATCAAATTCAGGCTGGTTATGGTATTTCTCATAATGAATTTTGAGTTTCTCTAAAGTACCATGTGTATAAGGGCACAATTTACACCTGTAAGCACCATATCCTTGTTTGAAAATTCTACTGGTCTCTTCCACATCATTCTGGCTCATGTCAGTAGGTTGTTCCACATCATGCACAAAATCTTCTGCAGTGACTTTTACTAAGGGATGTCGTTTCTGGTAGTGTGTAAGAACACCATGGATGCGTGTATTAATATATGGGCAATGCCTACATTTGTACACAGCACCTGGGTTGATGTCTATGTCTTGTGCAAAATCCGCAGCCTTAACTTTCATCCCAGGATGTTTTTTGCCATAGTGGGTGAGAAGTCCGTGCAAATTGTTGTATTCTGACTGGCACACTGTGCATTGGTATGGTGTTGAGGATATTGCAGGGTTTGCAGAAGTGAGCTGGATAGCTTTGTCTTGGGAAAGGTTTGTATCCTCTGCATATTCTGTATCCTGGTCCACCTGTGGTGCTGCCATCTGGCCCTCAGAATTTACTCTGGCCCCAGCATCACTGAATGCTGGGTTGACTTTATCAGCAGCATCTTTCTCCTTGATAATATCTAGCAATACAGATTCATCCCCATTCATAGCCCAAGGGTGAAAAGCTTGGTAGTGATTAGTAATGTCCCAAATGGAAGATGCTTCAAAAATGCAATCTCTGCATTTATATGTTTTCATCTCTGATGGTATCAGTAAGGCTGGGGGTGAAGGATCCGGCCCTGCCCACAGCTTTGTTGCCATATACGTATAGTCAACATAATGCTCAGGATGTCGCCTTTGGTAATGCACAAGCAAGCCACTGGGTTCAGTGTGAGAATAGATGCACCATTCACAGTGATACCCAGCTTCTATTAAGCCATCTAAAAATGCCCATCGCAAAATAGATGTGACTGTGGCCTTCAGGCTTGGGTGGTCCTTTTTAATGTGCTTTCTCAGTGCGTAGAAATAAGGAGACGTATAAGAACATTGCCTGCACTTGAGAGCTCTCAGCTTAGCCTTCTCTCGCTCAGCATTGGAAGCGGGAGCCTGCAGGTTGCCAGGGGAGTTTTTCTGGCCACGATCACAAAGGCTCCTGATTGTGGCAGTGTGCTGCCTAATCACATCTGCATTGGCTTTGAAATCACGGTGCTTCTTTTGGTAATGTATGAGCACTCCTTTCACAGTCCGGTTTCCATAATCACAGTGCTGGCAGAAGAACATCTCATTCTCTAAGGGAGCTACAGTACTCTCAGAGCTGCCCCTATTAAGCTGTTGCATAGATACTGTTGGTCTGTGAATACCAGGAGGCATCTCTCCAGATCTCATCATTGCTGCAGTGGGAGGTGCCTGCCTAATGTATTTTGCAGTAACTTTTATTTCCGGATGCCTTTTCTGGTAATGCACAAGCACTCCTACCACTGACCGGTTGCTGTAAGAGCAATGCTTGCAGTAGTAAAGCTCAGTGGTAAGGTCTGGAGGTGGTGGAGGTGGTAGCTGTGAAGCCATACTGGACATTTTGGGGGAGATGGGCGATCCCAATTCATAAGCCATCTGAGCCAGAGCAGAGCCCCTCTCAACAGACACCACACGCATGGTCTTCTGAATCCTGAAGTATGACGCTTTCTCTTCAGGATGTTTTTTCTGATAATGCACTAAGACAGAATGCATATTAGGACTTGCAAACGAGCAGACATCACAGTCATAAACCACAACACTGTTTACTGATGACTCCTTCTGACTTTCAGATTCTGGGCTATTACCTTTCGAAGAACTTTTGTTAAAAGCAGCAGGTACGCCAGTCCCACGTGCAACTGAAGTTGAAGCGGCCAGACTTTTCGGAGCAGAGTTCAAGATCTCCCTCAGAGTCTGAGACTCTGAGCTTAACCCTTCTTGCTGTTCAACCACATAGCTTGAGAATATCATTGCATTGTTAATTTTAACTGTTGGATGCATTCTTTGGTAATGCGGCATCAGGCTCCTAACATTAGGGCTGGTGTAAGAGCAGAAGCGACAGCGGTAGATCAAATCAGAATGATCAAAATTTAGTACATTCATAGCTTCAGGATGATGCTCACCATAGTGCTGTTGCAGGTCTTCAAAGTTTGTATAATCAATGTAACATTCAAGACACCTGTATACTGCACTGTGATCATTGGGATCCAGGATATACCTAAAGCTGAATTTAATGTATGGATGCATCCGTTGATAATGAGTGCTAACACTCCTGGCAGACTTGTTGCTGAAGTCACAGTGTTTACAATAGTAAAGCCTTCCAGAGTCACCGTAGTCAGAATTGTCATTGTTTTGATCAGACCCATATATACTTGACTGGCTGCCCAAAGCAGAAGAATTCAGTCCTTGGTCCTTCAAGCCAATAGAAGAACAATAATAGTCCTCCTCATCCTCAGATATAGTTAACTCAATTTCTGCCCCATTGGTGGAACTGTAATCATGGCCGATATTCCTGTAGTTGGACTCTTTCTGAGACTCGTTGGTATCTCTACCCCACATTTGTTGTGAAGCAAATGATGCCATTTCCATCAGTGGTTCTGCTTGTTCTTCTTCCTTGTCCAGTTCAACTTCTATCTCGACTTCATTGTCATCGTCTTCCTCCTCCTCCTCCTCTACATTAATAACTGCATCTTCTTGCTGCTTGTTTTGACTGATTTTGCTTTGCAAATTACTAGCTATCTCATCAATCCTAGTTCTCTTCTTCACTGGTGACAGATCGAGGGGAAAGTCATTGGACATCTTTCTAGAGGCTTTAGCTACAAAGTTGTTTTTAGAAGACAGCCCAAGAATTGAGGTCTGGCTTTTCTTCACAGTGCTGGGGGAGGCATGAGCATCAGGCTCACTGTCTTGTGGAGTATTTGATGATGGGCCCTCATATTTTGGCAAGTTGTCACAAAATGAGTGCTTATGTTGCTGATGAACCCGAAGACCTTTCAAAGTAGTTGTGGAATAATTGCACATGGTACATTTATATGGATGCTGTGAGTTGGATTGTGGAGACTGCTGCTGCTGCATGGAATCCATTATTCCCCCAGACTTCCTGCCATTTATATTGCCCCCTTCATAGGATACTGTGCTTTCATTTAAAGAAGAAGCTATGCTTTCTGTTTGGGAATTCACTGCATCCCAGTCTGATGCTGCACCAGTATGACACTGCTTATGAGCTCCAAGTTTGAATGAGCTCTTACAAGTGAAGGGACATTCATCACATTTGTATACCGCTGTCTTTCCAGACAGATGGATGTTTTCAATATGGCGGGAAATGCTCCGCCGATGCATGGTAAGGAAAGGACAGAAAGGACACTGGAATCTGTTCATAAACCTTCTAAATGGGATCCCCTTTGTTTCCAGCAACTTGTGGCCCTCAGACCCCATCAGTTGCTCTGCAATTAGTCCAGAGCTCTGGTGATCCATGGAGTTCAGCCCATTTTCACTGTCCAGTTCATTTAGCTCATCATCAGAACTGGAGTCATTCAGCATACTGTTTGTATCCATATCAGCGGAAGAATTGGCCATGTCAGCAATCCCGTAGCGAGATCTGTCAGACAAATTAATAATGCCAGAGTTGTGAGGTGCCTTGTGTTTCATATGAGGATAGGAAACAGAAGAAAATTTTGAAGAAGTAGAAGAGTTGGACCTGACAAGGGAATTGTTCATAGAACCTCTGTAGTTTGGGAGGTTGGCGTTAGGCATCTCTCGTCCAGAAGCATTCATAGGGATGTAGTTCGAGTTTGGAGTGGGGCTTGGTGGGCTCTTGCTTGATACATCTGGTATACTGGTCCCATCCTGTTGCTGCCTCAGGCTTGACAGTATTTTCACCATGCTGCGATGCTTTTTCATCATATGGTCACACCAACGTTCCCTTCGAGGCGTCTGGTAACTACACCATTCACAACAGAAGTTGCCTCTTGACTTGGTTAAAGGCTTGACCATAGACTCCAAAATACTGCGCTCTACAACTTCAGCTGGAAGTTCCTTACAAGAGTCCTGTACTGGCACAGATGTAGATGCTGATTCAGATATAGCAGCTGAAGCAGAAGGAGAGGTGGAGCTCTCCTTCAGGCTGTTTTTGTGGTACATCTTCTGGTGCTTAATAATCCTTGCACGCCTTGGTGATTTGTATGTGCAGAACTGGCAAGAAAAAACCTTACCAAAGCCCTCGTGCATCATAATGTTGTAATTTAAGGAGCCAGTACCAGGTGATCCAGCTGGGGATCCTCCCGCCTGAGCGCCATGGACTTTCCGCGTATGCTCTATGAGAAGGTTTTTGGATCTGAAATAACGCACACAAAATTTACACTGGAAAAATTTGTTTGCTGGTTTGGAGAGCATATGTTGGCCATAATAATTCTGGCTATAATAATTTCCAGTCCCCAGCTGAGCTGCATTTTGTCCTAAAAACAGAACAAAACATTATTTTAGAAATTGTTGCACTTACTAACATGTCTTTTCTTTATTTTAATTTTAAATTGAGAGTTATTTACATGTATTAAACAGGAACATCAAGAAACAATAAAACTCCAGACCAAAGGCCCCACAACAATGGCATGACAGCTGAAGTAACATGCCTTTAAAAATAAGTAAATTTGCATCTATCTATAAGTGCTAGGTTCATAAATACTTCCTATGGCAGCCTTTCCCAACCAGTGTGTCTCCAGATGTTGTTGGACCACAATTCCCATCTTTCCTGACCACTGGCAATGCTGGCTGAGGCTGATGGGAGTTGTGGTCCAACAACATCTGGAGACACACTGGTTGGGAAAGGCTGTCCTATGGTGTAATAAAATGGACCTACCCACTTACAATTCTCTTGTAGGGAAGTGTTGGTGATTAAAGGACATAAATATTTTTGCCATTGTTTGACTTGCTGTAAGCTATTTCATATGCAATGTGTTTTTTGTTTCCTTTTTGTACGTTGCTTTGAGTCCTATTTTTGGAAAAAAGTGACTAACAAATGCTATTAATAAATAAATAATAAATAAATAGATGCAGCATGTAAACCACAGCGGTAGAAAAGGGCAAAGACTAGTTCTCTGCTATTCCAGACAGCAGGAACAGATCTAAGGGGCTGAAGTTACAGGAGGGCAGATTTTGGTTGAATGTTAAGAGAAATGTCTTGATGGTGACAGCAGTTCAACAATGGAATCAGTTACGCAGAGGGGTAAGTAAGCTCTTCCCCTTGCTGGAGGTCTTCAAACAGAGAGGCTGGACAGCACTCTGTTGTGGATGCTGTAGCTCTGGATTCCCTGCACTGAATAGGGAGTCGGACTAGGTGGCCTCTAGGAACACCTTCTAACTGTTATCATTCCATGACTCTAATTCACATTTCACATTTTAAAATGTAAGTTGCAGAATTCCAAATGATTAAAAATTATGCATAAAACAACAACAACAATAATAATGGAATAAAATGCCAGTCTAATTTAGATGTCTAATTTAGCTGGGCAGGACCACCTACCTGATATCAGATGTTCCACCCACCTGTCAAAGTTAGTCCACTGGGGTGGGGAGATAAAGTTCTGGCCTGCCAGACAAAAAAGTTTCCCCACCCCTGACATAGGGCTATGACTGTTTAAAACAAAAAGAAAAACTTGTTCAGGGGTTGGATCGAACCTGTGATGGGCACAATTGGACTGGTGATCCACTTAATTAAAACTCATGGGAATCCCTGTAGTTGAATGCCACTGATACAATTTTATGGGATACTGCAAGAAATTCAACATAGGTTTGTAATGGAATCGCAAAACTCAACAGCAAAACATGGTCACTGCCCACTTAATATGGATGCCATCTATAAAGTGATTTCTGTTATTATATATATGCTTTCATAAAACAGAAATATGGTCGACAGGATACTAATCTGAGAATGTTGCCATCGAATAAAGTCTTAAAACTACAACATTTCAATAGCAGACAATTTACTTTTTTTTACCTGCCATCTCATCTGTAATTCCAAATTCATCTTTTATAGAAGAATATTCCACCTCAGCCTGGTCACTGCTATTCATGGAGCTAAACCTCGACTGGCTAGGAGTTTCCTCAGCAACATCTGTGGGTTGCAAAAATGCGGTGTGAACATCTTGAATGTGAGCTTTAAGATCTTCATAGGATGGTGCTCGAAAATCACACCCATCACACTGCAGCACCTCCATAGTCCTTATTGATGTTTTACATTAGGAAATCCTGGAAGGGAAAGAAAAAAAGAAAGAAGCAAATTGTCAGATAAATCTTCTATCAATTTTTTTTTTTAAGCATATGATTTACTATCCAAAAAAAAAAATGTTTCGGTAGCATAGTTTTAGACTTGTGCAAACATAGGGAGATGTCATCCAAC
Source organism: Rhineura floridana (assembly GCF_030035675.1). NCBI lineage: Eukaryota > Metazoa > Chordata > Lepidosauria > Squamata > Rhineuridae > Rhineura > Rhineura floridana. The sequence continues at coordinate 135,616,015 of NC_084480.1, forward strand.
ATTCACCTTTACAAAAAAAAGCAAGAAATTATTCCAGAAATTTTAGATGTGCTTCTGGCAACATTCAGATATGACTTAGTTACTTTGTGCACAGGGCTTGCCCAAATGGCTTTTCCTCCACTCACTTTGTTCAGCTAACCTTACCTGCTGCTAACATCTCTAACAAAGAACAAGGAAGCATATAGTGGAAAGCTATATAAACAATAAAATTCAATGAAACTAGTTAGGAAAAAAAATCTTTTTCCTACACTGCCCTAAAAACTGAACAACATTATTTACTTATAACATTTTATCTGGCACTTTCCATGAAGCTCAAGTGACATGCAAGGCATGTCTCATCCCATTTTTTAATCGTTCTCACATTCATCTTTCTCAATAACCCTGTGAAGGAGGTTAGTGTATGACTGCTCTAATAAAGCTGATTTGGTACTGTAGCTACTGTACTAGATAACTGTTTCACCACAAGACTTTTAAGTACTAATCTCCCTTTGCAACCTTTTACTTTTTGGTATTACATGTACAAGGCTTGGCTCATGTGTCACACTAAACCAAACTATTGTTGTTTGTTGTTATATGCCTTCAAGTCAATCATGATTTATGGTTACCCTATGAATCAGCAACCTCCAATAGCATCTGTTATAAACCACCCTGTTCAGATCTTGTAAGTTCAGGTCTGTGGCTTCCTTGATGGAATCAATCCATCTCTTGGTCGTCTTCTTCTACTCCCTTCTGTTTTCCCCAGCATTATTTTCTTTTCTAGTGAATCAGGTCTTCTTATGATGTGTCAAAAGTATGATAACCTGTTTCATTTTAGATTCTAGTGACAGTTCTGGTTTAATTTGTTCTGTGACCCAGTTATTTGTCTTTTTTGCAGTCCATGGTGTGCGCAAAGCTCTCCTCCAACACCACATTTCAAATGAGTTGATTCTTCTCTTATCCGCTTTTTTCACTGTCCAACTTTCACATCCATACATAGAGATCGAGAATACCATGGTCTGAATGATCCTGACTTTGGTGTTCAGTGATACATCTTTGCATTTGAGGACCTTTTCTAGTTCTCTCACAGCTGCCCTCCCCAGGCCTAGCCTTCTTCTGATTTCTGGACTATTGTCTCCGTTTTGGTAAATGACTGTGCCAAGGTATTGATAATCCTTGACAAGTTCAATGTCCTTATTGTCAACTTTAAAGTTACATAAATCTTCTGTTGTCATTACTTTAGTCTTCTTGACGTTCAGCTGCAGTCCTGTTTTTGTGCTTTCTTCTTTAACTTTCATCAACATTTGTTTCAACCAAACTATGGCATAGTGTAAATGTGCAAGCTACTAGGGAGGCGATCACGGCAACTTAGCTCCTGCCTGATGCTGAGCTAAACCATGTCTTGGATTAGCATGTCCTCCCAACCCGGGCTTATGTTTTAGCTATCTCCAGACTAACCATGAGCTGTAACCAAGTTCTTGATTTGGCTTTGCATGACACTGTCTGTCTAATACTTACTGATTTTTTAAAAATCCCTTTTTTTTTACTAAATTGGAGAGAATACATCACTTAGTCCTTCCATGATGTAAAAGGAGCATCTCTACAAGTTGATAGAAAATAATTAATTTTCCATGTTTCTTGGGTTATATGATTCTGTATTTGACTAAATGATGCAACAGACTGGTACTACCTAGAGGTAAGTATAGAACTTTAGTAGATGACCTATTAAATCCATTGTTTCTATAAGTCTTGGGAATTACTGAATAGACTGAAAATATACAGCTTCCTGATCTGTTTTTGTTGTTGTTGTTGTTGTTGTTATATAAAAGGTAGGGTTTTTTTTAAAAAAGAGGCAATTCCACCCCAGCATTGCACGTATCCAGCATCAAGTATTATCTTAATCAATGAACTGCTTATCTTAAAGTCTCCTCACATACTTGAGCAGGTCACATTCAGACTAGGAACTCCAGAAGCCCAAGAGATGGAACAGCAGCCAAAATATGCCCCAATGGGAATTCCATTCTCTTATTGTGGAGAGATATAAAGTTACTTCTACAGAACATTCAAAGCTCAACAGTATTATGTCAGTGTAGTAAAGAAAGGGGCTGCTGTGAGAATTCTGTATCAAAAGCAAGTTTCTCATGAGAACATGGTATTTTTTAAACAATAAATAATAATCATCCTCCTTTTTGGACACAGAGAGCACAAAGGCACATCCACTGACAGGACTTTGAACGGTGCAATGTGTTAGAGCCCCCATCCATCCACTCTCCCTCCTCTTTGCCCCCTTCTCCTTCCTTGTATAGAAAGTATGAACGCTGGCACGGCCTTATTTTCAGCAAACAAAGTTAGCAACAATCAAGATCCTCAACCTTTTATGTGCAAGCCCCAGACTAGACTCTATGGAAAAGTTGCTATCTGCTCTGGATCAAATTACAGCAGTGAGCACTGAGGCCCCACCCCACAAGTCTCCTTTAGCACAGTCCATTAAACCTAAAAACAATTCCACCCCTCCTCGCTCCATGGTGCAGCAGACGACTCCTGAATTTAGAATGCACCATTGGAAGAAGGAGGAGGAGGAAAGGGGGAGAGGGGTAGAAGCAGATCCTTCCATCCTCCTGACCTTCTCCCCTGTCCATGTATAGTCCTTTCATCTGAGCCAAACAAACCCCACAGTTCTACTGAATGTGTTCATCACACTTTCAAGAGATATGAGCTCCTGCGTCACTGAAGCTTTAAGACTCACTAAGCTGCCCTAGTCCTCTGAGCTTCAGAGGAGAGAGAGAGAGAGAGAGAGAGAGAGTGCAGCCATTTTAGCTCAGAGAAGGCATGTACTGAGAGATACAGGCTCAGAGCTCCTAGCCACCCACAACATGGCTTCACTTATCTGAGCCTCATCTCCAGCATACAAGGTTCTTTCCCTCCACCACCATTCCCTTCCTTCTTCCTCTTAAAGAGGAGCAGGACTTCTTCTTTGTGGTTTAGCCCTTTCAGGAAAGAAACCAGATGCCTGAAGACTTCAACGTTCCTTGTCAGACCAGCATTCCCCCCTCTCCCCCCCCGGACATAGCCATGGGCAAAGAGATCTCTCAGGCTCCTTTCCTCTCCCACAAAACATTCCAGCAACAGCAGCCTTTGCTGAAGGAAAAGGTTTGGCCAAATTGTCCTTCAAGCGGAAGGAAGACGCGGAAGAGTGACCTTTTCTGAAATAAATATATAAATAGGATAGAGAGAGAGGGAGGGGAAGGAATGGGGAGGAAGAAAAAAGGGGGAGGGGGAGGGAAAGCCCTTCAGAATGCTTCAGCCTCTTGGGAGACATTCTCCTATGCACAGAAGACATACCATCTGACACTGCCTGCCAGATTCCAAAGTCTAATGACCTTTGTTAATCACCAGCCAAGCTGTCTGCCTCGACAAGCCTTGCCAATAGGCACACCCTTCCAACACAAAGGCTGGAGCTATTCCTTTTGGAGAGAGGTTCTCTGAAAGCTCCATTGTGTAGGGGGGGGAACAAGGGGAAAGAGAAGGGGGGAAATCTCTTCCTTTACAATACTGTTGGGTTGTTAAGGAACAAAGCGACAAAAATGGCCTTCCTCTCCTCTGCTCTACTGTTTCTCCTTGTTTGGAAAGTTCTCAGATTGGCTTAGGAAACAAAAGAAGATGGGGGGGGGGAGGAATTAAACATTTCTCTCCACAAGGTAAAACTCAGTTTCTGCGGTAAACAAGGAAAGCAAGAAAGAATTGTCATCACTCAGCGCAATATTGTTGCAGTTGCCTGTCCTTAACTCTGGCCTGCCCATTCATAAAGACTCGGACCAAACATCCAACTTTTTTCTAGCAAAGTAGATTTTAAAAGCTGATCAATGGGGAAAAGCCAATTGGGTGTCAATGGGGAAAATACCTGCGGAACAGACCCTGATGAAATGAATGGAAGTTGCACAAGAGCGTGTGGGGTACTCTCAATAGAGATGGCCTCCCACAGCTCCCATTACTTTCAATGGAGCTTGTGCAGAAGTTCCTGAAGGACTCTGCCTGTTGATCTTTTTTATTTTTTTCATTAAAGAAAGAGCTTTTAAAAATGGATTCAAACTTTAACAAAGCATTCCCAAGTCATGCAAAAGGTTAATAATCTCATAGGAACTGCCAGCAACAATTATTCTCAGGTCCATCTGAGTGTCCTTCAATTTAATATATTCACCAAAACCAGAAAAGACTTTTTAAAAAATGTTTTATTATTTAAGTATTTCTCATCATGGCTCAGTCATTTCAAGAGTGAGAGAAATCCCCCAAAGACCTAACACGGTTTAAGCGATCAAGGAAATCCAACATACGATGTCTGTATTTCTTTGTCTGTGGGAGATAAAGAGCAGAGGGACCCATCTGTCAGCCGAAGAATGAAGCTCATTTTCGCTGCAGATGTTAATGCGCTGTCAAGATGCACATGAAAGAGAGATATATGGAAACAATAAGGCATGTTTATCCATAATGACAAAGGCAGCAGTAGTAACATTTTCATATGAGCTATTCATACTCTGCAGTACAAAAAGCTCCAACCCTGTAACCAAGGTTAGCCAAATTTTGTATCAACAAAACCTAAACAATTATGCAACCAGAACAAATTTATGCAAATATAATAAAAATTCATGGAAATGTTTGTTTTTTATAATTCATTCTAAAACCCAGGTTTGTAATAATTTACCGCTGAGATATCTTCTGGGAGAAGGGTGAGCTGTAAGTGCAAGAGATAGAAACATACACACACGGGCCTGTGTCTATGGCATTGAAACCACCATAACCAAAAGTCACACATGCCACATACCCTATCCAAGTTTCCAATTCAGTTTTGTTGCAATCAAAATCAAAAGAATCACAAAGCTACTTCCATCTACCAGGAGGGAGCAATGGAGAGAGTGAAACTTGTTTTTATTAAACAGCAGGCCCTTCTTATGCCAAATGGCAAGCTGCTTTTGAAACAGCTGTTTCAAAAGTAGGTTGTGGTACAGCATAGGGCTGAGGGGTTCAAAGTATGTCTGGGGAAAACAAAATTCCACTGGCCGAACATAAGCATCTTTAAATTGTTGTTTTGATCCTAGCCATTGCGCTAGGTAGTTCTTTGGATCCTAGCCTTTTTTTTTTAACATTACCCCAATATCTGAAGTCTTTCAAGCTTCAAAGCACATCTCCTTAGTAATTTAAAATAATGGATACATATGTGCTTGGCCACACAAGTTACAATGCTCCAAGCTCTTATTGTGGAATAGTTGAATGCATGTTGGACATTTTCACAAGACTCAGTCAAGACAGATCTCTAGATCAACACAGGAAGACCAGAGGAGGGGAAAAAACTTTTGTGGTGAGAGAAAAATGTTGATATGAATCCACCTAAGATATGCTTCAAGAAAACAAACTGTAGTGGGGTTTTGCTTTCCTCATACATTTGAGCAAACTTTTCTTAACAGAATCCAGAAGGCCTTAGTAAGGTCTAATCTTCTGCCTGTGCTGGAGAGAGATTAGTCTACCAGAAATAAACTCTGAAAGAGCAATGTGATTCCACAGCCAACTAATTATAGACCTTACAAAACTTTCAAGAAATAGAACCTGAAGTACCATAAGCAACACTATAGGGCAAACATTTATTCCTTTTTTCTGCCACAGAAATCCTGATTTGAAATTAAGAAACACCAGTATTTACTACTTCAGAACCTTCAACTGCTACCTCTACATTGCAAGTGCTTTACTTAGCCTGCTTGCATCCCTAGGACATATTTGCTGAAAATAGCAGTCTATTAATTAATTTTTTTTTAAAAATAGTCAAGCTTGTATCACTCATGTTAAGTCTAGTGCAGACAAAACACTGCCTTGAAAACAACGGCCATTCAGAAGCCAGGCTTGGAATGCATGCTCTCTTCTCCTTCCTTTGAAGAGAATCCCTATTTCCCTTACCTAGCCACCAGTAACCATGGTGTATATTATATGTACACCAATGTTTCCAACCCCCCTCATAATTGTGCTTTGCAAACATACATAAAAACTAGAAGTTTCAAATACTGATTCACAAGAGAACCATGGTTAGCACTGACCATAACTACAGGTGCACATGTAATTCTAAACTGGCTGATGCCAAGGGAAGGATTGCTGGAAATTTGTTGATTTGCAGTGAACCAGCATAGCATCTCTACTGAGCCTTCGCCGTACATTCTCATCACACATGTAGAAGTGATATTTCCCTTTCTTCCCTGTTGGCTCTCCTTAATCTGTCTGGGGTGTGCTTTCAGAAAGCAGGAAGATATTTAGAGGAGACAAACTTATTCTGACTTCCAGCATATTGACAACAGAGATGGAAATATGCCTTTTGTAGTATTGCTGAAGAGAGAGAGAGGGAGGAAACGAGTGGTGGGATGTGGCTACTATAGAATAGCAGCAAGAGTTGGTGTGATGATCTTGCGCCTGAGAGATGGCTTAGCTTGTAGAGGCCATCTGCCTCAGATGGGTCTAATGTGGTGAAGGACCAACAGCAAGGAAGGAAACAGACAGATGCTGAGCCTGTTAAAAGCAGCTTATGAACACTGAAGAAAATACCAAGCTACAATTTGTGGCTTCACAGGACTCGGCTGAAGTTTCCAAATATATAAATAAGCTCATACTTGAATATCATGTTACAAAAACAAAAAAAAAGGCAGCAGAAAGATTTGCATGCATCACACAACAGTGACTTCTCTCTGGTGATACCAGGTATGTAAACTTGGCAATCACCAGTGGACTTCCACATATAATACACTGTTAATTTGACCCTGTGCAATAGGTGACTCCAACTGATGTATTCGAACAAGAGGTCACTGCAATGTTAAGAGGAGATTTGGCCTTATTGGTCAGCTTGCAAAACTGTCAGCTTTTAAAAAGAAATTCTAACCCATGCTATCAGAGAACAAGACTTTTTAGCAATGGTAGTGAACAGAAGCTAGACCCTGAATTCTTAGAATATATCTTGTTACCTTCCTCTGAGACCCTCAATACAAGGGTACACAAAATGGTAAACAAGACAGGCACATAAACAGAAGTGCTCCATGATGAAACCATAGTCCAAATCTGATATAACACAACATAAGCGATTAATGAAGGTTTATACAGTGCCCAGGCGTGAAGTTTATTCATGCAGCATGGTGTAGTAATGGATAGATTGTGCAGGTGGAGATCTACTCGTGTAGGGCTTAAAGATACAGGGCTGTGTTCAGCTAAGTCCTACTCATAGACCCACTGAAATTAATGAACCCAAGTTAGTAATGAGTATTCACTTCAGTCTAGGTCCCGAGTCTCAAGTGAGTCTGTGTATGTTTATGCAGAAGCAGAGCCTACTAAGTGAAATACAATCCTAGGCGTACTTATTTGGCAGTGGGGTACGATCCGCGTGCAGGTCAGACCGGGAGGGCAACCTGCTAGGCCGGTGCCGTCTCTCTTCGCTTTTGCTGCTGTTGACCCAGGACAAAACTATGCTTTGCCCCCCTCCAGTGCACGCGTTCTAATAGCTTTCCAAGTTTCTCCACCTCTCCTAATGTCTAAAGGTTGAAGCTATGATGGACGACGACAGAACACTGATTGTGAAGTCAGGGTAGGATGGATGCTCAGTGTAATTTGTTCAGAAGACAACCTGAGGGCTGAAGAGCTCATTCACGCTCTGGTAACCTCTAGATTGGATTACTGTAATGCTCTCTACGTAGGGTTACCTTTGAAAACGATTCGGAAACTTCAGCTAGTGCAGAATGCTGCGGCCAGAGTTCTTACTGGGACGAAGAAATTCGACCACATAACACCTATTCTGGCCCAACTGCACTGGCTTCCAATATGTTTCCGGGCCAGATTCAAAGTGTTGGTCCTTACCTATAAAGCCCTTAACGGCACTGGACCGCAATATCTGATGGAACGCCTCTCCCGCTATGTTCCTACCCGTTCACTCCGCTCGATGTCTAAGGCCCTTCTCCGGGTCCCAACCCATACAGAGGCCCGGAGAACAGTAACAAGATATAGGGCCTTTTCGGTGGTGGCCCCTGAATTATGGAATGCCCTCCCAGATGAGATACGCCTGGCGCCTTCTCTGTCATCTTTTCGGCGCCAGGTAAAAACCCACCTCTTCGCCCAGGCATTTTAAAGTATTTAAGCTTTTAATCTTATTTTTTTTAGTTTTCTTTCACTTTGTTTATAATGTTTATATTGTCTGTGCAATACACACTTGCTGTATTTTAAATATTGTGGTTTTATCATGTTGTACACCGCCCTGGGAGCTGCTAGCTATAGGGCGGTTTAGAAATGCAATTAAATAAATAAATAAATAAATAAATAATACTCTGAATAGGACAAGCATTGAATACCACCTATAGGTTACAAAAATTGTAAGGAGTGGCACATGACCCAGAGTTACACCTATATACCATCTTATGGATAACTTATGACCAGTGCCTGTGTCTGCCAGCACATAGTGTCACACTGGGGAAAAAGTCAAGAGATGGGATAGCGACTGGGAAAATCTAAAAAAACGATTTCTGCTTATTATAATAATAATAATAAAATTTTATTTTTTAGTCGCCTATCTGGCCGAATAAACGGCCACTCTAGGCGACGTACAATATCATGATAAAATACAATATAACCAAAAATATAATAATTAAAATTAAACAGCATTAAACAACATTAGAAACTGACCCACCCCCAGAGACCCCATAGGCCTGCCTGAATAGCCAGGTCTTTAAGGCCCGGCGGAAACCTGTCAGGGAGGGGGTGTGGCGAAGATCGAAAGGAAGGGAGTTCCAGAGGGTGGGGGCCACAATCGAAAATGCCCTCTCTCTGGTCGGCACCAGCCTAGCTGTTTTAGCTGGTGGGACCGAGAGAAGGTCTTGTGTGGCTGATCTTGTCATGCGGCATAATTGGTGATGCTGGAGGTGCTCCTTCAGTTAAACTGGGCCGTATAGGGTTTTAAAGGTCAATACCAACACCTTGAATTGGGCCCGGTAAACAACTGGTAACCAGTGTAGATCCACTAACACCGGGGTGATATGATCACAGCGACGGCTGTTCTTAATCAAGCGTGACGCCGCATTCTGTACCAGCTGTAATTTCCGGACCGTTTTCAAGGGTAACCCCACGTAGAGCGCATTACAGTAGTCTAAGCAAGAGGAGACCAGGGCATGTATCACCCGTGGGAGCAGATGTACAGGAAGGCAGATGTAAGCCTTTATAACAAAAAATTAGGTGCTATGAGGGAAGGAACCATAGTTTAGTTGTAGAGCAGTCAGGCAGAGGTCTTTCTGATACTTTGCGTGCAGAAGGTCCCAGGTTCAATAACTGGCATTTCCAGCTGAAAGTTTCAGGCAGCAGATGATGAGAAAGACCTCTCTGCCTGAGACTTTGGAGAACTGTTGCCAGTCAGAGTAGGCAATACAGAACTAGATGGACAAATAAGCTGAGAAGGCAGCTTCTCATATTTACACACACACTCTGACTCTTCACGGTTCCAAAATGTATCAGTGACAAACTCAACAGAGAAGCTTTACTATTTCTCAAAAAAAAAAAAAGGTTTAAAATGATCCACCCAAATTCCTGCACATCAAACTGTGGAACTGAAATCAGACTGCAGATAACAGCCAAAATTTAACCATGCAACAATCCACAGAGTAAATAACAGTGCAATCCTAACTTGGAGCCAAGGAGCAATAAAATGGCAGATCCCCTGCCATATCTGAAGCCCTACTGATACACACCACCTCCAGGTTGGAAGGTGGTGGTGGGGAACAGTTCCATCTAATTTTCATTTATGGCACAGCTCCAGGTTGGCCTAGTTGAGGCCTCCAAAGATCAGCCCCCTCAAGGGATCCAGTGGGCATTAGATCTAAAGCCTACAGCACCCTGCCCTGTTCTGACGGTTTCTGATTGCTACTGCTGGTGTGAAAACCGCTAGCTTTCTGCCTGCCTGGGCAAAGCAGTGGAGTCCTCCCAACTGGCAGGACTCCTCTCTGCCAATGGAGGCCAGAGGAGAGGCAACTAATCACAATCCTAATCATGGTCACTGTATCCTATTATTTGCATTATTTATCCATGATTAGTAGCAGGCTTTCATCAGTCTTTATAATGTAGGATTATCTTTACCTGGAGACATTCCTAATAAAATATTCTAACAATTTGATTCCATTTTCAAATTTACAATCACTTTCAATATGATTGTGCGGGGTCTTCCCCTAGAGCATTATTATTATCAAAGCATTTAATAATTGTCTTCTTCATCTGATCTTCTGTTGTTTTGCATGGAATTAGGATCAGTGGCCAGTTATTTGTGTGATTAATTAAGCATTTTTGTACTGAAGATTCTTCAAACATGTCTATAGAACTCCCTTCCAGTTGAGATCAGACAGGCCCCCTCCCTGTTGAATTTCTGGCACCTATTGCAGACTTTTTTTGTACAAGTATGCATATGGGCTAATTTTATAGCTTTAATTCATTTTTATTTTCATTGTATTGAGTATCTTGTACGCCACTTAGAGATGATTGTAATTAAGCAATATATAAATGATCAAAACTATAATAATAATAATAATAATAATTAATAATAATAATAATAAAAGAACTATTTTTAGTAGCTTAGTACTGTAAAAAAAGTGCTGGCTAATATTCTTGACAATTTGCTACACGCATTAAGTACAAAGTATAAAATAATGCCACCCTAACACACATGGTAGCACATGCACAGCCCCAACTCCCCTTGGTAAAGTTCTGCTTCTAGCTTGCTGAACCAGGAGGAGGCAATAGCATTCGATGGGAAAGGCAGGCAGGAGTTCACGCTTGATGCTATGGCTTAAGCCAAACCTGTGGCCCTCATTCACCACTCTGGAAACACCATCAAATCCCACTGCCTGTGCCACTTGTGGAGCCCTCTGGTGCAGGCAGGACAATCAAGTTCTATACCTCATGTATTTACAGAGCAGTCAATTATTTTGTCTTAATACCAATCAAACTGGGTGGGGACCATGCTTCATTGTAAGCAATATCCTATAAAGTTATGGTCGGTTCAAGCATTTCCTTTATTATTTTTACACCTTGATAGCTTAATGGTCAACTGCACTCTTAAATGCATTCTCCCATGAAAACTACACACTCTAAATATTCATAGTTTGAAAGTCAATTATAATCAAATTCCTTTCGATTACTATTTTAAATTGTATTTGCCAAAAAAGTACACTCCTCTTGATTTCCCTCTTTCCTTGTCTGGCCAATACAGCAAACACAGACTGCAGCTTCAACTGTCTTATGCTGTGACATGTTTTCTCCTGATTTACTCTTGGAAAAAAATATATTTGGGCGAACAAGTAGATGGGCTGACCTTATCTCTGAAGTTAATTTAAACAAACCCTACCTGGGGAAATTCAAACCCCAAAAGAAAACCCCATGTATACATTGACCTTTCCCATTCCTTATGTCTGACTGGTGTGTGTGTGTGTGGGAGATTAATTCAAAGCACTTTTGAAATGGCATCTACTAGGAATGACATTTAGGGTGGACAGGACACGGGATGGAGTCCTTTTTCTGCTATGCTTTTTAGACCACTTCTATTTATGAGAGCACCAATTTCTCTTGCCACCACACATGCTGCTCCCACTTGGTGACTGGTATATGTGGTCTACATCATCACCATCATCATTATTATTATTTGATTGATTCACATCATCAAGATGCATGTCACTTTACCAAGTAACTATCAAGAAGGCCGGTCCCTGAGTATATTAAAATCTAAAATGTTACATGAAGAAGGTCTACAGTGGGAGGAGAAGATAAAAGAGAGAGAATGTGTGCTCCCTTCAGTTGCATATCCTTAGCCTAGAACAGTAAGAGAAAACCATTTTTATACAAGAACCTGTGTGGTGTGTGTTTTAAAAGATAGTTATATTCCTTGTGATCTGTCCCGGTGTTGGTGAGAAATGCAATGCATTACAATGGCTAAAATTTTGTCTACCACAGTTCTTCCCATCATTCCTTTGCCCTGAGTTGAACTAGTTATGCTTAGTGATTAAGAAACTTAGCTTTGAACAGGAAATCCAGAGTTCAAAGCCGCTCTCTGCCATTAACTCAATAGACAGACACAGACAAACCACTCTCTCAGCTTCAGCACTCTCCACCTCTAGCGTGTTCAATATGGAGATAACACTAATCTCAAAATGAATTGCTAATATATGTGAATTGCTTTAAACACTCTCTAAAATGTAGTCTGGGGGTGGATCCAGGTCAAGAGGTCTCTGTAGCTAGGAGTACCTATTTCCATCTATGGCTAGTTCATCAGCTATGGCCATTCCTGTATCAAGATAGCCTTGCCATGGTCCTGCATAGTCTTGTTACCTCCCATATAGATAACTGTAATACACTCTACACTGCCTGCCCTTTAATATATGGAAACTGAAGCCAGTGCACGATGCAGCTGTGAGTGTTGGCTGGCATTTCTGTTCTGTGTGATGCCATATAATCAGTAGCAGCAAGTGTGGTGGGGCAGAGCTGCCCTCCCAGCACTGACATCAGATGGGGATAGAGTGGGGAGGCAGAGAGGTTGGAGCCACGCAGGGAAGCAGCAGCAATGCCGGTGTTGGGAGAATGGCTCTACCGCACCACTAGCACACATAATCCATACGGTACTGGGCTCAATTAAAGGTACTAACATAAAAATAAAAAGCTCTTAATGAGTGCCTCTTCCCATATCAACCATCAGAGCCTTGAGATTGGGATGTGTGTGCTTGTGGTTCCACAAATGGGTGTAGCTTGTTACTTGGGGATCCTAAAAGGGCATTTTCTGTAGCAGCAGCTCACTTGCGGACCTCCCTTCCCTTAAAGGCATGGGTGCCTATAACAGTAATGAAATTTTGCTGCATGGTGAAGACCTACTTGTTATCTCAAATTTTTGGAGGTCATCTTAGATTATTTTCTGCCTTAGAATCTTTCTGCATCGCTGTTGTTTGTTGCTGTTTTAACTGTGTTCTATTAATTTTACTGATACTACGATGTTATTTGCATGGAAACCACTTTGGGATCACTTGTAACAGAAAGTGATATAGAGAAGCCTTTAATAAATAAACCTCAACATATGATCTATGTATTGTATTCAATGTACCCCGTCATGACCAGTGCCAGCAGAGCAAGAAATCCCTCCCATCCCCCGGGACTACTTCATCTCCGTTTTCATAGCTATGTTTCTTCACCACAAAACTATCCATCATCATCATCATCTATTATCTGCCCTTCACTTCAAAGTCCCATATCTACAATGAAATACATTTGGTCAATAGGGGGGGAGTATCTAAATGAACACAAATCTATAAAAATAATTGAGACAATAAAAAGCTAAACTTGAAAAAACATAGGCGTTTTTTTTTAAAGTTGTCAGTGTATTGAGGGCAACTGTTAAAATGTAAACTTGATACTGATTGGGCTGATCATAAAGAACTGTGACACACCAAGTTCACTTCATCATCACCAGGGCTGTGGAGTCGGTACACCAGACCTTCGACTCCGACTCCTCTATTTTTCTACTGTCCGACTCCAACTCCGACTCCTTCATAAATGGCAAATGTATATTAACTAGAAATAACAAATTTACTGTAGTAAAATGGTAGCACAAGGCATTTCATCACCACCACGTGAATCCAGAGCTCGGAAAAGTTACTTTTTTAAACTACAACTCCCATCAGCCCCAGGGATTGGGCTCGTGGGAGTTGTAGTTCAAAAAAGTAACTTTTTCAAGCTCTGGATTCACGTGGTGGTGATGAAATGCCTTGTGCTACCATTTTACTACAGTAAATTTGTTATTACTAGTTAATATACATTTGCCATTTATGAAGGAGTCAGAGTCGGAGTCGGAACATTTCTACCGACTCCGACTCCACCCAAAATTGCTCCCGACTCCGACTCCATGACTCCGACTCCACAGCCCTGATCATCACACCAGTGGATTGTGGCTATCAAGATAGGATAACAGACCTTGCCTCTCTTGAGGGGATACAGAAATCACCTGTCATTGCATGACCAGACAAGTTTTTGTACTTGATTTGCATTATCTCACCTCAAAAGGTATGCTACAGGAGTAACTAGGTGGTCTGTTATATATACAGTGATAGTGGCCTGTACTCTAGAAAATGCACACTAAAGATGTCCATTTGACCAAAGCCTGATGGACCTGTTGGTGATGTTGCTATAAGGTGTGCAATAAGGACTGCTGCAGGGGTGAGACTGTGCTGGGACCATCAAGGGGCACGTTTTTCCATGTGCCTTGCCCCACCCCTCTGCCTGGACCTATCAGGAGGAGCTGCAGACTGGAAGGTACTGCTGCAGGGGTGAGACTGTGTTGGGACCATCAAGGGACAAGCTTGTCCACCAGCCTTGCCCCCTCACCCCTGCTCTTAGTGACATTTTTCTGGGGACTGTCCTTTCCCAGGAAGATGAATGCTTTTGGTTTTTAGCTGTTGTTGCTTTTTAGAAACGCTAGGATTTTGTTAGCTTGATTTTTTGTAAATTGTATTGTTTTTATTTGTATTTTATATTTGTGTTTTTTTATTTGTGTGTAAGACGCCTTTGGGGGCCTTTTTGGCCAAAAGGCAGCCTAGAAATAAACCGTAACATAACATAACATAACATCAGGTATAAAAATAGGAAAATAATCACAGCACTCTCAATACACACTACTTTTCATAACTGTGGCTGCAATCCTATGCATACTTACCTGAGAGTAAGTCTTATTGAACTCAGTGGGACCTACTTCTGAGTAGGCATGCACAAGATTACACAGTTTTAAACATATCCAAGAGCTGACCTAGCTATATTGTTTTATTTCTTCCCAAAATCTGAAATGGCATCCCCTGCTGTCTATCATAGCCCCCAGTGGAAGGTCAACATACTCATAGCTTATGGAATCATACCTATAATTTAGATCTATAAAGTTTAAAAAGGATGATTTATTTCCATTTAATGGAAGGCAGGAAAAAAGAAGTTTCAACTGGAAAAACAGGCACTCTACCCTAGACCTTAAACTGCAATCCTGTGCATGAGTAGCTGATATTAAACTCCATTAAACATAGTCAAACTTACTTATGAGTATATGTACAGTATACTGGACTGCATGTGTGCAACCCTATTCATGCTTACCTGAGAGTAAGATCCACTGAAGGTTTATTTTTGAATAAGCATCCATAGGATTGAACCACAAAGAAGGGACTATGAGTGGAAATTATGACTAAACTAAAGCAAATGAAGTCTAGAGAAACCACACTTTGTAAACAGAAGTCACCTTCCTTTCTTTTCTGACTGCCCTGAAACCAACTTCCTACTGGCTGCATCAAATTCAGAATAGATGTAATCCAGATTAGACACTTCTATTCTTGAGATTTTAATTTTGTTAAAACTGGTTGGCAACACTGGCTGAAATACCCTAAAATATCCTCCTCCCACATACTTTCAGCTAGGCTTTAAAATACATTTATTATTTTGGGAATAATTCGGATGTATTTTTGGTCTGACAATTTAGATGTTTTATTCCTTCCTCCCCCCACCCCATCCCTTTGCAACTCCTTTGGTGCTATCTTTGAATTACTTTTGCACAAGCATGATCATATTCTGTATATAGAAAGAAGCCACAGAAAGGGAAAGGACAAAGAAAGACCTGAATGCTGACCTGTTATAGGAAAACCTGCATTCTATAAACTCAGTCACAGGCAGCAGAAATGCTTCTCAAATCAAATTACTCAGTACTTTCTTCATACAGACTTGTTTACGTCTGCCCGTGCTGAGTAAGAACTGTTTCCAGGCAGACTTTTTGTCATTTGTAAAATAGTTTGAGATCTGTTTGTTTGCAACAAATGTTCTGGCATGCTATAGTGTTCTGGGCCAATACAGTTTGCAGACATAGTTGCAAGATTGCCCTGATACTCTACAGGCACTCCAAGATGCCATCTGAGCAAGGGCTGGAACTATCTGCCTCAATAGGTAATCACAACCTGATGGCTTCAAGACTAACCAGGAAGTGGAGGTTGAATAATAGATCTATTGGGAACTGGATTCCATGCCGAAGAAGATAAATTTAAATAGGCTTCATTGGAAGGAATGCAGACTTCTATCTGATATAGCTGTATGACTTAATTAGATTTCTTTTCAACTTAATACAACCATCCTAGACGTCCGTGCTCAGCAGTAATTAGGAACTGGTTTTTACATTATAGACTCTTGGAAGTGCCACATTGCTTGGATGAGAGATAGGAGTCTATCCCAGCTAATATTTCTTCAAATATAGCTAAGGATAGACTTACTAGCCCATTTATAATGCACAAAATTTCCAATGCATGACATGCAACTTGGGCTTCTCAAACGTATTGCGCTTTCAGAGAGTACGGTACAGTAATATATCCAAATATGAAAATCAGATATGGTTTTCTCTCCTAACATTTTGGGAAATGGTGGAAGCAGTTGGGAAGCAGTCTAAATATCTGACAGTCTAAGTATCTGCCAGTGAAGTCTACCTTGATAAAACCTCTTAGTGAAGATAAGTAATTGTCATTAAGTTAGGCAGTGTCTTTATATTCCTATTCCTGGGATTTAGTTCAAGATGGCCTTTGAGCCTGTTCTCACATGTATATTCATGAGCCATTGTAGCTATAACATCCCACTTCTCCCCATGCTCTACATGAAACCACTGGGTGAGTGAAAGATCTGTGTGAAATCATCAGATCTGGGCTGAGATGACATCAGCATGCAGTATCAGCTTTCCTTGGCAGCCAATTTGTTTTTGATCTCAATGCAAAGTGTCAGCATTTTACTTCTTCCTACATGAAAAGGCCCAAGGACTTTGCTCTTCCCAAGACCTTCTCTCTATTCTCCTTCTGACAGATGTGCAGACAGGGCCTTTTTGGTTGTTGTGCCCACAATGTAAAACAAAATAGTTACACACACACACACACACACACATCAAATCTTTTAGGTGGGCTTTGAAACACTCTTTTGTTATAGTGGGCATTTTTAAAGTTAGGACTTGCTGCAAAACAGATCAAATTAAAATTCTTATAGAATGTCAAAGGCATTTTCAGACTTTTGGTCACTCTGCAGTATACCACAGCTTTCCCAACCATTCTGTCTGTCACCATGAGGGCTAAAAATGTTTTTCAATGACCAAGATCATAAAAATGTAACAAGTAACAACAGAAGGCTTGGAACCACAATACCTGATGGAACGCCTCTCCCGATATGAACCCACCCGTACAGTACATTCAAGATCAAAGGCCCTCCTCCGGATGCCTACCCCAAGGGAAGCTTGGAGAATGGCAACAAGGGAGAGGGCCTTCTCAGTGGTGGCCCCCAAATTATGGAATGATCTCCCTGACGAGGTGCGTCTGGTGCCAACACTCTTATCTTTTCGGCTCCAGGTCAAGACTTTCCTCTTCTCCCAGGCATTTTAGCATGTGTTTTATATTGTTTTAAATTTTTTAATTGTTTTTTAAATTGTTTTTTAAAAGATGTATCTAAAATTGTATTTGTTTTTAGTTACTGTAAATAAATAAATAAATAAATAAATAAATAAATAAAGAAAGAAAGAAAGAAAGAAAGAAAGAAAGAAAGAAAGAAAGAAAGAAAGAAAGAAAGAAAGAAAGAAAGAAAGAAAGAAAGAAAGAAAGAAAGAAAGAAAGAAAGAAAGAAAGAAAGAAAGAAAGAAAGAAAGAAAGAAAGAAAGAAAGAAAGAGAAGGTACAAAAATACCTTGGGACCTGTATGTGGTACATCATATATTATATGTTGCTTGCACCTCCAGAAAACAAAATCACTACTTGATGCCACGTTGGTACTTATCACCTCAAATTTCTGGTCTCTTTCTCCCGCCCGCCCGCCCCCCCAGTTATTCATAAGCTCAGACATACCAATCTATCATTTAGCAATCAATGTGGTTTATTATCCTAAGAGAAGAGTCCGTGTAAACATCCAAGTCAGGACCAACTGGAATAATAGGAAATACTGAGGAACAGAGAACAAGGGTAGCACAGCAGGCAAGAGAATAGCGTGTGAACCAGGAAGTCTGCATTTCAAGCTCTTCCTCAGTCAAGAACTCGCTGGACAGCCTCAGGCAATCTACCCCAAAATCTATTAACATGGGGACAATAATGCTGATCTACACTGTAGGGATGTGGTAATGATTACTTAGATCATATGTAGGCAGCTTACAACCCTTGGTGACCTTCCAGCCAGCTCAAGTAGGGGCCCAAGCCACCTGCTGCCACTTATTTCCCCCTCTGTGAAATTTTGCTGGTCCCCTCCTGCCCAACATAATCATACTCCCCTCAGTCCACCCAACAGCTCTTTGTTTTTTTTTTTTTTTTTTTTTTTTTCAATAATTTTTATTCAGATTTTCATAAAACATACAAGACAAAATCATAAAACATTCAAAGACAAAAAACAAAATCAAAAATAGTTAAACAAAAAGAAAAAAAAAAAAATAAAAAATAAAAAATAAAGAGTAAAATATTGACTTCCCATTTGTCAAAGATCAAATCAGTTATAAGTCTATAATATATAACAATCCTGTCTCTTAAGTCATATTATAAAATCACTTTCCTCCAGTAGTTATCTTACTTAATCATCAAATCTCATAAACATTACTTTATTCTTTCCACAAAAAGTCAAAGAGAGGTTTCAATTCTTTAAGAAATATATCTATCAATTTTTTTTTCCAGATAAGCATATCGATTAATCCATCTCATTACTAATTATGATAATCTTATTGTCATAACCATAGTCAAAATAAACATTTCAATTAATCCATCACATCAGAATCTGTTAGGTTCAATAATTTCAGTAGCCATTGTTCTATTATCTCTATTAGTTCCATTTTCCATCTTCCATCTTCAGTAGCCTTGTTAAGTCCAGTAATTTCAATATCCAATCTTCCATTATCAGTATTCCATAATAATCTTGCTGTCAAAGCCATAGTCATATAGTAAGAGTCTGATGGGAATTACCTCTATCCCAAATATTTTCTTGCCATCCATTCTGAATAGGTTGCTGAAATACTGCTGTAAAATCATATCTCTGTTCTTTTTTTCAAAATACACTGGGTCATCTCTTAAAAGTTTTTCCATTGTCACATGGCTGCAGTTAATTCCATAGATTTTCTCTATATTGGGCTCCATCACATCATTCCAGTCCAGAAGATTATCCATGCCATTGATAACTTTATCTCTAGAATCTTCATTCATTTCTTCAGAGATAACATTGAGTTCCAAACAATAGATTTTATTTCTAAAGTCCATAGACTCCAAATCTTGTTCCTGTTCCACGTTGGTTCCAATCTCCGGGATCTCCTCTCTCACAGGGACCCCTATTCCAGTCTCCAGGGTCTCCTCTCTCACAGGGACCCCTGTTCCAATCTCCGGGGTCTCCTCTCTCACAGGGACCCCTTCCAGGGTCACCTCTCTCACAGGGACCCTTATATCTTTAATCTCCTGCTTCATTTTACTCAATTCAATTTTCGTTATCTCAATCTCATCCATTATTTTCTGAAACATAGTTATTTCCAGATTTTCAGCCACTTTCTTAATTGCCATTTTAAAAGAAAAATATAGGAAAACCACTTCTTATTTCAGCAACAATTGGGTTAATACTCCAAACTTGGTGACATCACAGTATAAACAGAGCAGACAGCCTTATCTCTCCAATAGTTAAGTAAACAAAATGCAGTTCCCAGGATCGAAACAATTAATGGCAATCGTCAAGAAACAGATTCGTCAAAATAAAATAGACCAAAAAGAGAGTAGTCTCAAAACAGTATAATATTTTTCAAAATAAAAATCTGGAATAGAAATCCCTCTTCTGTGTATATCTTTAGAATGCAAATCCAGGACAGCTTTTTGCAACAAAAACAGAGATAAGCTATTAATTAGTGCGTAGCAGAGAGAAGTTATGGCTCCCCAGTGAGATGTCAAAAACTGATCAATCTGGCAAATCTCTTTTAAACAGCAACAATTTAAGTCAAGTAAAAGAAAAATATAGAAAGAAGGGTGCTTGCCTGTTAGTGCGTTCTCTCTTAGAAGATAAGATGAACGTTCGCTTTAACAGATAGAGCTTGCTGTTGAAAATCCGTCCCACCTTCGTCGGCTGGACCTCGTCCCATAAATTAATGAGATCTGGTCGTCCCAACAAAAATAGGCTTTGAGGTTAATCTCTTCGTTTCTCCCTACCCGGGAGAAGTTTAATCAGTCAAAAAAAAAAGAAAAAACTGACTGATATATCTGAATAAGCTTCTTTTGAGGCAGGAGCCCGTCTCAAAAGCAGGCACAGGCTAAGTCACCCTTCCCGGAAGTCCACCCAACAGCTCTTTGTGTGAATGAGTGTGTGTGTGCCAGCCACCACTGGCCATGCTTTCTGACATGCGACCAACCATTAAGATCATTAGGAAAGACATTTAATAAAACTGCTGATATCATAATTCTTTTATAATCTGTGGTGCTGCTGCATTTGGAATACTGTGTACAGTTCTGGTTGCCTCACCTCAAAAAGGATACTGTAGAGCTGGAAAAGATTCAGAAAAAGGCAAACAAAATGTTCAGGGGAATGGAGTGACTCCCCTGAGGAAAGGATGCAGCATTTGTGGCTTTGTAGTTTAGAGAAAAGGCGAGTCAGAGGTAACATGATAAAAGTGTATAAAATGATGCATGGCATGGAGAAAGTGAATAAAGAAAAGCTTTTCTCCCTCTCTCATAACTGCAGAACCTGTGGACACCCAATGCAGCTGAATGTTGAAAGATTCAGGACAGACAAAGAAAGTACTTCTTCACACAGTACATAGTTACGCATAGTTAAACTATGGAATTTGCTTCTAGGAGAGGCAGTGATGGCTACCAACTTGGATGGCTTTAGAAGAGGATTAGATAAATTCATGGAGGCTACTAGTCATGACGGCTATGCGTTGCCTCCATAAGCAGAGGCAGTATGCTTTCAAATGGCAGTTGCTCGAAACCACAGGAGGAGAGAGTTCTCTTGTACTCAGGTCCTCCTTGCAGGCTTCCCATAGGTAAGTGGTTGGCTACTGTGAGAACAGGATGCTGGACTAGAAGGGCCATTGGCCTGATCCAGCAGGCTCTTATGTTCTTATGACCATATGTCAAAATGGGGTGTAATGGTTCCCCACCCCTGAGTTAAGTAATATGTGTGGATGTACTTTAAATGCTTTAAATGCTTTAAAGTGCTATATATGGGTATATGAGTGTATGTTGTGAGTGAATGTGTATTTTTATGTATATGAGTTTTTTGTATTTATAGTTTATCATGTGCCTCGGGAAGAGATTTTATCATCAAGAGGGGAGACCTGAGGGGGCCCCAATTGCCGTAGTGACGGGCAGAGGGAGGTATGGTGATATGAGAGGGACGTGCCAGGTAAGGAGAACGCAGCCCAGACATGTAGTGGCTGTGCAGCGTTCTGGTCCTTCTCATACCTGCAGAGTTGTTGGTTGTCCTATCAGCCAACTCTCAGATCTCCAGTTGCTGCTTTTTAATGCCAGATCGGTACATAATAAAACCTCCCTCGTCCATGATTTGATTGTGGACGAGGTGGCCGATCTGGCATGTATAACCGAGACCTGGGTGGGCGAACAGGGAGGAGTTAGTCTGTCCCAGCTCTGCCCACCGGGGTATCTGGTTCAGCATCATGGTAGATCTGAGGGTCGGGGAGGGGGGGTCGCTGTGGTCTATAAGAGTTCCATCTCACTCACCAAGCACCATGTCCATGCAATCACTGGTCTGGAGTGTTTGCACCTTGTGCTGGGCCAGAGGGACAGACTGGGAATCCTTTTGGTGTACCGCCCACCTTGCTGCCCAATGGCTTCCCTAACTGAGCTGACGGAAGTGGTCTCAGAGATACTGTTGAGATCCCCCAGACTATTAGTACTGGGAGATCTCAACATTCATGCTGAGGCTACTTTGTCTGGGGCAGCTCAGGACTTCATGGCCGCCATGACAACCATGGGGCTGTCTCAATATGTTAGTGGCCCAACACATACATCGGGGCATACTCTTGACCTGGTCTTTGCTACTGGACATGGGGATAGTGATCTGGATGTGGGGAGTTTTACATCTCTCCCGTTGTCATGGACAGATCATTGCTTGCTGAAGTTTAGACTTTCAGTAGCCTTTTCCCTCTGCAAGGGTGGGGGACCTATTAAATTGGTCCGCCCCCGGAGACTAATGAATTCTGAAGGTTTTCAAAAGGCTCTGGGGGTTTTTCCGGCTGATAAGACTGGCACTCCTGTCGAAGCCCTGGTCGATCTGTGGAATACAGAGATGACCCGGGCTGTTGACACGATCGCTCCTGCGCGCCCTCTCCTATGTAGAGCTCATACAGCTCCTTGGTATACTCCGGAGCTGAGAGCGATGAAACAAGACAGGAGGCGGCTTGAGCGGAGATGGAGACGAACTCCCAACGAATGCAATTATGAGCTGGTTCGTGCTTCTACTAAGCTCTATGTAGGAGCGGTGAGGGCGGCAAAAAAACAACATTTTGCCTCCACTATTCAGTCATCTCTCTCACGCCCACGGGAGCTTTTTAAAGTGGTTCGTGGCCTACTTCATCCAGCCCTACAAGATACGGCAGATACATCAGTAGCTCGATGTAATAAATTTGCTGAACACTTCCAGCATAAGATCTCATGCATTCGCCGGGACTTAGACTCCTATTTAATAGCAGTTAATCCTACTGAGGTGTCCGGAGCACAGTCTTGTCATGTTTTGTTGGATGAGTTTCAGTTGGTTCAGTTCGAGGACGTGGACAAGGTGCTTGGACAGGTTTGTGCGACCACTTCGGTACTGGATCCTTGCCCCTCTTGGCTAATTAAAACTAGCAAGGAAGGAACAGTTGGCTGAGCCAAGGAAGTGATTAATGCCTCTTTACGAGAGGGAGTGGTCCCTGGCTGTCTGAAAGAGGCGGCAGTGAGACCACTCCTGAAAAAACCTTCCTTGGACCCAGAGGATGTCAGCAGCTACAGACCAGTAGCCAATGTTCCGTTCCTGGGCAAGATCCTGGAACGTGTGGTTGCTGACCAGCTCCAGGCGCTATTGGATGAAACCGATTATCTAGATCCATTTCAATCGGGGTTCAGGCCTGGTTTTGGCACTGAGACTGCCTTGGTCTCCCTGTTTGATGACCTATGTCGGGAGAGAGACAGAGGGAGTGTAACTCTTGTTGATTCTCCTTGACCTCTCAGCGGCTTTTGATACCATCGACCATGGTATCCTTCTGGAGAGGCTTGCGGAATTGGGAGTTGGAGGCACTGCTTGGCAGTGGTTCCGCTCCTACTTAGCGGGTCGTCTCCAGAAGATAGTGCTTGGGGAACATTGCTTGACACCGTGGGTTCTCCAATGTGGGGTCCCACAGGGTTCGGTTCTGTCTCCCATGCTTTTTAACATTTATATGAAGCCACTGGGGGCGGTCATCAGGAGTTTTGGAGTGCGTTGTCATCAGTATGCTGATGACACACAGCTCTACTTCTCCTTTACATCTTCTTCAGGTGAGGCAGTTGACGTGCTGAACCATTGCCTGGCAGCGACAATGGACTGGATGAGAACTAACAAACTGAGACTCAATCCTGACAAGACTGAGATGCTGTTGGTGGATGGTTTCTCTGATCGGATGGTGGATATATACCCTGTCCTGGATGGGATTACACTCCCCCTAAAGGAACAGGTGCGTAGTCTGGGAGTCATCTTAGACTGTTCCCTCACACTTGAGGCTCATGTAGCCTCGGTGGCCCGGAATGCGTTCTACCAACTTCGGTTGGTAGCCCAGCTACGTCCCTATCTGAGTAAGGAGGACCTCTCATCAGTGGTACATGCTATGGTAACCTCACGTCTGGACTACTGCAATGCGCTTTACGTAGGGCTACCTTTGAAGACGATTCGGAAGCTACAGCTAGTGCAAAATGCGGCGGCCAGACTGCTAACAAGAACTAAGCGGTCTGAGCATATAACACCTGTGCTAGCCCGTTTGCACTGGCTTCCAATATGCTTCCGGGCCAGATTCAAAGTGTTGGTACTTACCTATAAAGCCTTATACGGCGTGGGACCACGATATCTGTCGGAACGCCTCTCCCGCTATGAACCGGCCCGTACACTACGGTCTACTACGAAGGCCCTCCTCCGGGTTCCGACTCATAGGGAAGCCCGGAGAGTGGTGACAAGATCAGTGGTGGCCCCCAAACTATGGAATGGTCTCCCCGAGGAGGTGCGCCTGGCGCCGACACTATCATCTTTTCGGCGCCAGGTTAAAACCTTTCTCTTCTCTGAGGCATTTTAATTCCTGTTAATTTTAAATTATTATATTTTGATTTTAGACTGTACAGTTTTGTGTACAGTTTTGTGTTATTTTTATTGTATTTTTAATGTTCACCGCCCAGAGAGCTGTTGCTAGTCGGGCGGTATATAAGCGTAATTAAATAAATAAATTAATAAATGCCAACTATTATTAGCGCAGTCAAACTGCTTACCCAAACTTCTTAAACGATTTAACTCCCCCTGCCTCTATAATACTTGTACCTCTACAATACCTCTACCCACCCACCACCCCTAGACTCTTTTAATTAACTAGACAGGACAATGCAATCTCCTCTGTCAGAAAAACCTTTAACCAAAATGGCATCACACAGAGAGCTACATAGTACACAGCTCATGGTGGTACTAATCCTATGCACCTTTTACTTTGGAGCAAGTCGCAAATAATTCAATGGGACTTAACTCAAAGGCCTTCAGTGGGCTGCAAGTCAGACATGTCTAGCTCTACATAAAGTGTAAGTAAAGTGTAAAAAGGGAAGATGACTGTGTTGGTGTGAGCTATTTTGATTAAATTAGTGTTTTTAATCTGTTAAAGTTATAGTGTATTATGTATTTTAATGGGCCATCAAGTCCCCAGAGAGCTCTGTTATATGGGTGGTATACAAATGTAACAACTCATAACAATGCTTATTGCCTTCATGCATTAAACCCAAAACTGGTAGATGGCACAATTACTTTATTACAGCTAAACTGAAGCCTTTAGCAAAGGGGCAGGGGGAGTAAATATGCAGCTGCATACCTTGTGCTTGAATTTTTCTATCCACAGCTGTGCTTAATAGCAAATTAGAATAGCAGATGCTAATAAATTTCCAAACAGCTCATTAATTATTGTAGCCACCTTGGGCCATCACCAGATTCACAATTTGGCCATATGTCTGGGGGGGGGGAGGGAGTTCGAGGCGCACACAGTGCAAACAGAAGAAGAAATCAAAGAAAAGGAAATCTAAGAGAATGTGTCTTTGCAGCAAGCAGTGTGGATAATATAATAGTATGGAGGTTGAGATGAATTGCTTTGTATATGAACTGGTGGTGGATGGAAAGACACTTGCTAATATCGTGTCAAGAGCATGGTAACAGAGGAACACATTTTTCAGTTTTTCTTTTGAAATAAGAAGTGCTCACAGAGATGCAATTTTTTGGACATATATAAAACACACACCCATGTGTAATATTTTATGTCTAGTTATGCTGAAAGATGAAATCTTCAGAAGAAACCATCCAAAGACCAAATTCAGAAAGATAAACTGTATGATAAATTATATTAATCAATTGTTCAAGAAGCTCTAGTAATCAGTGTGGGTCACATGGAAGAGGGTGATACTACATTAAAAATACAAACCAAGTGATTCCAAGAGATGAGGAAGCAGCTTCTATGGAGCAGGCACAACTGACCATTAAAAAAAACTATAGGGACAAAATTGTTCTATAAAAGGTGCCTCCTGCATCTATTGCAACTGGTTAGCTTGCAGGGTGTACCCGGGACATTCCATTTTTCCTTACAACAATAATGTAAAGTAGGTTAGACAATGATAGTGATTACTCAGCAAGCTTCATGTCTGAGCATAGACTTGATCCTATGTTTCTCAAGTCCAATACTTTGTCCTCTGTACCACACTGGTTCCTGCCTCCTATTGTTTTACAGAACATAATGGGGGAAAGCAGGGGAAGAAAGTAGTTCACCTTCTGCTCGGATTTGATTTTCAGATGCAGGCCAGAGAAGTGTTTTTGAATGCTGGAGAGAAAAGTCTCACTTGCAGTCTCCAGATGAAGAGACAAGCCTGAATATTAGCTTGGTTCTACTGCAGCAAGACCTCTGGCTGTGTTTGCACTTCTCTCTTATAAGAGAAAGAGAGAGACTACTAAACTGGGAGGGGTGAAGATGATTGTTACTGAGGCATATTAAGCAAACTGGCAAAGATCCAAAAATACCTTGATGAAAAGAAATACATGTGTGTATGTGCTGGGGAAAAATATACTCCATCCACTGCCTACAGTTATAAAATCTGAGGTTTGATCTCAGGTTATTAGAGATCATAGTCCTAGTAGGCACTGCATCATAGGCTATGGAAACCTGGTCAGTTATATGATGTTGATTTTGCTAATTTTCGTATGGGTGGGGTGGGTGAAAAACAGCAGTTGCAAGTATCTTGGTTGTCAAGATCATTAGTTACCTACTTTGTTCAATCATAACCAAGATATAATTCTCTTCTCAATGTGCATATGTAACACCCATGTGTTGCCAGTGGGAAGGTCAGCATCCCTTTCTCACATAATCACATTATTTACCCATTCTCTCTCCTCTTTCCCCCTTTCCCTAATTTGGTATAGAATGCTGTCTCATATATACACAAATTGTGTTCCAAGATTAATTCATTCTGACGTTTCACTTGCCAACATATTTTTCATTTGTAGCTGCATCTCATACACGTTAGATTGTGAGTGCTTATGGAGACAGGGATCCACCTCAGCTTTGTATATAATTACTACAATCCATTTTGACACCTCTTGGGATAGTGCAAAACATCAATTAAAACTACTTATATCTCCAATGTTTTATCCTGCTGAAGGCATTTGTTCCTTTGAGGTGTTTCCTTACTGAGATTCTTGCTGATAACAGTAGATCAGCCAGAAGCCCATCTCTGGTTAAAAGGTGATCTCATGTACTGAATCTGAGAGATAACTCTGCCTGAGAACCCACAGCAGCCTTCGCCAACCTGGTCCCCTCCAGATGTTTTGGTCTACAGCCCCCATCAGTCACAGCCAGCACACATCTGGAAGGTTGGTGAAGGCTGACCTAGAGAACTGTCTTCATCCAGTGGGCTTCATTCACTGGGCTGTACCTGGGGCCACTGAACTCCAACTCCAATCAGTCAAGTCAGCATAACCAATGATAAAAGCTGGGGTTATACTGTATATAGCACTAAGACACAGTCTCGTCAGTGCAAGGATTTCCACTTGTGCAACAGGACTTCCTCCTCCCCTACACATCCCCTTTGGGAGAAAGGGAAGGAAATAAATTTGATGAATAAATACATCTGTTCTAGTTGTTCCCCAGCCCTCTGGAGCAGATATGGGGAGGTCAGAAGTCACACACTGGGGGGAAAAAAGAAGGGAAGCCCCATTGTGCAAGCGGAAGTCCTTGCACAACAGGACTTGTTAGTCAAATATCGCCTCTGAGGGTGCAATCCTGGGCTAGAACGGATCATTAATCAGAGTTTATACAAGGTAGATTCTGACACACCATACAAGGTTGTGTGTGCTCCATAGTATAATTAAAGTTCTGTGGCCAGGCACTAAGAAAAAAATTATTTCAGCAGACTGTATAAATTATGCAAATGATACAACTTTACATCATCATCGTATTTTATATGATTGCTTTTCCAATTTTTACTATTTTGTGCAAATAAGAGGAGGGGTGAAAAGGAACTGAAGTCCCACTCTCAACAACTGGAAATCTTAACCTCTCTGGAGGTTGGCTTCAGAGATTTCAGCAGGCATTGCACACAGTGTTTTCAAGCATAATATTGCAGTAATTAAAAGCTTGCTTAAAAAAATATAAAACCTGAGATTCTCAGCAATCTGAATGCAGCTGAATAGTTGCGTATGCACAGCCCTGCTTATATCACTATTCTATAAAGATATAGTGCTTCTTTGAAAGAGAATATTGATGGAGGACCCAGATCTGATCACAAGTTTGCTTTGTTACCTTTAACTCTATAACTCACATAGTGCTAACACAGAAAAGGCTGGTAGCTATACTGTTCAACATCAATTGCTCACTGGCAATCTTCATATACTTGGGTTATATCAAGGGTTGAAAAAGCCAGTGCCTTCCACTTTGCAGTCAGAACAAGTAGATGCAAAGCATAAAAAAAGTCATGCAAGGCCCAAAGATACTCAGTTTAAAATGACTACTTTGATAGTCAACCAGCTGAGTGTATCTGCTCAGAGGGCACTAAAACAAAAGCAAAGTGCATTACTGCACACACAAACACCAGACGCATATTTCAAGCTACCCACGAGTGATGAAGGCAACATTCCAAATCTTGTTTGATGCTATTGGGAACTCCCCATTCTAAACACCAAGAGAAAAAGACTGCTAACTTTCACCAGACAGTGATGAAGAAATTTTGTAGCTGACCTAAACCACCTCAAATACTACAAATGTGTCTGGTTTGTTCAACAGTAAAAGCACAATCCATTAAGAGGTGTGTATGTGCGCATGCACACACGCACAAGCTTGCATGGGATATACTTGTGTGTATTTCAGTAGATTGTGCCTCTGCAAGGTAGCAGGTACTGGTTTCACTGAAATAAATGAAAGAACTACTCTGCTCTTCCTGTTGTACAGCTCTCATACACTTGAATGGGGCTTGTTCAGGAGAACTTCCTAATGGATGGTGCCCAAAATACGCAAAAACTAAATAGGAATGGGAGAAAAACTCTGGCCAAATGACATTTTCATCAACATTAGCCCAACTCTCTTCAGCCAACATCACTGTCAATTACATAAGGAGGAGGGAATGCTTATGAAGTGGAATAGCAACAACATACATTGTACTTTCTTTCCTTTTTTATTGTTCTAAGAGCTGCACAATGCATCACTTTTGGCAGGTTAAGAGTGCTTCAGGGCACTGGGGGATACTCTCATCCCCAACTGGCCAGTAGCAAGGTACGTCATAATGCACATGCAATTGTGATGCCACATAGCAATGTATTATGGATGTGTCTTCTTAGGAATTAGGTTTGCATTACTGCAAATCTCGCCGCACAAGAATGTGGACAAAGACCTAAGGAATAAAGGATGCCTACCTAACACGGGCCAAATTGCTCAGACGGTGTAAGTATGCACAACTTTGCTGAGGCAACAATGAACTGTGGGATTTAGTCACATGTTTGCAAAGAGCAAGAAGGAAAGGGAGCAATGGGTGAGCCTGTATATAGTTACAATAGAGCTCTGTGTATTATTATCAAGGGCATCTCTTTAAAATCTGTTCTTAACTGATCTTACAGCCAGTCACACAAGCCCTATTTTCTATCAAAGGAAGAATCGTGGACAGTCTCTAATTGCAGAGGCTGTTCTGCAAACCATTTGGGACTCCAAGTCGGATAGCATAAGAGTATATGTGACATGGTGTGCATGTCTTATTAACCATTTTAAAAAAAGGATCATACATTAAAACATAGAAGAGTTTTGAAGTTCTTTTAACAATTCAATCCTATGCATGTCTACTCAAAGTTCAATGGGCTTACTCCCAAGTAAGTGTGTACAGACTGCAAAACTAACTTAGTACATCACATTTTTCTGATAATTTCTACTTGCCAAATTAGAAAGGTAAGCCATACAAACATTCTCGACCAAGAATGAGGAACCTCCATGACCCTCCAGATATTGTTGGACTCCAGCTCCCATCAGGCCCAGCCAGACTGGCCAATGGTCAGAGATGATGGGAGTTGTCCAAAACATCTGGAGAGCCACAGGCTACCTATCCCTGCCCTAGAAGATACATCATCAAATTAATATCTGAAACTTTTTCTTGCTATGACCCATTCCCACTCATTTAATTTCTCATTCATTGGCGATCACTTGTGGCCAAGTAAGATTGTCTTCCAAGATAAGGTCTTTAATGGTGGGTCCATAAGTGACTGTGGAGACCAATTCTAGATTCACACAGCCTCCCACAGTGAGGACATAGGTTTCCAGATGGAAGACAGTTGCAATGAGGATTTGCTTGACATGCCTTCTGCTTAGCTCATTTGTCCCTTTCACCCTGTACTCGTGCTTCTTCAAAGTCCATAGTAACTTTGATAATAGCCGACCTCCAGTTGGGACGCTCATGGTCCAAAGCTTCCCAGGTCTCTTTCTTATGTTAAATTTTTGTAGATTAGCTTTAAGAACATCTTTAAACCTCTTTTGCTGTCCAACAATATTCCATTTTCCATCCTTAAATTGGGAGTAAAGTAGCTGCTTTGGAAGATGTGATCAGGCATTTGAACAACATGGCCAGTCCAGCAAGGTTGATGTTGAAGGATCATTGTTTCAACACTGGTAGTCTTTGCTTCTTCCAAAATGCTAACATCAGTCAGTCTGTCTTCCCAAGTAATTTGCAGAATTTTCCAGAGGCAGTGTTGGTGGAATCTTTCAAGAAGTTGGGAGTGGTGGTCCATGTTTCACAGGCTTACAGTAAGGTCGGTAGTATAATGGCTTTGTAAATAAGCCTTTTGGTCTCCCTGCGAATATCCCAATCCTCAAACACTACGCTTCATTCGGGAGAATGCGGCACTCGCAGAGCTCAGACGATGTTGAATTTCAGCATTGATGTCAGCTTTTACAGAGAGATGGCTTCCAAGATAGGAAAAGAGATTAATGTTCTCCAGTGTCACACCATTAAGCTGAATTGATGGTGCTACAGAAGGAATAGTTCGTACCTGTTGATGAAGCAAGAGCCCAAAAAGACATTTAGGATAGTTTGAAGATCTTTCTCTGAATGTAAGAGACCACATTATCATCAGCATATTGAAGTTCTACGACAGAGGTTGTAATTACCTTACTTTTTGCTTTCAGCCTACTGAGATTAAAAAGCTTTCCATCTATTCGTTATATGATTTCAACACTAGTAGGAAGTTTCCCTTCAATAAGGTGTAGAATCATAGCAATGAAGATAGCAAATAAAGTCGGAGCAATGACACATCCTTGTTTTACACCTGATCTGACTCTGAATGGATCGCTCTAAAAGCCATTGTTATCCAAAATTGTCGCTGTCATGTTGTCATGAAGGCGTTGCAAAATATTCACAAATTTATCAGGGCATCCAGTTTTCAGAAGGATGGTCCAGAGAGAGGTTCGATTCACAGTGTCAAAGGCCTTAGTCAGATCAATAAACACCATATATAAAGGTCGATTCTGCTCCCGGCATTTTTCTTGAAGCTGTCGTGCAATGAAGATCATGTCTACTGTCCCCCTGGAAGGGCGGAAACCATTTTGGGATTTGGGGAGAGTATCTTCTGAGATAGGTAGGAGGTGATTTGCGAGGATCCTTGCAAGGATTTTACCTGCGGTAGCAAGAAGAAAAATGCCTCGATAGTTCCCACAATCTGTTCTATCATCCTTCTTAAAAAGAGTGATAATTATGGCATCCCTAAAGTCTTCCGGGATCTCCTCCCTCATCCAGAGTTTTTTGATGATCTTATGAAGTTGTTATGTAAGTTCAGGCCCACCTTCTTTAAAGAGTTCAGCAGGAATCCCATCAGGTCCACTATCTTTGTTATTCTTCATTTGATTAATGGCTTTACTGACTTCATCCAAATTAGGGGATACTGCAAGCTTGTCTCTAGTTTGTTGTTGTGGAATTTGTGAGAAGACCTCACCAGCCACAATAGTTACAATTGAGGAGGTCGTGGTAATGCTCTTTCCAACGCAGTGCAATAGTCTCTTTATCCTTAAGACGTTTGGTACCAGCCATTGAACATAAGGGATTTGTACCATAATTTGTTGGTCCATAGATGGCCTTTGTGGCATCAAAAAAGCCCTGTGTATCATGAGCATCTGCAAACTCCATACAGTACACCAGTTCAACATCAAGCCTATAGACTACTTGCAGCTTCCTCCCCATCTACTTTCATCCTCCTAGGGGATGCATACACACATTCTCCTCTTTAGGGAAATACGAATGTTCAAATCCTTTGAAGAAGTGGAGGCAGGAATGGGAGAATGCCTGCATAACCCATCCTTTCCCTATATTTGGCAGCATGTGACAGAGTTGGTTCCAAGTTCTCCCATCTACTGCAGCCAACGTAGGAAGCTGCCTTATACAGTACTGAGTCAGACCAGTGGTCCATCTAGCTAAGTACCATTTATACTGACTGGCAGTGAGGCTGTAAACACACTAGTAGCCAGATCAAAGCACTCCCATTAGCCACACCTGCAGGGGGAACAGGTTGATCTGCAGATCAGCTGCAAAATCTCTGTGAAGCTGAATTAAAAAAAACACTCAAGCTGCTCCCACCAGATTTCACAGTAAAAAGGGGTGGGGTTTGACTAGTATCGTGTGCCCCCATTTTCAGAAGAGAGAGGTGGAACAGTGAGTGTGTTTCTATCCTGGCAGTGGCTCTCCAGAGTTTCAGGCACGAGTCTTTCCCAGCTGTACCTTGAGATGCTGGAGACTCAACTTGGGACCTTCTGCATGCAGGGCAGATGCTCTACCTATGAGCTAAGGCCCTTCCCAAATGCTATGCTGCAAAGCCCACCTGCACCTTTCACCGTATGAACAGATGCATGAGCGAAAGTTTTGCATGCTGTTGCATGCCAGTGCCAAATTCAAGGTGTAATAAGTAGGAGAATAAAGGGGTTGGAGGAAAGGAAAAAGAACATAAGAACATAAAAAGATAGAAGAAAGAAAAAGAGATGCAGAGAGACCTGTGGGTGGAGGAAATTGAGGCACAAAGAGACAATGGGAGAAGGAAGTGGGGCTTGCAGAGAGATGAAAGAGCACTGTAGGGTGTATAGTTTGGGAAAAGAAAGAGGGAGTAGCTGTGAGGAAGGAGTGAAGAAACAGAGAGAGCAGAGATGAAGGTGCATAACTGTAGTGGTGCACAGAGGATGAGAAAGAGTCCTATTGAGTAGAGAAAGAAAAGGGGAGAGTTAGCATCAAAAGAGGGCCAGGAAACAGTGTGCACTAGGGGCCTCAGAAAAAATGAGAAAGACACTGCAACAAAATGCTTTTCCATGGTAGACGTAGCCCTCAAAGTGATTTGAGTTTTGTAGCTCAGGCATATAGTGACAATAAGATCCTTAATAAAATAAAATACAGAACAATTTATATTTTTATGTCCAACTCAGAAGCACCTTACAGTCTTGATTTAAGCACTAGAACGAGTTTTCTGTTAAAACGGGAAGCTTAGATCCATTGATTAATCGATCTAAAGCTTTAGTTAACATATCAGTGAAATTTTAATCAATGACATTCTAATGACCCTTTACAGGGATGTTTTGGTTCAAATATGATACTTTAATAGAGAATTTGTTTTAAAGAAAGCAATTAAAGACAGTCTTCTGTCTAAGTATGAGTGGTGAGTTTACACACATATTGATATTTTGATGCCCTGCAAATCTCTTTAAACAAAGTTACCCATTAAGAGACAGATGATCTATCAGCTAGGTTTCTTGACTATATTTGTACTTCCAGAAGTTCTTTCATTCTAGGAGAAAACACTGCCACCATTCCTTTAATCAGTAGGCAGAGGTACAGATAATTTCTTGTTCATTAACTTCCTGATAAGGCAAAGATTTCTTGAGTCAGTCTGGCCATTGCTTTCTTGAAGCAGTATTTTGCATAGATCCACCCCCTGTATAACAAACACTTTGACCAGCATCAGCTGCGTGAGGTTTTTTGTTGCGGTAAACAGACAAAGTTTCAAATGAAAATTCCACAGGGCAAGCCTAGCTGTAGACCATGGAACTATCCAAATTGGAGGAGGGCAAAACAATAGGCTATCTAGCTATAAATTACCGATTGATACATTTTACTATGGAAGCTAACAAACTAATTCAGGCAGATTAGGAATGCAAAAGCTTTATCCAAGTTTTTATTGCTTAATTTCAAAGTTACACTTCTTATAATTTTGATGTAAACTGTCATGAATTTAAGGACTATTGGAAACTATAGGAGGCCAAGCATCCTAAAGAAATTTAATATCCCACAGAAATACAGTTTCCAAGGTTCTTTGGGAGAAACCTTTCCAGTTAAATCAATTTCGAGCTGGTTTCAATTTGTAGTGCAGATTTGCCAAAACTGCTTTAACCACACGCTCCCTCTGGATCCACTGTGGCTCTGTCATGTATTGTAATCTCTCCCCACATGAGTTATTAATTCTCACTGTAATTAGTTATCAGTATGCTATCAATATTCAGAGGAAGCTTTTTTGTCTTTATACTGTTGATGTTGCTTTATTGTCATTGCATTTTTAACATTGTTTTCTTTCTTGTGAGTGACGCTAAGAACTTTGTTATAGGGTGGACTATAAATAATAATAATAATAATAATAAAATAATAAAATTGTTACCTTAAGGTATGGGTTCTTAACCTGTGGGCTTCAGGGTCCATGAACCAGCCACAAAATAAAATAAAGTGTATTTATTTATGGGTCTCCATGGCTTTCATCAGATTCTCAAAGAGGTCCGTGAACCAAAAAAGATTAAGAATCACTGCCTTAAGGCAAAGGCCTGATGTAAAGACAGAGGCCCTTATTATCCAGGAGCTTTTTATTTTCTTACTTGAATCTTACAGCAAATGTTGTCCTCTTCCCTTAACCGTAAGAAAGTCTGAGATGGACACAAGAAGAGCTTAATACAATTCTGTCTATGCTTACTGGAATTAAATCCTGCTATGTTTAATGATATACAATCTTAGCAAGCATCTAGAAAATAATTGATAATTGAATCCACATGCTCAGTTCAGTGAAGTCCGAAGGTTTGGGGTGGGGGATGGGATGGAAGAGAGAAAAGAGTGGCTTCTTGCAATTGGCTAGCACAACAGCCTTGACTCTCACAGTAAACTGGCAATTCCCAATCATTCCAAGGTTGGCATAGGAAATTCTCAATTCTCGGCATCCTTCCCAGACCAAAAAGCATTTCCACATATTCTGAATATTGGCGCAGAACACACATAGGAGGCATGAAATTCAAGTATAAACACAACTTGATAGCAATAAAGCATTACTGGTATTTTTGTTCCAACAAGTCAGAAATGTGGCATGGCAGACTTGGGCTATGAAGAGCACCCAAAAGAAAGAGCAAGAAAGTTCACCTGCATGAGAAAGTTTACAAAAGGGCAATAAATGTGCATTGATGTGAAGTGTGGCTGGAGAATCTTAAACAGCCTATACTTAGAACCAACACAAAAATTCTTAGAATAATTTTTCTGAGAAATTGTTTTTAGAACTGTTTTAGAATTTGGCTTCACTTTGCCCTGAAAAATGTTCAGCAAAACACACACACACACACTTTTGCCACCAGAAAATTTGGTAGAGATTTTTGGGAGGCACTTTTTTGCTCAGACCTAGCTGTTACCAAGTAGGGTTAGGGGATCATACTGTATGTAGTTTGCTTGGGCTGCTCAGTCACTGATCACCAGAAGACGGTCTTCTAATCAGGAATGCAGATAAAGATACAGCCACAGAAGCAAACATAGGAAATATAGGAAGTAAAAACCAATAGGTATGAAAGCTATTTTAAGCACCATTGCCATTCTGGAATTCAAAATATTTAGAACTGAAAAGTTATTTCTTAGAGTGAGTGCATGATAGTCACATGTTGGAATTTTAATGCAAATGGATGAAGTCTGTGTTGGGTTTTTTTGTATTTTTGAGTTTCCCTTGAGTAGGAATGCTTTAGTCCAGGGATGAGGAGCCTGTGGCCCTCCAGATGTTTTACTCCAACTCTTATCAGTCTCAGCCAACATGGGCAATGGTGAGAGATGATGTAGTCCAACAACATCTGGAGGCCCAGATTCCCCATTCATTCAAAACACAATGAGATTCAGCATAGTGTGACCTGTTAATTTTTTTTAATTGTTTTTTATTTCCTCTATTCATCCAAGCAGGAGTCTCCCGACAAGCAGTTGAAAAAGTATGACTTCATTGGCCCCTCTGGGAGATGCTCTTGATCAGGGATGGGGAAACTTTGGCCCTCCAGATGTTGTTGGACTGGGGTGATGGGATCTGGAGTCCAACAATATCTAGAGGGCCACAGGTTCCTCATCTCTGCTCCACATTATCAAAACAGGTACAGGCCACATTTGCCACTTGTTCTCTTACGTACTGCTCTTCAAACATGATGGGAAGGCTAAAGCAAAATTTTGTTGCATGCCGAAATCCAGTATGTCAGAGAAAAGACTAGCCTAGAAGCCTTCACCTTGACAGTCTAGATTTATGTCAGGGGGAGGGGACTTTCTAGCAAGAACCTCCCCCCATGTGCATCCTAGAAGCAGTACAATCCCATGACAGGACTGTTCTCAATAAGTCCCATGGATGCAGAAATATTGAATCACTTGAATATTATGTTCGTTCTAGATATATTTCTAGCTTGCACAGATTAAAATGATCATTCAATGGATAGACCAGATCCACAGTAATGCATATGTAAGTTGTAAAGATAGCAGAGGGAGTGATAAAAAAGACAAGAGTTAAAAATTAGATCTATGGCAGAATTAGTTTACAGAACATTTTTCTATTGAGATTTAGAGTTGGAAATGGGGACAGGGAATTCCTTCCATTTGCAAAATGGAAAAAAGGGTTGTATATAAATTATAATTGGAACATAATGTCAGAGAAGCCATATAACAACAATATGTAATAGTAATCTACCAAAACTGAGATTAAACAAAATATATTATTTAATGCCTGCAACTCAAAGTTTTATTGGAATCTTTTTTAAAAAAAATATTGATTTAACCTTAAGGAAGATAATTTCTCTTGGTCTTTAACCTGCTCTTAATAGCAATTTAAGCAACTAGTATAGTTGTGATAAAAATGAGAGAGGGGTTACTCTGCTATGTCTACAATAGTAGAAAGGCAGTCAGATATTTTAATTTTAAACTCTAGATCTAGACACATGGTCCACACATATAATGACTTCCCTCAAAGGGTAGAATTCTGCTACCAGGTTGTTAAATACACTTACTTTACCCACACCTCTTATCAACTAAGCTGCCATATACAGTCAAACCATTGGTCCATCTAGCTTAATATTGTCTACACTGACTGGTAGCAGCACTCCAGGGTTTCAAACAAGTGACATTCCAAATTCTACATGGAGATGCCATGGATTGAACCTGGGTCCTTCTGCACCCAAAGCAAATGTTGTACCACTGTATGCCCCTTTTCCATTTTGTTATGAAGGAATTCTGAAACTCACAATATGGAGATCCTGGATAAGACTTCTTGCCAAAATCCCAAAATGGGATTTGCCTTCTGCTCTGTCCTTCACTTTCTCATCCCTTTGCCACCCCCCAAGAAACACCAAGGTGTCATGGTGCATTTAAGTGCCACAGAAAGTGCCACAATGTGATGGAATTAATTACTTCTCTTAATTAATATGGATGGGGAATCTGTAGCTCTCCAGCTGTTGTTGGACTACAACTCTATCATCCCTGACCACTTTGGCTGGGGCTGACGGGAGTTGGAGTCCAACAACATTTGGGAGATACGAGCTTTTTTATCCCTGTCTTTGGCTAATGCTCTAGTTCAGCCTTCCCTAATCAGGTGCTCTCCAGATGTTTGGGACCATAACTCTCATTGGCTCAGGCAGCATGGCTAATTGTCAGGAATTATGAGAGTCATAGTCCAAAATATCCAGAGGGCACCAAGTTGGGAAAAGCTTCTCCAGCTCAATCTAATCTAATCTAATCATCATAATCTAGACTTCTTGGTTGCTTGTTTCACAAAGGTTTTCAAATGACTTACAGCGTATTTTAAAACATAAGCATAAATAAAAATATATATTACAATATTGACACATACAACTCGTCTTTTTAAAAATGCACAAACAAAACCCCACCTCTGACCAGGAGAAAGCTTTGGCAGCACACTAACAGCAAAACAACATCATAATAGTCCATCAAAATCCATGGGGAAGGTATGTTTTTACCTGGAACTGTTAAGATGCTAGCTCAAGGGCCAGGTGGACCTCACTGGGAGGAATATTACACAAGTGAGACGCCACAAATGAAAAGGTCCTCTCCTATGTCATAATCAAGCCCGGCACCAACAGGTGGCCAGGTTGGGCGCTGGGTAAGGGCCCATGAGCTCACAGGGGCCCCTCACCACCAGCAGAGTGGGACCTGGTCACCTCTTCCTGCCTCCCATCTTGGTTGCTCCGGGGCCTGCCATTGCTGCCTGGTGCGACCTGAATGAGTGAGTGATGCAAGGCAACAGGTATGGGCACTTGCTTGCTCACGCCAGAAAGTGGCAGCAGCAATGGCACCTCTTTCTTCTCCTGCAGGAGTTGCTGGTAGGTGAGGTGGGAAAGGATGGGTAGGAAGCAGGGAGGCTTTTGCTTGAACACCTGAGAAGGAAGAGGAGCATCTGTTGCTGCCGCTACTGCCTCACACATGAGTGAGCACCCACACCCTTCACCTCATATCACTCACTCACTCGAGTTGTGCCAGGCAGATGAAGATGACAAATTGTGCGCGGCTGCATAGCTCTTGTACAGTTTATGCCATCATGCAAGGAGTCAAAATGGGGAAGGAACAAGCACCCACACTCCTTTTTCTATTGGTGTAATCTCAGACTTTTGTTTTGAGTGAATGTTGCAGGAGTAGGGTCCCAAGTGCCTCTGTCCAGGGAACGTGGCAGAGCCAGGAACTCTAGGCTATTCCCATGTAACTGACCAATGTGAGCCTTTGCTTGGGGGTGGGGCACCAGGAGATAACACTGCATTACTCTTGTTCTTAGAATACGTGGAAAGAATAGAGCAATAAGCCAAGGCACACCGTTTTGAATAACCTCTGTAGTAACGAATGCTGTTTGCTCAGGACTGTCAGAATGTAGCCTTATTAGGGTAGAGAGAGCATTCCTATTTCCAATAACTGAAGTTCTGCAGGAACTGAAGTTAAATAGGAAAAACAGCACACCACGAGAACTTTGGTAAAATTGTTAAGTAGACAGCTCTCAAAACCAAGCCATCCATTTTCAAGTCTCTGTGAGTCTGAAGACAGCCAGGCAAGAGATGGCACTTGCACCTTAGTGCTGATGTCAAAGTATGTGAAATATGAAAGAAATTGCTGAGTCAACAAATTAACCAGTTCGTGCAGCTCCAAACCTTGCATTTTTTGCTCAAACTTTTCTGACAAGTTATTGTTAATATTTTGCCAAAGGATCACTTCTAAAAGCCTCAGCATTGCAGATGCTGTCATGTCCTTTTATCATGACAGGGATGTGTCCGTATGCGTAGTTATTTAAATTACGGGGGAGGAAGGGGGGAGTTTGGCACATTTCCCCCAATTCCAGATGATATCAGATCCCTCTAAAGCAGCCTCTCTGAACCTTGGGTCCCCAGATGTTGTTGGACTACAATCCCCACCGTCCCCAACCAATCAGCATAGCCTATGGTCAAGGATGATGGGAGTTGTAGTCCAACAACATCTGGGGACCCAAGGCTGGGGAAGGCCACTCTAAAGAGAGGGACAGCTAGATAT
This sequence comes from Rhineura floridana, assembly GCF_030035675.1. Taxonomy (NCBI): domain Eukaryota; kingdom Metazoa; phylum Chordata; class Lepidosauria; order Squamata; family Rhineuridae; genus Rhineura; species Rhineura floridana. The sequence goes on from NC_084480.1 coordinate 135,655,559, forward strand.
ACTCTTGCTGAACTTGCATCTGGGCTCATATGCTACACATCAGGAACTGTACATCAGTCTTGAAAGTTGCCTGTATCCTAGTACAGCATTTCACCAGCCCTCTGAAGATTGTGATTAGATTGCACCTATAATTTCTTCAGTTTACTGTAAGCTGAAGTTTGCACTGGTTGCCCAGCCCCCCATGCAATGAGCTCTAAGTTAGCTCTTGCCACATGCAATGAGCTCTGTTGAGAAAGGAAGGATGCCACCTGTAACCTATCCCAAAAACGTATAGTGCCAGTTGGGGAAATGGTTCAGTCTTTTATCATGTAGTCTAGAAATGGCATACCTAATGACTCCTGGAGTCACCAACGTACCTCTCAGGAGATTTTAGTAAAAGAGAGAAGCTAAAGGAAACCGAGAGACAACTTCCCATGGAGGAAGACTATGTCAGAAGAAATTGCCTGGTAGGAGAGGGGGCAGAGATATCAGGAAGATTCAAGGACCAGGGCCAAGGAAGTGCAGAATCAAGGAGATCACATGTATAAGACAGGAAGCAGAAGAAATATAAGACTGCATATTTGGGGAAAGATGCCCCATATGATTAAAGAACCAGTCTCACAGGATAGATTCAGGCAGCCATTTTAAATGACAGTTGGTATGATTCCTTGATGTGTCACAGTAGAAACTTGTCATTAGGCATTTTTTTTTAAAAAAAATCCTCCATTATTTTGTACTAATTTACTGCTAGTTTTACTGTTAATGTAAGTCGCTTTTTTGATAATACTGATAACCAGAAATTTAAAAGTACGTCTCCCATTTAAATCCCACAGAGTAACCTTTAAAATAAATCCACAAACATTTGTGTTAGCCTGCTTGCCTATACATATCTGTATTATTTGTTTGATTAAAAGGTGGGGTATTTTTTTCTTTTATGCCACACATTTCTTTGCCAGATCACCTGGAGAGTTTTGTTTTGTTTTTTTACTGGTGGTGATCAGACAACTGGCTATTTACAGTACTGCTACATCTATATTTTCATATTAGTAACATACAAATAAATGTAAAAAACATTGTCCCCATTATTAATGTTAGTCTGTCATGAGTAAAATTGGCACAGAAATGTGGCTATAATGCAGAGCTACTTTGAGATTATCAGTTGGCAAGCAGTGCCTTCACTTGCACACCCAGCATGGGGACACCTTCATTTATCTGAGAGCTGGGAATGCATGTTGCCTTCTAGGGTAGTAAAAACTATAAAATCACAGACAGTGCTTCTTGCATAACTTACTGAACCAATGATAAAACATCCAATCAGGTTTTGGAAAAACCAAGTGATCAAGACTGTGTGCTACTTAAGTGAAATTCAATTAATCAGAAATCTGATTAGGAGTCCTTTAATTATAGCATACTTGTGAGATGTTCCAGTAGTTAGTTCCTCATTGTTTGAGTCTTTAAAAAAAAACTACTTTAAATTTTATCTACTGTTCGCTTCCAAGGATCAACTCCAGGCCTGTATCATACATCATGAACAAGTCCTTCTACATTTCTTGTACCTAATGAGATAGACAACTTATACCTGGCTCACAAAACTAAATGTCTCCTCCTTACAGCAGCCCAGTAAACACAAGTCCATATTATCCCAATATATTCCCAATGCATCTTAAGCCTCACTAAAGGCATAAGTACTGAAATGCTTTCATAAGAGTATTTTTCCAATATGGTCTTCTTTAGAGACCTCTAAATTTTTTTAAAAGCACCCCAGTACTGGCTCAGAAGGCCTCAGAAGATGAGAAACAAGAGAATACTTTTTGTTATTATCAGATCTTTTGCTTTCAGGATATCTTTGCAGTTTCAAAAGTCACTTCTCGTTATTACTTTGGCTGATCTAGAATTCTTTTAGCCATTTTTGACACTATTTGAACGTCAGTCAAGTTATTTATTTACTTTCTTTCAAAACACAAGCTTGTTGACTTCCCCACTTATGTAGCCATCTTCTACCTGAGAATGGGCCAGTGTGCTTCACAGAAGGAGGACTGATGAGAGCTATTCAGGACTCATTGGGACATGTTATGGCAGGGATGGGGAACCTGTAGTCCAACAACATCTGGAGGACCACAACTCCCATGATCGCTGGGTCATTGGTCATGCTGGCTGGGGCTGATAGTAGCTTAGGTCCAACAACATCTGGAGGGCCCCAGGTTCCCCATAACTGTACTAAAGAAACTAAAATAGCCCCATGATCCATTTGTTTCATACATACCCTTCAAATTTCCAAAGCAGTGGAAGCATATACAACAAAGGGAATTTTATGAACAAGTATTTTTCCCTCAGAGTGAAAGAATAAAATACTGATTTCTAAAAAGGCAAATTAGTAGTGTTTGATTCCTGCTCAAACTTAAACATCAGGACTGGGATCCAAACAGCTATCTCAGGGGCACCCAAGGGTTGGGCATGCTCAGAAGTGTGTGTAAGTGTGCGTGTTTGTGTGTGGGTTCTTTACACTGCAAACACCACTGCCATGCTAACATCACTAACATCTTTCAAAAGTCCCACCACTTTCAGAAGCAATTTGCTACATGGCATTTGGGGGCTGCTTAAAACACGTTAAAAAAAGCTACTTGTGTGCACGGAACTAGCATAGCCACCCTGGGCTCCTCCTGGGAGGAAGGGCAGGATATAAATCAAATAATAAATAAAATAGTCCTTTGGATTGTAGCCAATATTTTATTCAGAGCTTATAAAGCTGATAACTTACTTCTGTTCTATGTAAAATAACTATACTGATAAAACCGGCAACATTTCCCCCTATTTTAAAAAAAGCAATCTTCTGTTTATACCATATTCATCACTGTAAAATCTCATTCCACAGTTGCAGCTATTTATACTACACTTCTCTTCTTCAGGAAAAAAAGGGAAGGGGAACCAAAGCTCCAGAAGCTTGACACTTTGGGGTGGGATAGACAAAGAAGTCTGATAATAAATGAGGGCAGAGTAAAATTGCCTTAGAAAAGGAGCACAAAAAAAATCAGAGAAGTAAAAGTTAGAAGTATCATGAATATATAAAGTGAATAAAGAGCTGCAGTTCTGCAGCAAAAATGCAAATCCTAGGAGACAACCAAGGAATTTATAGACTGTAGATTTAAAACCAAACACAAAAATATTTTTCACACAAAATTCGCAACACAATTAACCTGTGCATCTCATCGCAATAGGAGATGCTAACAGAAAGGACAATACCAATGGAAGAGAGGTCCCTAAGTGACTATCAGCCAGCATGCTCAGGGAATGCCGCTTCATTATTTAGGTGTTCCCAGCCATGTATTATCCACTAAATGGAAAACTCTTTAACACTGCCATATTTTTCAAGCATTTTGCTCAGATAATGAGCGACAGGATCACAGGCTGATATGAGAACTCCGAGGGGAAGTTCCTCAGCACCACCAGGCTGACAGTTATCTATGCTTACTCTTAAAAAAGTCAACTTATTTTTTACACCTGCACAAACTGTGACCCACCAAGCAAAATACAGCTCACACAACCGTATGTTGTGGTCTGTCAAGAGACTGAGAACACACACATGGCAGTTCCTGGTTTACTGAGCCCCTGTTGGGCTACCATACATGGTTGGTGGGCTATGTTCAGTCTAGAAAATACAAACTTATCTTTGTAGTTTAGAAAACCTGCTGACACTTTGGAGGAAAATATATCAGCTTGGTTAGAACAATACACCTTCTCAGAACTCTTTCGTACAGGTTATATTTTGCTCTCTCTCTCTCTCTCTCTCTCTCATGTCAACAAGTTAGAAAAGCCTAAAATCTGTCCTGGCAAATATCTAGGAGCTATTAAGTATCTGAAGCCTGCCTCTCTATATTCAAACTATTTTCTACTGAAGGCAGCAAACATACCATCTGGCAAAGACAGCACACAAAAGGGCCAGCTATTATGCCTTACTGCATGCTCTTCTCTAAGTTCCAAACAATGCATTTCCCGGACCCCGCCCCCTCTAAAAGCCAAACCATTTGGGCCAGGAGCCAGACACTGCACTTCACAGTGTGTTAGTACTACTGAACTTTGTTCAAATGTCCATTCCCCTTTGGGAAGAGCCTTCCAATTTGCTTTTCTGAAACTGAGCAGCTGACAGCATGGGCAAGTATGGGATAAAAGTGGGGATATTTTTTCTAGAAGCACGAAGTAAGAAGCCTGGAGGTCATTTCACTTAAGGAGGTGTGTTGTGATGAACATATAGGTCTTCTTCACCAATTCCTCAACAACAACAAAAAGTCCTCCAAAACTCTTGTCCCAAATGAGCCTCACAATGCAAAGAAGTGGAGAAGGTGACTTAACACATAGCTCAGTTCCCAGTATCTCATATACCATTTGCACAGGGAGTTGCTCTTGCACTTTTTTTTAAAAAAAAAATGTATGCCAAAAATATTGCTTAATGTTGACTCTGCCTATTATATATCTATGCTCCTGCTTTTATTAGCTTTAACCAATAAATAAATGATATCTGGGGACATGAGGGCAAAGAAAAGTGGGTGATTGTACTCCAGCTCCACAGGCATGGGATGATCAGGCAGGGATAGGAACACAGGAAGCTGCTTTATACCAAGTCAGATTATTGGTCCATCCAGCTCAGTATTGTCTACACTGACTGCGAGCGGCTTTCCAGGATTTCAGGCAGAGAGTCTCTCCCAGCCCTACCTGGAGGTGCTGGCGCTAGGAAGAAGGCAGATCTGGACTGGTAGACCTGACAGATCTACAGTAAATCAGCAAGGGTACCTGGACTACCACATGTCCTCCCTTCCCCCTCCCCAAATTATTTATTTATTAGATTTCTATCTAATTACGTTGTTAAAACAACAGCAAAAAGCTTGTGGGGGGAGGAGGATAGGATTTACATCCCAGAGCTCAAAGTTGGCTGAAAATAAACTCCTGGGATGAAAGATGCTCACAGGCACCCTGTCCCTTGAATTCTGTGTCTGTCTGCCCCACCTCCCTATGATTGATCATAGTGCAAAACAAGGAGATCCCACAAGACTGAAGTCTGCCTGGCTCCTGCTATAAGGCTATTCATCTTCACGATTGAAAACAGGGAAGTCAAGAGTAAAATCTGTTATGATGAATTCAAAACAGTTTTCAAGAATAAAAAAGAAACTTTTACTCTCCAGCAAAATTCAAAACAATAAAGTAGACTTGGTTGCTTCTCTTGGGAGGCTGATCTACAACAGGCATGCCAACACTGAGAGTACCCTGCTTCGTGCACTCACAGATGGAGCTTCTCTAATTGAGGGCACACAGATCAAGCCATCATCCCCCAGTCTTAGGACCTAAGGAAGATTATTATGTTCTCCTCCTCCTCCTCTCAGCATAATGGATACATCATGGGAAAACAATTGCTCTCACTCATGTGTAATCTCATTGCAGCCAGTCTCAATCCCCTATAAATCACAATTACTACATTCTCTATAGACTGAAGGATCTATGGAGAACACATTTCCCCAAAGAATAAAGATGATTACATCCCCCTCAATGCTAACTTGGTACACATCACATTCTAACTTCTAATAATATGGGACATCACACATACAAAGGAAAGATCTGGCCACAGTCTCTCTCACACCCTAATTATAAACCAGATTAGATCAGTGCAATGTGCTGTAACAGAGGACACAACTTGCCAGCCTACCGGTTTACTTTTGGGCACAATTGAAAATGTCGTGTTTTACCTACAAAACCCTAAATGAACTGGGCTGCTTAAAGGACTGCTTGCTCTCTTATGAACCTGCCCAACTAGCAAGATCAGGCTTGGAGAACCTTTGGCCCTCCAGATGTTGCTATCCCTAGCTATTGGGCATGCTTCCTGGTACTGATGAGAGTTGTAGTTCATCAACATCTGGAAGGCCAAAGGTTCCCACACCTGATCCAAGATCTTCTTTACAGGCTCCGCTCAGAGTGCCCAACTGAGGTACAGTGAATGGCATCCTGAAGCGGAATCTTACCAGCCACAGCATCTTACCTCTGGAATTGTGGATGGTTTTTAGTGATGTTAGTGATAAAACTGCTTCATCTATTGAGTTTTATTTGTTTTAAACTGGACATTTCTTACTAGCCTATTTGTCCCCACATTGTCATTTTAGACCTTTAAAAAAAATCAAAACACCCCAACATTTGTAAAATGTGGTCCACTTGCCGGGAGACGATTCTTACTTGCTATTCACTTGCCCATTGAAACAGGGGAATTTCAGTCTGACTGCTAGAAACTATCACATCCAAGGAGAAATAATGTTATAAAACATTTTGTTGCCTGCAATTGGAGAGGAACCAAGAATGCCTCTATATGAACTTAATGTTTCTTTAAAAAAAACAAAAACCTATGTTTGAAAGTTCATCATTTAGAAAAACCTACAGTATTTTCCAAAATAATCCAGCAATTATATGATTTCAATTCTATGATAAGATTCGACTTTTCTTGTTGTTATCTCCATCTTGTTTAGTGCATACTCTTTATTAGAGTGCATTCCAGGAAACCTAACTGTAGACTTGGGTCAACCATTAACCAAATAAAGTGGGTGGTTGCTTAGAGAGGATGCCCTTCAAAAGCTTGCTTAATGAACTAACTCTTTAGAACGTGTCCCTCATAACGACTGAAGTTCATGGCTTCCATGGATTTTCTTTAATGCTGCTTGGTTCATCAAGGCTTCTAAGACATGCCAGCTTAAAAATCCAAGGTCAGAAGATACATCAGAGCAGTCCAAAAGAGTGCCACATACATGAATCTCATCCCCATGGCTTTTCTGGTTTGGTATGCATGGGAAGATGGTGGATGTGTTTTTCCCAGTTTCATCTTAAAAATATTCATTGGACTGTTTTTGTTTTTGAGACACCATTTGTGAGACGAAGAGTCTTAGTTTCTATTATCACTTCTCAATAGGAAAAAAAATTGTCATTGAGGAAAAACAATTGCCATCAGAGTTGCCAGCAGATATATGCATTTGTATCACAGCTGAGCCCTGTGAAGTCACTATCCTTCTTCTTCCCCTGACATTCCAGGGGTCAGTGGTAAACTGCCTGAGAATCAAGAGGTTTCATTACTCCAGTTTTACTACCAAGACTAAATCTCAAGACTTACATTGGTCATTCCGCAAGGAAACAACCCTTTCTGATCTGAAAAATTAATTTTCAGCAGGCAAAAGGGGAAAAAAAGAATGGGAAAGTGTGGTTCTAAAAAGTTCAGAATTGTCATGGCCTTTGAATACCAGTCACTGAAGAACAACATCCAGAGAGGACTACTGTTTTGCCTGCTGGCTTCCCTGAAGTGTCTGGTTAGCCACTATGGGAAACAGGATGCTGGTCTAGATAAGATTTCGGTCTGATCCAGCAGGGCTCTTCTTTTTTGGCATTTACATTTTGTCCTTTGGGCTTAGTGCACATGTTGAATACAGTAATTCCTGAATATGATGGGAGTCTTATCTGGGCTGTGCACCTGGTTATTATCCCACACTCTCTCACACACATGCAAATGGTGGCATGGGAGGAAATAATGACTCAACTGTAAATTTGTCAGAAAGAATGATATATCACTAGGTTACATATTCAGATGAAACACTCTATCCATGGCATCATTACTGGCTCTTAAGATGGCATGTCTGTAAAGGTATACAGTAGGGCCCTGCTTACCGGCGTTCCGTTGTGCGGCGTTCCGCTGATGCGGCGGCTTTCAATTAGGGGAAATTCCCCGTTTTAAAGCAGATTTTGCGATTTTACAGCATTTTGCGACATTTCTGCGTGACGCGGCCCATTATAGTCAATGGGTTCCGCTTTACGGCGATTTCCGCTTTACGGCGGGGGCCTGGTCCCTAACCCACCGTATAAGCAGGGCCTTACTTCTTCTGTCACTCCATATTGAGGGGAGCAGGGAGAGGAGAATAAAAATTGTTAAGGAAATTGACAAGCTTGGAAAGATTCAGATATCACCCATCTATGCTGCTCTTGAAGATGTGGCCATTCATCTTTCCCATAGAGTAAGTTAATACAGGATAGTTTTACAAGTCTTAGGGGATCCATGAGTGGTATTACTCTGCTGAGGCACTGTTGGCATATTCTCAGCAAGAGAAAGGGGGAATAGGACCTCCCAAAATTAGTATCTTTCTGGGAGAAAAAATGGAGAGCACAACATTTTATTAAGCTTGTTTCTATTGGCACGATGCACCCACAAATAGCTCAAGGTACAGAAGCTTCTGCAAGTGCAGAGAAAAAACTGTGATAATATGGGCTGTTATGTTGGCCCTGAAATGACTAAGAAGGCATGTGACTAAAATGGAATGTATGAAGATATTAATCTTAAGTCTTGTGATGTCTCCAGAACAATAGACACTGGGTCTTCATGTGAAGACTGTTGCTTCCTTTTTGCCGATATGCCCTCATTAACTAATTGATATCTTCCCCAGCCATCCTTATTAATAATTAGCTGACTATCTGAATCAATAATCCCTTTGCAATCATGGGAAGCATATCCATAGGAAGGTCATCACCACTAGAGTGGTATACATGGGGACATCTCTCATTCTGTTCTCCAATAACTCTGTGGGATATGCCAGGCAGACATAGTGAACATGACAGTCCAGAGAATGTCATGGCCATGTGGCAGTTTGAACCCAGGTTCTTTATATCTAAAGTCGAACACTTGATCCACATGACAGGACTTAAGCATGCAGTAGATTCTGATCCCGGAGCCTGAAGGATGTGAGGTAGCCTGTATTACCGCTACCTAGGCCAAAGGAGGAAACTACCAGGCAACTCGTGAGACCAGTAAAGCAGCCTTCTGAACAGTAATAGGCCAGAACAGTTCACATAAAAAGGCCCAGCACTTACAGTGGTTAGAGTGTTGGACTAGGACCTGGGAGACCAGGATTCAAATCGCCATTCAGCTATGAAGCAGACTGGGTGACCTTGGGCCAGTCACTGCCTCTCAGCCTAACCTACCTTACAGAGTTGTTGTGGGGATTAAATTAGGAGGGGGGAAACCATGTATGCCACTTGGAGCTCCTTGGAGAAAAAGTGGGATATAAACACAATAATAAATAAATATTAAAACGTACTCTCTAGTCTCACAAGAGGGTGCTCTATTGCGATTGTCCCTTGTTCTTGCTTGGGATCTATCTCAGCACAACCAACTTTGGTTCACTCCATGTAATAGACCTGGCACAAGGCAGATTTACTACCACTATGACCAATCAAGCTCTTGCCATTGTCAAAATATGTTGTGGTAGCACTGATGAGCACAGTCCCTGGCTTTATCAGAAAGTCATGCAGTTACTCAAAAAAAATTTTTTCTCAAAGAAAACCGTTTGCATATTTGCAATTGTAAACAGGAAGATGAGAACAGTCACCTTAAGAGGACTATCTTTTCCATTATCCTCTCAATTCCCCAGCAACTTGTCACAGCCAGATTCCACCAGTTCTCCAGAATGACTACAAGGCAAGAGTTGAGCCCCATTCTTCAAAAGTTGGCCTGCGCTACTACCGTCTCCTGCCAAGCCCTGCCTTGAGGAATGGAAGTAACCCAACTGGCCTTGAGCTACTTCTACTCATTCCAATGTGACTGTGCACAGAAGAAGATCCTAGTGATCCCACAGACTAACTTCCAAGCAAATTATGACCCAATAACACAGAGAGGAGTAAACACAAGCAATGTATTTATAAACCTGTCTGCATGGTGAAGAAAATCAATATTTATTTAAAGCATTTCTATGACACAAAGCAACAGGGAGGAATGTGGGCAGAAAATGGAGAAAATGCATTCACTCTTCATTATGCAATGAAGCTACCATTTAATGTGAAAGTTTGAAACAAATGATTGATAAACTGCACGCTTCCCAAAAGGCCAAGGTCAACTTTGGTGTGAGAATTTGGATGTGAGTGTAAATGAAGGTGTCCACTCATACGATATGACTAGCAGCAATGTAGGAACAGTTTGTGTGAGGTGGTCTGCTACCTATCTCATTGTAACTAAATGTAAACCTTGAACAGTCATCCATAGATTAGATAAATGCTCACGTCCTAACTCATGTGTGTTTTTAAAAAAACTTATTGCAAAAACTAGTGGAAAGCTAGCAAAATAAGGTTCCTGCTACACAGACTCTGATTTATGTGCACCTTCCCATCCCATGTGCTGCTGGGAAACGTAGACTATACCTCACATTGAGATCTCAAGGCCATTTGAATCTAGTCATGCTGCAAAAATAACATCTCAGAAAAGTAACAATTCACAGGCTACAAATCCGGCTCAACAGGCAACAGAAAATCAAGAAAGCTATTCTGTGCTCATAACTGAGTAAATTTTGGAATGCTCCATGCTGTGGCTGTAAAATAGAGCTCAAATGATGATGGTGATGATTTAGCCAAATTTCAAATGCACCTGCCAGAGAAACTGACAGCCATGCAGGCCACTAAATTTTGAAGTTGAAAAGCTTCCTATTAGCATTTGGGAACTCTACTTATGAGATGTCCTGCAGATGCCATTTTCCAGGGTTTTTCTTAATTGCCAACACAAAACCTATTGGTGGCACTGCTAATTAAATGGCATGGTTTTATATAAAAGGAAGAAAAGGCCACCTAATCTATAGGGCCTTCCTATTAAGAGACAACCATGATAGCTTTCTACTGTTACGTAGCAATTACATAATTGCATGGTCTATCCCGTATCATTTGCAATATTCTGTACCCTTCTCCACTTCACAGCTACAACACAATGTTCTCAGATGATTGCAGCTACTGAACAAAACCGTCTTAGTGCTGGAGACAAAAGGATCTGCATGTTACAATGGAGCTTCATCAGAAGCTTAGGACTTTTCACATGACTGAATGCTTCCTTTTCTCCAGATTTGTGAAACCCTCCCTTCCCAGACTTCATTATACAATGCTTTTGGAATATCCTTCAGTTGCTTCAGGAGAAATAAAAAGACAGGTTGAAAAAAGAGAAGGGGTGAAGCCAAGAAATCCTGCTGGGCTGAACTTTTCAGATGACAACACACAAAGGTGCTCCTTTATTGCAGAATGGGAAGGTTGCAGCATAAAGGAAAGATGCAGAGTGTGGAGCGGGGGGAAGAGAAATCTATTTAGACTTCCTGCACTGGCATGAAATGGCTGCTTTTCTTCTTAGTGCCAGCTCCAATGCTTCATGTTGACATTACACATCCTGTGCTGTAGATCCACCCCCATGCTTCTGCTTGCCCAACAGAATTATCTCCTGCGTCACAGCAGTGGCAACAGATCTGCTGGCTCTGCAGATCTGAGAGGCACCATTTCAAAGCTCTCTAGTACAAGCAGAAACTGGACACATTTACCAGATACTCTGGGTTAATCTGTGGGCCACTCTCAGCAAAACATTACTCTGCCTAACCTTCTGTTATCCAGATGGTCTCTTTTCCCTCTTGGGATTAGACCCATTAAACTTTATTTCATTAAAGGAAAAAAATACACACCCACACAACACAACACAACACACACCAAAACGCCAGTCCTAACATGGGGATCGTGTGCAGCAGTGTGCCTGGTATGTCTCCAACAGGGCTGCTGAGATTAACATGATCCAAAAAAATAATTGGAAGCTGTAATTCACACACTAACAGAGAACAGAAATTTTCTGGAGAGAAGGGAAAATATTGAAATTATCTGCCAGATTAAGTACCCTAACAACATAAGCTGCATAAATACCTAGTTTTATTTTTGAACAATAACATACTTCACTCATCATAAGGTACTGGTAACATCATCCCTTTCATTGATTACTTCAGCATTTTAATTGCCAACTACAGCAATAGTCTTTAACTTCAAACCTGCATGTTTACAAGGCCCTTTGTGATATTCCCTTGCTGCTAGACTCATCAATATAAACAAGGGTGATGAAAGAAAAGAATGTGGTTGAGTATGGATGGAGAGAGAAAAGGTGACATCTACAGCACCTGCACTGCTGTAATATACATCAACTCTCATCAGCTACTTCATGTTCAACCAAAACTCATGCTCTCCAAGCTAACAAAATGATTCACCTGAATTACAATAAAATTACCAAGTGCAGTCCCCACCCAGCCACCCGCAAGACAATCTGGATGCAGATGCATTTAGGATCAGAGCAACATATCCTAAGGGTATACCTATGCTACATGCATGTTTCAGTTTTATTGACATTCAACTAGCTATCACAACTTCCCTAGATAGTAGGAAATCAAGGTTTTGTAGTTTGGTTTACATCAGTCATCCAATAGAAATCAAGAAGTCACTGAGAGTACAACATTTAAAGGAGTTAGGCCAAAATTCCTAATTAAATTATGTTCCATTAGACTCCAGTCTATTGAACTGTGATCTAAGAACTACAAGATTTCCCAAGATTTATCCATTATTTTCTTTTTATTGCCACTGTGCTAAAGTACTAAGGTAGGTAAGCTTTAGGGCTAGAACCGATTTCTTTAGGAAAAACCATTAATTTACATGTTTTGTAAATATATATACAGATGTTTTTTCACACTGATGCCAAAGGAAACAGGAAGCAAATGATCAAACAAAGCAAAATTCTGGAAACGGTAGCTGCTGAAACAACAACCAGTGGTCTAACAACACTAGATCTGTGTTAGATTTGCTTAAAGCAGGAGTTCTGTTGGAAAGGAAATTTCCTTTACTTCCACTATGAGCAAGATCATGAAGTACACTCCATTACCTTCCTCTTTTGTCTCCCTTGCTCTTGCATTTTAGTTTGCAAGCTTCCTCAGAACATAGACCTGTAATTTTTCTTAAAAATTTCATCACTCTGTAAAGCACCATGTACACTGATGGTGCCACAAAAATGATGATGATGCAAAAATATCCAAACGGCCTTTCCCCATCATCAGATTACTTCACTAGAAACAATAAGGAACCTTTTCCATAATTTAAAAACAAACATAAGAAAAGGTCGGGTGTATGTTACCTTCATCTATCTTTATTTCCTGAAGAGTTGGAATTCACCTTTTCAAAACTTGTTCAAGATATTAGCTCATCTGCAAAACATGATGGCATCCACACATGCACGCACATACAAAAAGAGGCAACCCATGTCTGTATATGGTCACAGAACCTCCAAAGCACCATTCCATAATCTGAAACATCATCTACCAGACAGGCATGCTAAAAATAGTTTACCAACCCTTGAAGTCTCAAGAGACCATCTGATATTGCAGTACAGTATTAGCAAAGCTAAGTAGACATGAACGCTTAAAATAAACAGAAGGCCAGAAGGCTGTCATACCCTATTTCACCCCTTGTGAAGTGACTTGAGAAGCACCTGAAGGAACATATATAAAGTTATTTTAGCTCAAGAACAGCATAGACCCAACTTCTTCTGCTTTTATAGTACGAGATAAAGATTAACGTATTTTTCTCAAAACACCAGCTATTGGCCTTTGAGAGAAAAATGAGAGAAGTTAAAACCACTGCTGAGATATGATGCCAACTACTGATGTCCCTACTGAGATTCCATTGCTCAAGAGAAATTTTTGTCCCTTTCTCGTAGTACTAGTAACACAAGGCACCTTAGTGATGCTGATTGGCAGCTTAGTTCAGGGATGACAAAAGGATATTCTTTTTCAAATCAAAAGCATTTTTAATTTATGAAATTCATTATCACCAACTGTGATGATGATCATTAGTTTATGAGAATTTTAAGGAGAGGGAAAATTGGGGGGGGATAGGCAATCAGTGACTACTAGCTATGATTGCTATATAGAATTTCCCATGTACAGAGGTTTTTACATAGATGATGGGAGAAACAGAGGCAGATATAGGCCACCACCTTCATGCCCTGCTTACTAAGCTTCCAAATGTATCTAGCTGGCTAAGTATTATCATCACTATTATTATTAATTCTGCTCAAACTGTGCAACTAGGGCAGGCAGTGAAGAGCTCATATTAGAATAACAACCCAATTTCAAACCATGGTTTAACATTCTGACTTGTTCCACATCTGGTAACTATAGTTTCCTGGTTTAAACTAAATGGGAAACTATAGTTAATTAGGAACTTCTTGGTTTGTTTGCTCTCACCACGAAGGTACAGACACAGGGGCTGCATGAGTGAGCATAAGGTTCATTTATATCTTGGCTCAATAAACAGATGATGATCCAAACTGGGCCTATGATGAAGGAAAACAAACCATGGGTAATGGTCATGTCTTCACAAGGCCTTTAATTTAAACCCTGCTTTTCTATGTAGAAGCAAGACATCAATTGAAAATAAGATTATACTTTTGAGGAAAAACAATAGGTCACGTATTATTGTTCCAAGCTACAAATACTGTAATTGTCAACCAAATAGCACAGACACCCAGCTACAGCAATTTTAGATCTCACTGTCTTCAAAGGGAACTGTGCCGTGCTTTACTCTCCCACAGAAATCAATGGGACTTGACTATTAACTTTGCATTGTATATTTACTTTCCATTTCACTGAGAAACACTGTTCTGACCTTTCACTGCCAGGCTCTGCTTCTGAATATGTTCTGGGACACAAGTCTTCAATGTGATCTTCCTCAGCGTCAGTCCCATGTATAAAGAAAGACCCAAATAATAACCCATTACACTTCATAATTGTCCAGCAATTATCTCAGGGATATAGGGCTATATCTAGCTCAGTCATACTCGGAGTATACCCACTGAAATTAATGGACTTAAGTTAGTCATGTCCACTGATTTCAGTGGGTCTACTTTAAGTAAAACTTAGCTGGATACAACATTGTTTGGTAGTACAAGAAGCATATATACTGTATGTTCAAAGGTTCTTGATTATGCTCTTAGGCTCTATTTAGGCTCTATTTAGCTGCAAAGCGACATGGTTTTTCAGAAAATACAGGAATTACAAAATGGGAAAAAGCTGGTTTGAAATTTTTATTTAACATTATATACTGCTTAATCATAAAAACCTCTAAGTGGTTTACATACTATAAAATATACATTAAAATTATCAATAAAAGCCAGAGTTAAAAACATGTTAACCTAAAAAAATTCAAAATATAAATAAAATAAGCATTTAAAAATATACATTATAAGATAAAACTACATATTAAAATACACATCAGCTTTACATATGTGACTAACCATCTTACCTAAACAAAAAAAGCTTTCAGCAGGCATTGAACAATACCTGCCCAACATCAATGGCAGGGAGTACCAGAGAGTAGCCATGCTAAAAGACTGATTTCTTAAAAGCGCAGGATGAACATTATCTGGAACCTGCAAAAATTTAAATCAATTTAATAGGTATTTTTGTTTCTTTGAGGACTCAAATAGTTGATTTTAATCAATTTATCCCAAAATCAACCTGTTACTCTAGAATTCAAGCTATAAATGACAATCTTTACAAAATCCTACTGGGCTCCTACTGAAAGGAAGGGTGGGATATAAATCTAATAAATAAATAAACGACAAGGCTAACACTTCAGATATGGACCCAGCCTGTACAAACATTTAAGAGGCAATAAAATCCTATCCTTGTTTGCCAAGAAGAAAAGTCCCACTGTCTTCAATGGGGGACAGCATGCATAGGATTGCAGCCTAAAAGACCTTAACTCTCTAAATTATGGAATCAATAAACATCATCAAAATGAACAGCAAGTGGGAGAAAAAAATCAACAATGGCTACAAAGACGGAGGAGGAAATCACCCAACAGCAAGGCAAGATTTGCCATTAACAGAAATAATGAAAATCTTGTTTGTCTGAATCCACTGTGGCCCAATGCACTGGAGCTGTGGCATCTTTGGTTCAAACCAGTGTTCATCTCTGACCTAGTGCCCTTGAATAGAGATATTACCCTCTCAGCTTTGTTCCTCCTATTCATTATAAAAGTAACCAAAGTGAAAGATTTCACAAGACACAGAAGATTGTAATTGCTATACAAACATTTCAGTCTGCCCACTGAGGGCAACTGAGCATAAGTTGTAAGTCTTCTTCCCCATATCGCCAAATGAATACACAAGAATATAAGCAAAGGGAAATAAAAATTTGGAATGTCAGTTTCATAAGCATAGTATTTCACAAATTACTACACACTTTGAACAGTGGGAAAATATAACCTGATTGATCACACTGATTTTCACCAAACTGGTTATGGGTTTCTTTGTTTGAAACACTTGAGATAGCAAACGTGATGGGAAAAGATAGCAAAAGTCTGGGGTGCTTTGTCTGTGTTTGCTTTGGTTTTTAAGTAGAGAGCAAAGTAGCTGAACCTGAGAGCATTTAGCTAATAGGGCTTCCAGTGAACTACTAAAGTGTTTGGCTAGATCCAGATTTGCCCTTATGCAAACAGGAGGGTCCCTTCTTTTTGCAGTAGGGACAGAGAACCCAAACATAATCCCACTGGAGGAAGTGGGAAGGCAATATACACTTGATTTCCACCCACCCACCCAAAATCATCTATCAACACTATTCTGGAGGATCCAGAGCATCTACTTTGCATGCAGAAGGTTCCAAGTTCACTCCCTGGCATCTCCAGGTAGGGCTCAGAATGTTCTCCTTCTGAAACCCCGGAGAGTTCCTGCCAGTCAGTGTAGACAATAGGGAGCTAGATGGGTCAATGGTCTGTCTCAATATAAGGGAGCTTCCTAAGTTCCCATGGGGAAGTTCCTTGGGGGAAGGGGAAATCAGCAAAAATCACTTCTTCTCTGCCTCTAATGGAACATTGTGTGGATGGAGTCTTGAGCCTTCAGACCCACATATCAGGCTTAGGCAAGCCATTTCCCCAAATCCCTGCAAAAAAGTTCCTTGGAAAAAGAAGTCGCTGACCAGGGATCGGTTGTAAAAAATGTTTCACAATCTTAACGTTATTTTCAAACAAATGCTGCCATCTTTCCAATACCTCTACATAAGATAAAAAGTCCTTGGAAATGTTCATTTCAATGGAAAACATAACTACAGTTATGACCTAGTATAACACGAGGGTTAAATTCACATGATAGCTCCTTCCATAAACACACACTTCAGCTATGTTATAGTTTGAATCTACCAACCTTCACTGATGGAACTGTTTGTTTTTCTGTTCCACAGCCATCTGTCCAAAATATCATGGAACCAGACAGTGTTCACAAATGACATCACTTGCCATTTTCAGTACTTGTTGACCAAAAAAACCCCACCCTTCTCTCATACTTTGTCAACTGAAACTACTTTTTTGGGAGGGGGGTTTCACCTGAAGTCTACAGTCTTTCAGGTTGTGTTTCTATAGAAACCTTTATAAAATACTACCTTTTTTGTGTGTCCCATCATTAACTATACCATCTCTCTTCCCTCAGCACAGATAGTTCTGTTACCAGAGGGTTTCCACTACACATTGCTTATGGAATGCCTTAACCTACTTTTGTGCTTGCTCAACAGCTCTGTCTGCTTTCCGCTTCTGTGTCTCCTGTTTCCTTTTCCTGACAGTGATCCTTACATCCTTTGAAAGCCAACCCTATATGTTGACATCAACCACTTTTTAGGCTCCTTCCAGTGCTTTCCATTAATAATAGTCATGCATGGTTTTAACATCACATATCTTAATTTCCAAGACAGTTTAGATGCTTCGGGTGTCAGATGGCTTTACCAGACGTCAGATGGTTTCACAAGAATGTTATGCCACAGGTCATTCCTTTCTCTTGATAATTACTAAGTAATTAACTGCAATGTAAAGTAGGAAAGAGAGAGGAAGCAACAAAAAGACTCAGCAGGGTGGAGAATATAACAACCTTTCCTTCATTCCTCCAAATATTTAGGATAAGAATCCTACAGACCAGTGTAAGCTAACCTATATTTTAAAAAACAGTAAGGCCTTCATAATCTCCAAAGAATTACCTGAAGCACGTAAAGATTCTTATTTAGCATTATTAAATGGCTAAAGTTTTGTTTGCTTGAGGCTGCCCATTCTACCTTAACCCTATGATCACTGGCTGATGTGAGCTATGGTGAGTCAGGAAATCTCTGGCCTCTCTCCAAAGTTCCACCTGCAATATGGGGATAATAATACTGAGCTACATTATAAAGTTGTTGTAAGAACTGCTGTGTTGAAGTATGCAAATCACTTTGAACACTAAGGCATAATATAAGATCAAGATATGCCAATGCTTGCAGTGACTTCACAGTCATGGCTATCAGGTCTGTGATCTCAGGAGGCAATTAAATGAACGCTCACATTGGTGTAGCTGCATAGAATTAACTAAATTACTAAAACAAGTCACTGTTTACCTAATCTACAGAATTTAATTCCCATTTTTTAAAAAATTACCTCAACATATCTTGCCTGTAAATTCTCTGTTAACAGCAATAAGTTTGACTTCCCCTAATCAAAAACAATAGCTTTGTTCCCCTGCTAATCACTTGTACATTCCAACACAAAACAATGGAGCTTTTCAGAACATTTATGACTTCCTTCAGAGGTTTTTCTATTCTTTCCACCAATGACCAACTTCAGAACATCAGAACTTCCCCAATCACCTAATAAGAACCTTTCCGCAATACAATTTGTTTTCACCTTCTCCTGCTGTCACAGGTATCTACAATGTATCTCCAAAGCAAGGCTGAGTTTGTTAACCAAGGAGGAAAAGGGAAGATATACCAAAGAACGGTTTGAAGACACAAGGTAACATTTAATTGCCGAAGCTAAGGTGATACGATTCTAAGCAACCCCTGGAAGGAAGACCACCTGGAGCCACATATGGGACATGTGGCCTATAAACAGATATTCCAGAATCTTTATTTTCAAAGACTATTTTTAGGATAATTGTAATACTGGCAATATACTAACACTTTGAGGGAGTGTACATACACACAACCAAGCAACTCCAAAGTTACTGATATTTGTTACAATTACTGTAGTGAATGGAATTGTTGGAGGGAAAACTGAGAAGGTCTACAAGACCACCAAATGCAATTCACTCCCCAAAACCTACCTCTCACATTGCATGTCTATGCAATCTAAACGAAGCCCTTTCAATATTAATCTACCAAAGTCGGAGTAATGTGGGCAGGAGCCAATTGTGTTGTTCTTTCAACAGAATCAGCACTCCCATGCAGCACAGTGGCGATTTCATGGTCAGAACCACATGGTCCTCAGCCACGTGGCTGGGTCAGTTAAACACTACTCCAGCCATGCAGGAGCTACTCATGGAAAAGTAGCTCCCCTATAGGTAACATTTAAATCAAGCAAGCAAGCCAACCAAACAGGCTGCTCTTAATGGAAAGGCAACACAACTAAAAGCACTACTGCTCACATTAACACTGCTAAGGGATACTACAATATTCACATCCAATTTATCACTGGTACTATACCATGCCTTCGGTTAAGTAATGGAATTCTTCTTGCATGAATAATACCTATTGTCACTCTGAGCCTCATTCCAACTCTGTTGATTTTGTCCTCTAAAACAATAAAGATGGCTTATGAAAGAAAAAGATTAGTGCTATTCTTATATTTAGTCCTATGTTCAGGCTTCAGTCTGGCTAAAAATAATTATGACTTAAGCCCCATTAAAAGCAACAAGTGTAAGACTAAATTGTGCCACAGATTTCAATAGGACATAAGTCACAAGTAACGTTAACTGGATCTAGTCATGGGGTTCAGATTTTTGTTATTAAATTATCATGATTCTATATTTGGGGATGGGAATAAAGTATTGTCTCAATACTACCTAAACAATCTTCATTGATAGCTAGGTTGAGATGCTAGTCAACCAACCAATCACAATTATTATTATCTGTAGAATAATTCCATCAGGTCATTTACTCCTTTGTGTAAGCAGCAGCTTATCTTTTATAATTGCCTCATGGAGTCATCTGATAGCAATGGCAAGAGTGAAATCCCCTTGGTCCAAAGCACTTTAGGAGTCAGTCAGTCAGTCAGTCAGTCAGTCAGTCAGTCTCTCTCTCTCTCTCTCTCTCTCTCTCTCTCACACACACACACACTACAGCAGGAACACCCTACCTTGTAACTCTCCCTGAAAGGATATTCTGTCCTCTCCCATCCTGATTTACACCATGCAGTCTACTTCTTTCTCATGAGTTAGTAATCATCAGAAAAGCACCCGTAGTAAGTGTCCAAGAGTCAGGTTGACCAGCCAGTCCACTGCATTTGTTTGGACTGGACAGGCCTACATATGAATAGGCATGGTGCTCTAGAGAGTCTTCTAGAAGGCAGTAATGAGTGTAATTGTGCCCTTTATTATTATTTTAATAAGTCAATGCTGTGATCACTTGACTTGCTTTGACATACTTGACTGATCAACAGATTGACCAAGCTTAGTACCAACTTGATGCACATAGATTCAATTGAAAACAAACACAACATGTAGGCTATAAACACCCAAGTTTTGGCATACCATGTTCAACTTAAAACATGCAGGACAATTTTTAAAGTATATTTGTCATAGTGCAATGTCAATTATAACAAAGCTCTCCCATTTCCTACTTTCTTACTCTCTTGAGGGAAAAAAAGGAAGCAGAAGAATGCATCAGAGATAACACCAACAGATGATGTCAAGAAATAATTCAGATGCATCTCTGAAATTCTGTTCCTTTCCACCAACAAGCTAGTTGAACTTAAGATAATTATCTTCTGTGTCTTCCCCCTCTTTCTTCTCTCAGCACTGGCATACAAACCATGCTATTTTAACTTCTTTCCTGTTCTCCCAGTTCTTCTGGAACATTTTATTTTCAACAGTCAACTCATCTGGAAAACTGCCATGGTGAAGTTCATCTATTATATTGTTAACTATATCTCTCCCAGCAGCAGCTATCACCTTTGCATTCAAGAATTTATCATCACTGCTCTAAAGGATTAACAAAAAGAGAGAAATATAAACTGCTTTACAGATTTTAACTTTCACCCCAGCTTCTTCTCCCTAAATTGCATGCTCTGTTCATGTCAAAAGGATCATAGAATAGTCAGAAGTTTTTTTTAAATATAAGAACACCCAGTGACATTGTTAGTTCATGTTATCCCCCAAATACAAGTCTGTAGAGAGGAAAAGTCTTCACATATAAGGGCAAAAGTGTTGATGCAAAAACAACAAAAACCTCCTAAGAGTTGCTTTCCTGGATCAGACCATAGCCTCAAGGAGTCCATCAGCCTGTTCCCAACAGTATCCAGGCAGATGCCACTGAAAAGCCACAAGCAGGCCTTGATGGAGATGCCTCATCCCTCATATCCTACCCACCATCTGATAATCAGAGGTGTCCATTCCTCTGTTATGTGTAATATTATTTAATTTATTTATTTCTTACCTGGCCCTTAGCACAAGGTCCCAGAACAGGTTACATTAATAAAATATACAATTCTAAAAATAGCTAATCATACGTCTATGGTCTATAAACTTGTTTAAATATTCTTAAGTCATCTATGCTAGTGGCTATTGTAACTTCTTGTAGTAATGAATTTAATGAGTTCTATCATATACCATGAGCTTCAAGACTCACTGTACCATATCCAATGATGGTCTATATATGGAGACAACAATAAGTATTGACTGTGCCAAATATTTGCAGTTCTTCAAAACTGTGTCAGTTGCAGCACTTGTGTGCTGCATGAACCATGGCTTTCTTTTACTTCTTCTTGAAAAGAATTAAACTCCAAGAACTGGTCTAGTCCTCAGCTAGTGTATTGTGGTGGCAATGATTTCATAATCACTTATTGCATGAAATAAAGGGTTTCTTTTGCTTGTCCAAGTGATACCCAAACTTGATGCAACAGAAGGGGCTGAAATAGATCTTGAAAAATTAAGCCACTGTATTGGATGCCCACCACCTTGTGTCATTTGGAATAGGAAGGGCCCCTCTAACATTTCCCCCCCTACCCCACCCCAGCTTGCCAATATATAGATAGTGACATTGTTCCAGGGATGGAGTAAGGATGCACCAAGATTCCCTGATCCAGCTTACACTCCAACTAACAAGTGACACGAGAATCCCAGGCACATACCATTCCCTAGAAAGTATAGTCCCATCTTCGAAAAAGGATTGGGATTCTTAGAGTTTATGGTTAACTGTGTGCTATTCCACAGTTACAAAGAGGATGCCTACCCATTAAGAAGGCATATATGTCTCTATTTTAGTGAAACACACCTCCAATTTGAATACAAAAATATAACAACTCCTGTTCCTGGAATCAAACATTGGGGAAATATTTAACCTGTACCTTGTGGTTTTAATATGCATTGCTTTTCTTGTAGAAATCATCACAAGAGCTTAGAATTATCTAGTGCAATTCACTATTAACCTGTTACACCGCCCAATTTCAATAAAGGTAGCCTTCCAATCTGGAGGGAAACTACTGCAACTGTCCAAATAAAATAGCTTTCTAACCATGGTTGTTATCATACTTACTGAGAAGGGAGCAGTAGATCAAAAGAGAAATTAACATTTCCTTAAAAAATTCATACAACCAATATCTATCAAGGAGGGTTTTCTTGATTTGTCAGTGCAAGATAAGGATCCTCCACGTCTTCAGTTTGCTCTTTGCAGCATCTTAAGGTTTGGTGAACTCTTAGTTACAACGTAGCTAACTATAGATAGACCTTCCCACCCACTTCCTCCAAGCCTGAACAATTAGTGTTAACCAGCATTGTGCTTCTGGTTTCTTTTTTTCATATATATATTCAGCAATATCCACAAATTTCATTGTGTTTTCTCACAGTTTAAATGACAGTCCTATGCTCTTCAGATTAATCTGAGAAATTATCTATAATACAGAGACAAAGCTGTTGCAGAAGAATCTTAACATTTACTGCAATCTTCACTATATTGTATTGAAAATAATCCACAAACACCTGCTTACCTGCACTCTTCCCCCACCCCCACCAATTAAGAATATAAATTTCAAGAACAGCTTCCTCAAAACTCAGATTTGGTTTATTGTAAGACGTCAGTACTTTCTTTCTAGCACTAAAATTATTTTTGTGAAATGCATCTTCCTTTCTACCATTAAGAGAGCCAGTGTGGCGTAGTGGTTAAGGTGTTGGACTACAACCTAGGAGACCAGGGTTCAAATCCCCACACAGCCATGAAACTCACTGGGTGACCTTGGGCCAGTCACTGCCTCTCAGCCTCATGAAAACTCTATTCATAGGGTCACCATAAGTCAGAATCGACTTGAAGGCAGTACATTTACATTTTTTCCCACCATTAACTGTCACCATAAAATTCTGTCTGACCAACTGCTATTGAAACATGTCTCTTTATATTGTTGAGATAGTTGTTTGATTTTAAAAACCACTTCACAAATCAGACACTGGGGTCACATACACCCCAAAAGTTTTATTTGGCAATATAAAATTATGAAATTGTATTATGAATTATTGCTTATAGCACAGGAATGCAACTATCAAAGATGGCATCTGGGGTCAGTAAAGTTAGTTCCTATGAGTCTAAATGATACTCATGCTTTTTCGTGCAATTCAAAATCCACCCAAAGATCTGAACAAGCAACAATAAATGTTTAACACCTCCTTATCTTAAAAGCTATTTTCAGTACAAATTAGCTATTGTCGAAATATTGTTTCCATCACTTTGGGGGTCATGTATATGTCTACTACACTGAACATGCAGTGTTTCATTTTCCCCACTCACTTTTATTGAGGGCTAACTGACCCCCACTATAATGAAATCCTCAAGTTACAAACAAACTCATCCATAATGGCAGGTTTAAAGAAACTATGGAATGATACATACCATTATTGTAGAATAATAAATGGAGTATTACATGTCACATTATGGGGGGAAGTTCTCCATATTTCACATCCTTTTGGGTCAGTGATGACCCAAAAAGCATAGCAGAAAAAAATATCTTGCAACTTACATATATATGCACACTGAGTGCTTTTGGCGGTTGTTGCTACTGTTATTAGAATATAAAACTAAATCTTCAAAAGACCTATATTTTCTTCCCCTAGTTTCTGTTTCAAACATCTCATTATATACATACCAAATTCTTCACTTTATGGAACATTCATGCATAGAATATGCATAGAATAATAATCTTTCATTGACTAATATCTCTGGTTTCCTTGTGAAGAAGGTAAAATTCCTTTTTGTCTCTCTGACTGTCATGCTCCACTATAAGCCACAGAGAAAGAGTGCAATACAAAAAATACAATGAATGAACTTATCACTGCTGAAGAAAAAATTAGATACGTGGCCACTATATTATAGGTATATGAGTGATTTTCTCAAAGGTCTCAAAACAAGTTCATCACATGTTTGTCACTCAATGGCTACAACATCAAGTGAGGACTTGTATGTGTGAAATGTCACATCACCTGACACCATTTCAAACACAATGGATACAGTTCATATATTCAGTTTAAGTTAAGAGGAACCGTCAAGTACTGAACTGGTTATATAATATACACATGTGCAAAATAGCTCTTAAACATTTTTCTTTTCTAAGAAAGAAGTACAATTGCAGTGTTCACTTGGTTCCTGCAAAGTTGAACTAACTGCTCAGCTTGATAGAAGCTGCCTTAGTCAAGTCGTTTTATTAGCAAGAAGAATCTGGGGCCTTCTTGTTTGTTTGCTTTATAACATCTGTCATCAACTATGATTAAGCCATCTTTAAGCTGCATTTTAAATATGTCTTCATGCAAAAGGCAATCACCTTTCCCGTACCAATTGTCCTGTATGCGGACAATGCAAACTTTTAATTATGTCTAAGCTATCTTTACTTTAAAATCTGAGAGACATCATCCATCTTCCGTTAAAACAGATAAACCAAGTTCTTATAAATAGAAATTGTCTATGAACAGATTCATCATAGAAAAAACAAACATTAGTAGTTTGACTCAGTTTTTACTAAAACAAATAAAAAAGGAATTCACTGACATCAGCAAGCAATGGATTGGGCCTACCACAACATCATTAAAGACTATACAAGTGATGTCTTGCACTGAGCCATTGTGCTTTGTTCCACTGTTTACTATCTAGACATATATCTCAGAAGCCCGAGAAAGAAATATGCAACCACAACCAAATGTTAACTATTAAAATCAAGTGTTATCCAGTTTTTTTAAAATACAATAAAGGAGTAGTGTTTCATCAGCAACAAAACTAAAATCACTATGCTCTATCATCCAAAATTTAACATTTTCAGAAATTACCATCTCATTGGCTGCATATAGTTCAAGGTAGGAGTTTCCACATCTTCTCATGATTATACACATATATATCTAAATTTATATCACTTAGTTTGCTCTTTCAGTTTGACTCCTCACTTTGGAAACCCAAACTCTTCTTGGTATTTCAAACGTTTTGGCCACCTCACCTTCATTTATTTCATCCTCTATTTACCAACTCCTCAAAGCGAGAATGAAACTCTTAATATTCATGGTCATTTGTTCTGGAGAATTTGAGACACAGTAAAGTGTTAAGATAAGGTGGAGCTACTGATGAACCTGCTCACTATAATTACTATAGATATAATCTTTCATCAACTTTAGATGACCCTAGAGTATTCCAAATTAAAAGTTGAAACCAAAGGTTAAAAAAAGAGAAAAAAACACCATGTTTTTCCTGAATTGCCATCATATTGTTGAAATATTAGCTTCCTATAATTACATCTAAAAATAAAATTCATGTTCCAGACAAAATGTCAGCTTTTTAAGATAAGTCTCACTGGTTTCAAAGAGAAAGAGTTAAGCATGCTGAAGGCTGCTATCCTACACACACTTGCCTAGGTGTAAGCTCCATTGAACTCAATGGGACATACTTCTGAGTAAGCATGTACAGGATTGCACTATAACTCTTCCACTGAAATCAATGGAACAAATGTACAGAGGTCTGGCTGGATCATGATGATAATCCTAATGAAACTCCAACATTTCTGGGCTCCAAAATTGAAGTTTAAAGTCAGTTTTTAAAAACACAAGAGAAATTCCTTCATGAATTACAGAGTCCTAAAGATGCCTTGCGGAATTTTAGAGGAACTCATAAGGACACCATTCATTTTTTTAAAAATCAAAAATCAAAACAGACACATAGCTCCAAATTATCTGCCAAAATTGTAACACTTCCAGAGGATACCATCAATTGGAACAGCTACTGTAAGGTTATCACAAATTTTTGCTTGATTGGCATTGATTTCATTGACATTGTCAGCTTCATCAGATACTTAACCATTCCTTTTTTAAAAAATTAAAGCATGTCTCTGGTCAACAGAATCAGTCTCTTGAAGGCCAAAAGTTCTAAAAGGGGTTGGCTTCAAAATGAAAGTATAAAAGAAGCAAGGAAAGCATGTCCTTTTTGAGCATAGGTCTCTCACTCTCTGTCTTTCTGTCTCTGGAGAATCTATGAAAAGAATCAATAAAACTTCCTCAAACCGTCCATTTCCTGGAGTCAGAAAGAGAAGACATCAAAAAAACATTGCTCACTGAAGGAAAAAAATTGTCAAGCCAGGCTTTGCCAACAAAGCTTCAAAAAAAATGGAGAAACATCCATAATTGCATGAGCACTTCCCATCTCAGCTTTGTCTAGTGGAAAAGCCTGCCCTTGCTCTCCCTCTCCTCCATTTTCTGGTGGAGCTAGAGAACATGACATGGCTTACCTGACTCAGATCACAGCCCTCTGTCCAACTATTCACTTCCTCTTAGACATGCAAGTCGCTTCATGAGACAAACAGGCATGCACACAAAGCAACAGCAGAAAGCAACCCCATATCTTGCCACCTTTTCCTCCCTACTAGAAGGTCCTTCCAAAACCAAGAGGAGAAAACTTTCTCTAGGTGCAAATGGCTGAGAATCTCATCAGAACAGAGCATTTCTAAACTGAGGATCTCTTAGGATCTTCAGCAGGATCTCCCCTACCCACCCAACCCTGTGCAAAAGCAGAAAACTAAGGGAAGAAAGAGGGTTACTTCAACAGAAAGAGAAGAGAAGATGAAGCCTGGAGACTGTGTGCGCAAAAGAGGAGTAGCTTTGTGTTTTGGAGTCTGGACTGGAACCAAAGCAGACAGCTTGCAAATGGAGGACAAGGAGATAAAGAAGGGGGGAAGGGAGATGGGGGGGGAAGCTCAGCTGCTTCTCATTCCCTAGAAAGCCATGGACACCAGGGGAACTGAACAAGAAGTGAAGCTCTCTGTTGACCCCCCTCTTCTCTCTCTCTCTCACTCTCCTTTCTTCCCTTCTCTCTCTGTCTCTCAAAGGAAGGAGCAAAACTGTGTAATGGCTTCTCTCCAGCTCAACCGCTGTCCTCTTCCAAGCCAACCCTTTCAGAAACCACAGCCAAAGGGAGACCCCCACCATCTCAACTTCAGGAAAGGCGGGAGCCTTGGCGCCTCTGTGTGTGTGTGTCGAGGGGGGGGAGGTCCAATATACCTGCTTGAGAGAGGGACCAGATTTGCAAGGAGTGAAGGAGGAACAGAAAGAGAAAGCAAAGAAAGAGAGAGAGGTCACCGGATTGCCTGGGTCGAAGCAGCCCAGAGCTCGGAGCTGGCTTTTTTCCCCGTTTGTGATCCAATCACTTCCCCACATCCAAACCCCCAACTGCCCCCACACGCTTCTGAGCTCCGCTCCTCTCACTTATCTCTCACTCCCCAACCAACACCACCTTAATGCAACAACAAAAAATTAATTAACCGCCTTCCTCCTCCTCCCACCAGCTCCACCACCACCACCACCTTCTCCTCCTCCCCCATTACAAGAGACAGAGACCTCTCTCTCTCTCTCTCAACAAAACCACCAGTTCTACCACCACCACCTTGTGCGTGTGTGTGTGTGAAATTCCTCTGCCTTGACTGAATGAATGGATTCTGGATTTTAGACCTTTTTATTCTTCTTAATATTTGAAAAGGTGGTGGGACAGCCAAAGGAGACCTCGCTCGCTCTTTCCGATTTGCTAGACCCGAGATGGGTTTTTAATTGCAAGAACTTACAGGAAGGTCCCGGTGCTGGTGCTGGTCTTTTCACACTCCTCTCCTGTCTCTCGCTCTTCTCCTCGCAATTGTTGTGGAAGTTGTTTTTGCTAGTCTCATGTGCTCCTTGCCAGGTCTCAGCAATGGAGGATCGCCATCTTTTTCCCTGCTTTTTTTCCCCCTCTCCCCCCCTCTCCCTCTCTCTCCCTCCTTCACTGGCTTGCTGCAGCTGCAGATGACCTGAGATATCCGTCTCTCTCTCTCACTCAGCCCTCTGTGTGTCTCTCTCTGAATAATGAGCAACCAGAGGGAGCGAGAGAAAGAAGACAATCTCCTTGCCTACCACACAAAACGCAAGAGCACCAGGGGGTGCAAGAAGGCTTTCTAACAACAACAACAAAGTGGAGGTGGGGGGAGAAAGGAGGGAAGGAGAAAAGGGGAGGCAGGAGAAGAGGGGGAAGGGGGAAAGAAAGATATGTGGAGATGGAGGAGGAGATGTTGATGGAGGTGGTGGTGGTGGTGGTGAAGATGAAGGAAGGGGGAAGGTGCCTCCAAACTTGAGTCCTCTTGGATGATTTCTGAGGCGCTCCCAGGCTTCCTGAGGCGGACGACCTGGAGAAGGTTTCCCCAAGTGCCCCAAGCTGTTGCCTCCAACCTCCAGCTCTAGTTAGCCTTGGAGGTGCTGGGAGAAGCCTCTCGCCCGCAGCTCTCTCGCTGCGGGGTCATCATAGTCTTTTCCACCGAGCGTGGCAAGTTCTAAAAAAGCCGGGGCCACCCAAATTTCCTGCATACGGATGCGCCTTCTTGTCACCTAAGCTGATCCCTGAGATACGTCCATCTGGGAGAGGCTTAATTCGCCCCCCCCCCAAAGAAGGGTGAAAGGACATAAATGGAAGTGGAGGTGGCAAAGTGTTTTTTTAAAGGCATAGATCTTCCATGTGGTTGATTTTAATCCCCCCTCCTCTTTTAGCTTGCATTTGAGGTGGGGGGGGCGGAGAATGAGATAAAGGACTCAAATTGTCCATTTCTAGCACGTATTTTGAAGTCTTCTCCCGGAAATAAAGACTCTTTGTCGTTTGATTTCTTCCCCTAGCATACATGTATGCATACACACACAAAGGAAGGGAGCTTGCAGCGCTGAGGAGCAAACGCTCCTTCTACTTTAAAATCGTTGTGGAATGTTTTGACTACCACTGAATCCTACTTTATTTAAAAAAAAAAAACTTTGGTGCCACCTTCTCCCCTCCTTCCCTCGCTCCTCGTTGACTGCTCTTCGGTGGCTGACTGATTGTGCACAGGCTATGGAAAGTAACAATCAAGATTCCCAAATGATACGGTGCCATCACCTTGAAGGCAAGGAAAGAAACAAAGATGAAGTTATTATAACCCAGCGTCTTTATTTTCCCAGGAAATCATTCTGAACCCCTTCTGAGATTTTTTTTTAAGTGTCTGTGTGTGTGTGTTTCCCTTTCCTCTCTTCATATCACCATCCATGCCAAATTTAATACCTTCCAGACTTTAATCTGGTACTGGGGGGAGATGAAGTTAGCATTGAAAAATCAATAAACACTGTAGTGAAGGGAAAAGCAATTTGAATAGGAAGACGTGACACTATTGGAGCTTCTTGACTGTTTCTTTAGACCTCAAACTAGTCTCTCTGGATCAGAGAGGTAGTAGAACCTTAAAAGCTTCTTTTGAACAGCCCTTTGGGTGGAGAAACCCTCTCTATGGAATGAGAAACCTTGAGTTAAAAAAAAAAAGTGGAGATCTTCTTAAGATATTAGGATTTAATTTAGACATGGAAAATGATTCAACTCAAGCTTTAGAAACTAATTGTTGCCCTAAGTCAAGGAATCAAAGGACAAATGAGGAACTGGCAAGAGGAGAAAGATGTTGATCAAATACGTAAGAGTAAGATAGCAAATTTACCCGCATTTTCCCATGATATCCCTGATGTTGTTCTCCATTCATAAATTAATTACACAGAAACACTAAACATTTAAAGTAGATCTAAAGCTCATGGCTTTCCTCAACGAATTGTGGGAACTGTAGTTTGTTAAGGATACAGTGAACTGTAGTTCTGAGAGGGGTGAACTGCTCCCAGGATTCTTTAGGGAAGCAATGTGCTTTGAAAATGTCCTTTAAACTTACGGTGTGGGTGATGCAACTCAGTTGTTTTAAAATCAGTGGGATTCATGTCCTGTTAAAAGACAGTAATGGTTATCAGTGTGTTCTCCCATTACATTATTTTGATTACCTTTTTTTTTTTTTGGTAGTGTAGATGCTCATATATTACACCTGTGCTGTGGGAACTACACTGGCTGCCAGTCAGCTATTGGGCCATGTTCAATATCTTGCTATTAACGTATAAACTCCTAAAAAACTCAGGATCAGGTTACTTCAGAGATTGTCTGATTCTGCTTTCAAGTCGATTCTGACTTATGACAACTGTATGAATAGGGTTTTCATGGTAAGCGGTATTCAGAGGTGGTTTACCATTACCTTCCTTGGAGGCTGAGAGGCAGTGACTAGCCCAAGGTCATCTAGTGAGCTTCATGGTTATGTAGAGATTCGAATCCTGGTCTCCCAGGTTGTAGTCCAACACTCTAAACACTGCACCACACTGGCTCTCAAAAACAACAACGATAGAATAAAAAACAATAACAAAATAAAAACAAAGGTTAACTTTTGCAACAAAAAAAGCATCTTAATTGTCTGCATAAGCCTGGCGGAAAAGAAAGGATTTCAGCAGGAGTTTAAAAGTTAAAATCGAAGGTGCCTGCTGAATTTCTGTTGGAAGAGCATTCCAGAGAACTGGGCTGATGACACTTAAGGCTCGATTTTGTGTTGATATTAAATCAGCCTCGCCAACTCAGGGACAACCAAAGCCGCTCCTGCAGATGATCTCAGTGATCAAGCTGGAATATAAGGGTTCAGTCGGTTCCTAAGATATCCTGGACCTAAGTTGTTCAGGGCTTTGTGAATTAATATATGGACCTTGAACCTGGCTCAGTAGCGGACAGGCAACCACTGCAGATGCTTTAAAAGTGGTGTCACAAATTGTCAGCCATGTGCTCCCATCAGCAATCTGGCTGCGACATATGTAAAGGAGCAGCCATAAGTTGCTTCAGATGTCTTATAAAGATGTATCTTTTCACCCAGGCTTTCCCTGACCAATAAGATTGGAGCCTGTTTTAGTGTACAAATCTCCTGAATCTGTTTTATTTGCTTTTATATGCTTTTATGTTTTTATACTGTTTTATTGATTTTAGGCTGTATTTTTGTTTTAATGGATATTGTTGTTATATTATACATAGTGCCGACCGCTTAGAGGTTTTTTAAAATATTAAGTGGTTTAGAAATGCTTTGAAATAACAGATAAACAAATAAAGACATTTCTAGTAAGGTGACAAGTAACACAAAGGCCTTTTGCATTTGGGTATAATCTAATCAAAGTGAATCACTTTAAGATTCACTGAAGACCCAGTGGAAGAGTTAATCATGTGCTCAAATCTCTTCCACTGACACCAAATAAATTGAGCAAAAGTGCTTAAGGTGGCAGCCCTACTCCCACTGATCTGAATGTAATTCGCATTGAACTTAAAGGGGCATACTTTTGAATAGAAAATACATACCTACGGGTAAATTCAAATGAATGAAGTGGGATGTTCTTCTGAATAGACATCATTGTCACCATTATTTATCTGATTTATTTGTTGCCTATTACAAAATGTCTCTAAGCAACTTACATACACAATTAAAAAACAACCATCAAGTTTATCAATAAAACAATACCCCACTCCCCAAAAGCAAAATCCTTCAAAAGCCTGGGGAAAGAGGTATGTCTTAACCTGGTTCCCCTCCAGGATGCACACCCTAACGTGCTGAGGGGTTTGAGAGTGTTGAAGAAGCTGAGAGCAATGCCGTCAGGAGTCTAGACCAAGAGGCTAGACTCCTAGCAGGAACACCAAAAGCGGAATGGTCAAAGCTGTGATACCAGACTAAGATGCATCCAGACTCAGAGGAAGGCAATGGTAAACCACTTCTGAATGTCTCTTACCACAAAAACCCTATGAACAGAGTATCCAAAATGCAACAGGAGATAGTGCTGGAAGATGAGACCCCAGGTCAGAAGGCACTCACCAAGCTACTGGGGAAGAACAAAGAACAAGTACGAGTAGCATTGTGACTAATGATGCAGCTGGGTCAAAGACAAAAGGAAGCCCAGAGGCTGATGCGCACAGATGCGAAAGGAGAATCCGGAGTTGTACGACACACACAATAGGAACATGGAATGTGAGAAGCATGAACCAGGGAAAGTTAGAAATTGTCATGCAAGAAATGGAACGTATCAACATTATAATAGCGTGAGTGAATTAAAATGGACGGGAATGGGACATTTTCAATCAGGCAACTACAAAATATGCATGAAATGAGAAATTAAGAAGAAATGGGATTGTTTTAATAGTGTAATAGATGTAGCAAAAGCAATTAGGAGCTACAATGCAAGGTCTGAGTGAGTGGTATCAATGAGATTAAATGGGAAACCTATTAACATAACCATCATCCAAGTCTATGCTCCAACAGCAAATGCAGAAGAAGAGGAATTGGTGAGATTTTACACAGAAGTACAGGAAGAAATTGATCACACACCAAAACAAGATGTGCTGATAATCATGGGAGACTGGAATGTAAGAGTAGGGAACAAAGAAGAACTAGGAATTGTGGGGAAATGGGGCTTAGGAGACAGAAATGAAGCAGGAGAAAAACGTATTGAATTCTGTGAAGCCAATAATTTGTTTCTTGCGAACACATATTTGGAGCAACCAGAAAGATGACTGTACATATGGACATCACCAAATGGTCAATATGGGAATCAAATTGATTATATAATTGATAGCAGAAGATGGAGAAGTTCCATACTTTCTCCGAAAACAAGACCAGGAGCAGACTGCGGTACAGATCATGAACTGGTCCTATCGAAGATCAGAGTAAAGCCAAAGAAGAACAACAAAGCAATCATAATGCCAAAATACAATTTAAATAACATCCCAGATAATAATAATAAAATTTTATTTTTGAGTCGCCTATCTGGCCGAATTAACGGTCACTCTAGGCGATGTACATTTACATAGTAAAATACAATAAAACCAATGAAAACCAAAACAGTAATTAATGTACCAATATTAAAAGCAGCCTACCCCAGAGATCCCATAGGCCTGCCTGAACAGCCGGGTCTTCAAGGCCCGGCGGAAACCTATCAGGGAAGGGGCATGGCGAAGATCAAAAGGAAGGGAATTCCAGAGGGCAGGGGCCGCAATCGAAAATGCCCTCTCTCTGGTCCGTACCAGCCTCGCTATCTTAACTGGTGGGACCGAGAGAAGGTCTTGTGTGGCTAATCTCGTCAGGCGGCATACTTGGTGATGCTGGAGGCGCTCCTTCAGATAAACATAAACAGATGAATATAAAGATGAAATAAGGAACAGGTTTGAGACTTTAAACTTAGTTGACAGAGAACCAGAAAAACTATGGAGTGAAGTCAGGGACATTATCAGGGAAGAATGCAAAAAGACAATACCTCTACTTAAAAAGAAAGACCTCAATGGATGACTAAAGATACTCTTAAAATGGTTAAAGAGAGAAGGAAAGCAAAAGCAAAAAGAGATAGAAACATGGTCAGAACCCTAAATGCAACAATACAAAGATAACTATTACAATATTGTATGGAAATAGAAGAGGACAACAAAAAAGGTAGAACAAGAGCCCTGTTCCAAAAGATTAGAGAAATTAAAGGGAAATCCAAACCGAGTAGGGATGTTGAATAATCAACAGGGGAACACACTGACTGACCGAGATGAAAGAAAAGGAAGATGGAAGCAATACACTGAAGAACTCTACAAAAGAGATGCCAGGCTGACAGATTCATTCACGGAGGAACCGTATAATGAAGAACCAGAAATTTTAGAATGTGAGGTGAAAGCTGCTCTTAAAATACTCGGAAGAAACAAATCACCAGGAACAGATATCATACCAATAGAGTTGCTACAAGCTACTGAGAATGAATCTGTCCAAATTTTGACAAAAATCTGTCAAGAAATATGGAAAACTAAAAAATGGCCCACAGACTGGAAGCATTCAATATCCATCCCAATTCCAAAGAAAGGGGATCCTATGGAATGCAGTAATTATCAAACTATTGCCTTAATATCTCATGCAAGTAAAGTAATGCTCAAGATTCTACAACAAAGGCTCTTACCATATATGGAGCGAGAAATGCCAGACATCCAAGCTGGATTTAGAAAGGGAAGAGGCACCAGAGATCATATTGCAAACATATGGAGTGGAACGAGAGGATCGCCGGGGCGTTAGACCAAGTGGCTCCGAAATGTCCTCTCCCCCTGAACAGAACTCAAGTATCACCATGGTACACACCACGGTTGCGTACTTTGAGACAGGAGGTGAGACGACTTGAGCGCCAGTGGCAGAAGTCTCACTCCAAAGATGCTCGGACACAAGTTAGAGCAGCAATAGCTGCCTATCAAGTGGCGGTGAGGGCAGCAAACAGGGAATTCTTTGCTGCCTCCATTGCATCAGCAGAGTGCTGTCCCAGGAAGTTGTTCCAAGTGGTCCGAAGCCTGGTCGGTCCAGTTGCTCAGGAACCCTTGGAACAGTCTAAGGCCTCCTGTGACAAATTAGCAAAGCACTTTGCTGATAAAATCGAACACCTGAGGAGCTCAATTCCGTGCGCCGTGGATACAGTGAGTGAGCTAGAGTTGACCAGCTGCAAACCGGTCAAATGGGATCGA
Organism: Rhineura floridana; assembly: GCF_030035675.1. Taxonomy (NCBI): domain Eukaryota; kingdom Metazoa; phylum Chordata; class Lepidosauria; order Squamata; family Rhineuridae; genus Rhineura; species Rhineura floridana. The sequence goes on from NC_084480.1 coordinate 135,690,238, forward strand.
TTTCGGCCTCTTCCTTCTGAGGATGTGGACAAGGTGCTCTCATCTGTAAGGCCTACCACTTGTCTAAATGACCCTTGCCCATCGTGGCTCCTTATGAGCTGCAAAGAGAGATTGGGTGAGGGGATCAAGGCAATGGTTAATGCATCCCTGCAAGAGGGTGTTATGCCACTAGCCCTCAAGGAGGCTATTATTAAACCCATCTTAAAGAAGTCCTCCTTGGATTCCCAGATTCTAACCAACTTTCGCCCAATCTCGAACTTACCATTCCTGGGCAAGGTCATTGAGAGGGTGGTGGCGGACTTCCGGGAAGGGTGACTTAGCCTGTGCCTGCTTTTGAGACGGGCTCCTGCCTCAAAAGAAGCTTATTCAGATATATCAGTCAGATTTTTTTTTTTTTTGACTGATTAAACTTCTCCCGGGTAGGGAGAAACGAAGAGATTAACCTCAAAGCCTATTTTTGTTGGGACGACCAGATCTCATTAATTTATGGGACGAGGTCCAGCCGACGAAGGTGGGACGGATTTTCAACAACAAGCTCTATCTGATAAAGCGAACGTTCATCTTATCTTCTAAGAGAGAACGCACTAACAGGCAAGCACCCTTCTTTCTATATTTTTCTTTTACTTGACTTAAATTGTTGCTGTTTAAAAGAGATTTGCCAGATTGATCGGTTTTTGACATCTCACTGGGGAGCCATAACTTCTCTCTGCTACTCACTAATTAATAGCTTATCTCTGTTTTTGTTGCAAAAAGCTGTCCTGGATTTGCATTCTAAAGATATACACAGAAGAGGGATTTCTATTCCAGATTTTTATTTTGAAGAATATTATATTGTCTGAGACTACTCTCTTTTTGGTCTATTTTATTTTGACGAATCTGTTTCCTGACGACCGCCATTAATTGTTTCGATCCTGGGAACTGCATTTTGTTTACTTAAGCATGGAGAGATAAGGCTGTCTGCTCTGTTTATACTGTGATGTCACCAAGTTTGGAGTATTAACCCAATTGTTGCTGAAATAAGAAGTGGTTTTCCTATATTTTTCTTTTAAAATGGCAATTAAGAAAGTGGCTGAGAAGCTGGAAATAACTATGTTTCAGAAAATAATGGATGAGATTGAGATAACGAAACAAAACCTGCGACAGGGTTGTAAGGAGCTGAAAATTGAATTGAGTAAAATGAAGCAGGAGATTAAAGATATAGGGGTCCCTGTGAGAGAGGTGACCCTGGAAGGGGTCCCTGTGAGAGAGGAGACCCCGGAGATTGGAACAAACGTGGAACAGGAAAAAGATTTGGAGTCTATGGACTTTAGAAACAAAATCTATTGTTTGGAGACACAGGAGATTAAAGACATAGGGGTCCTTGTGAGAGAGGAGACCCTGGAGACTGGAACAGGGGTCCCTGTGAGAGAGGAGACCCTGGAGACTGGAATAGGGGTCCCTGTGAAAGAGGAGATCCCGGAGATTGGAACAAACGTGGAACAGGAACAAGATTTGGAGTCTATGGACTTTAGAAATAAAATCTATTGTTTGGAACTCAATGTTATCTCTGAAGAAATTAATGAAGATTCTAGAGATAAAGTTATCAATGGCATGGATAATCTTCTGGACTGGAATGATGTGATGGAGCCCAATATAGAGAAAATCTATGGAATTAACTGCAGCCATGTGACAATGGAAAAACTTTCAAGAGATGACCCAGTGTATTTTGAAAAAAAGAACAGAGATATGATTTTACAGCAGTATTTCAGCAACCTATTCAGAATGGATGGCAAGAAAATATTTGGGATAGAGGTAATTCCCATCAGACTCTTACTATATGACTATGGCTTTGACAGCAAGATTATTATGGAATACTGATAATGGAAGATTGGATACTGAAATTACTGGACTTAACAAGACTACTGAAGATGGAAGATGGAAAATGGAACTAATAGGGATAATAGAACAATGGCTACTGAAATTACTGAACCTAACAGATTCTGATGTGATGGATTAATTGAAATGTTTATTTTGACTATGGTTATGACAATGAGATTATCATAATTAGTAATGAGATGGATTAATCGATATGCTTATCTGGAAAAAAAATTGATAGATATATTTCTTAAAGAATTGAAACCTCTCTTTGACTTTTTGTGGAAAGAATAAAGTAATGTTTATGAGATTTGATGATTAAGTAAGATAACTACTGGAGGAAAGTGATTTTATAATATGACTTAAGAGACAGGATTGTTATATATTATAGACTTATAACTGATTTGATCTTTGACAAATGGGAAGTCAATATTTTACTCTTTATTTTTTTTTTTGTTTTTTTTTTTTCTTTTTTTCTTTTTGTTTAACTATTTTTGATTTTGTTTTTTGTCTTTGAATGTTTTATGATTTTGTCTTGTATGTTTTATGAAAATCTGAATAAAAATTATTGAAAAAAAAAAAAGAGAGGGTGGTGGCAAATCAGTTGCAGGCACACTTGGAGGAAACGGATTATCTAGATCCATACCAATCGGGTTTCAGGACTGGACATGGAACTGAAAGAGCCTTGGTCGCTCTGGTCGATGATATGAGGAGGGCACTGGATAGGGGAGAATTCACCTTCCTTGTCCTCCTGGATCTCTCAGCAGCTTTTGATACCGTAGACCACTGTATCCTGTTAGATCGCCTGGAGAGTATGGGATTGGGAGGCACAGTTTTACAGTGGTTCCACTCCTTTCTCTCTGATAGGCGCCAACAGGTAGCATTGGGTGATGAGGTTTCAGACCCTTGGCCTCTCAATTGTGGTGTGCCACAGGGTTCTATCCTCTCACCCATGCTATTTAACATCTATGTAAAGCCACTGGGAGAGATCATCAGGAGACTTGGGCTGCAGTGTCACCAATATGCGGATGACACTCAGCTCTATCTCTCATTTAAATCTTCACCGGAGAGGGCTGTGGAGACCATGTCCAAGTGCCTGGAATACGTGAGTGGATGGATGGGCAGGAACAGGTTGAAGTTGAACCCTGATAAGACCGAGGTACTACTTGTGGGAGACAAGGGAGGGTTAGGAGATGTTGACCTGGTGTTTGATAGAGTGAAGTTGCCCCTACAGGACCAGGTCCGCAGCCTCGGGGTTGTTCTTGATTCCAGGCTGTCCATGGAGGCTCAGATTTCGGCTGTGAGCCGGGCAGCTTGGTATCAATTACACCTTATACGTAGGCTGCAACCCTACCTCCCTATTCAACAGCTCCCACTTGTGGTGCATGCCCTGGTCACCTCTCGATTAGACTACTGTAATGCGCTCTACGTGGGGTTACCCTTGAAAACGACCCGGAAATTACAACTTGTACAGAATGCAGCGGCGCGCTTACTTACCAACAGCCGCCGCCGAGACCACATTACGCCAGTACTATGTGATCTACACTGGCTGCCGGTTATTTTCCGGGCCCGATTCAAGGTGTTGGTATTAACCTTTAAAACACTGTACGGTTTCGGCCCAGCTTACCTGAAAGAGCACCTCCACCGCCACCAATTATGCCGCCCAACTATATCACCCACTCAAGGCCTTCTCGCAATCCCGCCAACCAAAACAGCTAGGTTGGTGGGTACTAGGGAGAGAGCCTTCTCTGTGGTGGCCCCCACTCTCTGGAACTCCCTCCCATGTGATCTTCGACATGCCCCTTCCCTAGAGGTATTCCGCAAGGCCCTGAAGATGTGGCTTTTCCAACAGGCCTTTGATGTCCTTGGGAAGGGTAAATCTTCATGATTTTACCATCTATCCTATGCTGTTACTGTCCAATATTTTTCTCTACTGTTATTAATATGACTGCATTCGATATTGTTGTATTTTATCTCATTTTAATGTACGTCGCCTAGAGTGGCTAATTGCCAGATAGGCGACAAACAAATTAAATATATTATTATTATTATATTATTTATATGTTGGATAATGGAACGGAGCAAGGAATTTCAGAAGAAAATCACCCTGTGCTTTATAGATTTCAGCAAAGCCTTTGACTGTGTAGAGCATGAAAAACTATGGAATGCTTTAAAAGAAATGGGGGTGCCACAGCATCTGATTGTCCTGATGCGCAACCTATACTTTGGACAAGAGGCTACTGTAAGGACAGAATATGGAGAAACTGATTGGTTCCTCATCGGAAAGGGTGTGAGACAGAGGTGTATTTTATCACCTTATTTATTTAATCTATACACAGAACATATCATATGAAAAGCAGGATTGGACCAAGAAGAAGGAGGTGTGAAAATTGGAGGGAGAGATAACAATAATTTAAGATATGCAGATGATACCATACTACTGTGAGAGCCAGTGTGGTGTAGTGGTTAAGGTGCTGGACTACAACCTGGGAGACCAGGGTTTGAATCCCCACACAGCCATGAAACTCACTGATTGACCTTGGGCCAGTCACTGCCTCTCAGCCTCAGAGGACAGCAATGGTAAACCCCCTCTGAATACCGCTTATCATGAAAACCCTATTTGTAGGGTCCCCATAAGTCATTTGAATGCAGTCCACCATACTACTAGCAGAAACCAGTAATGATTTAAAATGAATGCTGATGAAAGTTAAAGAAGAAAGCACAAAAGCAGGACTACAGCTGAACGTCAAGAAGACTAAAGTAATGTCAACAGAAGATTTATGCAATGTTAAAGTTGACAATGAGGACATTGAACTTGTCAAGGATTATTAATACCTTGGTACAGTCATTAACCCAAATGGGGACAACAGTCAATAATAATAATAATAATAATAATAAAATTTAATTTATGTGTCGCCTATCTGGCCGATGGCCACTCTAGGCAACGTACATGTAAACAGTTAAAACACAATGTGATAAAATACATTAATACAATATATAAACAATACAGCAGCAACAACAATATTAGTGCAGGGTAAGAGGCATTTCAGTCATAAAAGTTAACCCTCCCCGGAAATCCCAAAGGCCTGTTGAAAGAGCCAGGTCTTTAAGGCTTTACGAAATACATTTAGGGAAGAGGTGTGCCGTAGATCTTGTGGGAGGGAGTTCCAAAGGGTGGGGGCCGCCACTGAGAATGCCCTCTCTCTAGTTCCCGCCAATCTAGCTGTTTTTGTCGGTGGGATTGAGAGAAGGCCCTGTGTGGCTGATCTTGTCGGGCGGCATTATTGGTGGCGTTGAAGGCGCTCCTTTAGATAAACTGGGCCGAGACCATATAGGGATTTAAAGGTTAATACCAACACCTTGAATTGGGCCCGGAAGACAACTGGAAGCCAGTGTAGATCGAAATCAAGAAATCAGAAGAAGGCTAGGACTGGGGAGGGCAGCTATGAGAGAACTAGAGAAGGTCCTCAAATGCAAAGATGTATCACTGAACACTAAAGTCAGAATCATTCAGACCATGGTATTCCCAATTTCTATGTATGGATGTGAAAGTTGGACAGTGAAAAAAGCAGATAAGAGAAAAATCAGCTCCTTTGAAATGTGGTGTTGGAGGAGAGCTTTGCGCATACCATGGACTGCGAAAAAGACAAATAATTGGGTGTTAGAACAAATTAAACCAGAACTACTACCATTAGAAGCTAAAATGATGAAAGTGAGGTTATCATACTTTGGACACATAATGAGAAGACATGATTCACTAGAAAAGACAATAATGCTGGGAAAAACAGAAGGGAGTAGAAAAAGTGGAAGGTCAAACAAGAGATGGATTGATTCCATAAAGGAAGCCACAGACCTGAACTTACAAGATCTGAACAGGGTGGCTCATGACAAATGCTGTTGGAGGTCACTGATTCATAGGGTCGCCATAAGTCATAGTCAACTTGAATGCACATAAAAACAACACAACTTAGCCTGGCTCTGAAAGGATGTTAATACTGGTGCCAGGCAGACCTCATTGGTGTAACAAGAGGGCACAATCAAAAAGGCCCTCTCCTTTGGCACCCCCTCTCAGAGGGTACATCTTGAGAAGAGCTTCAAATGATGAAGGCAGGGTTTGGGTATGTTCAAATGTTATAGTATCTTACATGCATGTAAGTGTGGGTGGGCCTGTGTTATTACTATTGTTGCTGCTGCTGCTGATCTACCCTAAGCCCTGAGTGCAAAAACAGAATTTGCAATGAGTGCTGTTCAAACAGGAGACAGAAGAATTTCGGGGGGGAGAGAGAGAAGTAATGCTGCTGGTTGAGAAAATCACTTGGGGGGGGCAGGAAAAAATTATATCGACTCTCACGGTTTCACACAGACAAACGAAGCGGACACCTCCTAAGATGCTGATGAAAGAGCCTTGGGGAAGGGAGGGGACCTGTCTTTGCTACTGCCAGGCTGTGCATGTGCTCTGGCAGCAATTTTCTATAAATCATCCCTTCTCGTGAAAGGAACGCCAGGACTTTGCAAAAAGTCTTTGACGTACCTTCAGCACTCCAGCAGATAATGTGTCTCTTTGTCTTTTCATAATGAATCCTGACTTTTCCTGTCAGCCACAGCTTCTTGCAAAACAAGAGCTGCAGTGCAGAAGGAAGCCTGGAACTTCACGTCAAGCATGGAAAGCCTGAGCCTCATCAATCCTGTAATCTTTAAAAACAGGTGTGTGCCCAATCTTCCTGGAGATGCTTTCCTAGCTGACCTCATTTCCATCAAAATGACCACAAGGGTTTTGTCTTCCTGGTAACCCAGCTTGCATAATGTATAGATTGTCTTAGGTAGCACAATAATGACTGTTCAACAGTCATTATTGTCCTCCCTAAGAAAGCCACATAGCTTAAGGGCAATCCTTTCTTTGAAAGTGCTGATTCATCTTTCCAGACCATCACAGCGCCATGCAGCATAATAATGGATGCCTCTTAACTCCTCATGCTGCCCAGAACTCCATTGAATTGGCAAGGGCACTCCATGATGTGTCTTATTTATGAAAAGTTGACCCAGCAACAGTATTATTACTTGCTGCTGCTGCTCAGCATCAGGTGGTGAGATTGCCAGGGTAAATCCTTGACACAGAACTCCTTTCTTTAACAGTCGCTTTGCACCTTGCAACATTGCACCTTGCGCACCTTGCGCACCTTGCCCAGAAGGGACTTGCAAATAAGAATGAATGTGAACAGGGTGTCTAGATCAGTGGCAAGTGAGAGCAGCTTGCAGGCAAGCAGGCGAGAACATTTCGACAAACTGGAGTTGGTTCTTCTCCCGCCCCACCCTTTTCATACCGTGAAAGCGTCACAGACATTTCACACTGGTATGTGTGGGCAAATGGGACAAGTACAATTTTCTGTGTGGGGGCTAGTAAGTGTTTGCTTTAGAGTTGGCCTTGATACTCAGTTCTCCCCCCACCCTTTCCTTCTAATAGTAGAACACATGGTCATCCAAAGGGTATGTATCCAATGCTCCTTTAATACATCTGGCAAATTGGTGGGGATTGAGATTTGCCTGCTGGCCACACCTCCTGCCACCAACATATCCATAGGGATGCCTCCCAGTGGCCATACATTCCTTTGCCAACCTCGTGCCCTCCAGATATTTTGGCTTCCAACTCTTATCGTTCCCAGCCAGCACTGTGCTGTCTGGGCCTGGAAGGCACCAGGTTGGTGAAGACTGCCCTTGGCCATGTGGCATGGATAGGAAACCCAGATGCTTTGGCACTACAACTGACCATACTGGCTGGGGCTGATGGGAACTGGAACTCGGCAACATCCAGAGGGCTGCAAGTTTCTTAACCTTGCCCTGCAGTGAACGCTCACACCAAATGCATAGCTTTTGTAGGCGGGGGGGGGGAGCCAAAAGACATGTTTACATTGGGAGCATGGCATTGGCCACTGGGGTGCAGTCTGCTCAAGACAAAGGGAAAAAAGGCACCTTTACACAATTTATAATTACCATGGGATCCAGCAAAACAAACTGGTGACTTGTTAGACCGATTAGAACAGATCTGCCAAGGCAAAGGTCTGGGGGTCTTACCAGGTGAGCCCTTCAGGGCATCTAACATAGCCTGTGGCTCCCCTACCATGCTCCACACACACACCTGCATTGTCTTGACAGCTAAGAAGCAGATGCCCTTAGCAGCAGGAGGAAGCTGATTCAGCAACAGCTGATACTGCATAAATCAGCATCAGGCTCTCCCGCCATTCCCCTTAAATCAGCAGTAGCACAACTGTCAAAGAGTACAGAGAGTATAAGAGCACAGGTTGCAGCGCGTTTTGAGTGGAGCAGGATATGGAAGTTGCAATTTGCCAAAATTTTGGAGGGCAAACTGGGAGCTGCAGGGGCTTCTGGTGAAGAAATGATGCAAGGCAGAAGAGTTGCACCTTGGGATAGGCTGTCAAAGGGTCTGTTAGAAATTCACAGCTGATCCTATTACTGCTGTCCTTCAACCTAGAAAACTGACAACTGCAAATTGAATTTTATTTACACAGCCTCTGGACATCCGCTAGGCAAGGAGTTTGGCTTTCTAATCCATTTGAGTTTAATGCCTGGGTTAGGCAAATTCATGTAGGATAGGTGTATCAATGGCTATTTAGTCATGATACCTGAATGTATCACAGAGAGAGCATTGGCCTCCAAAGACTGGATGTTATGTTATGTACAAACCACAAGGATTATCATCACATTCATGTCCTGCTTTTGAGTATCCCAAAGCTTCCATATCCATCTACTGGAAAGAGAACAAGTGGGACCTGCAGCTGAGGGCTCTTCCAGATAACTTGTTTATTGAGCATTCATCCTGATTTGTTTGGATGGTGATTAGATAGCATTGGCTATTCAAAGAGCATTAATTCTGATTTGTTTGCAGGGAGGTAAGATGATGTTGCATCAAAGCAAGTGTTATCCCATGCTATCCAGTGCATTTTCCTTGTCCGATCTTTTTCTGGGGAAGTGGGTTTATTGCACAAGTCTCCCCAGTCAGCTATAATTGTGCAACCCAAATCTGCCACTATGTGATTGAATGCCACCCAAAAATAGTGACAGTCTGGAAGCACCCTAAATGTTCCAGTTACTTATCCTTAACAGGAGCCTTCCTTTCAGGGTTCCAGCCAGCCGTTCCCTTCAAGCAGGGCGTTCCACTTTTCATCATTCCCCCACCCCCAGGCTTTCTTTTCCGTCAGCCAGTCAACATTCCCTAGCAAGCTCAGTTGTTTTAGGAGGGGGTTCCCTCCTTAGATTTGGGTGTGTGTGTGTAAGATATCTTTGTGCTTCAGCAAACATGCTCATACTTCTGTTTCACTTCTCTGTGATCCTGTTTTGGCTTCATTTCAGACCCAAGGGCTCTCCCCAGGACATCCCCCTTCCCAGCCCACTTCCCCACTGGCTCTGTTATGTACGCTCCTTGAGTGCTTTTGCCTGGCTGGAATATATTCTTGAACTGTGATAATGCTTCTTGATTGCCAGGATGGAGGAGGAAGAAGAAGATTGTGATTGTGTAGACACCTCTATTTATTTATTTATTATTTGATTTATATCCTGCCCTTCCTCCCAGCAGGAGCCCAGAGGCAACCTCTGACTTTTGTACAGCTGGAATGTAGCCTGCTGTACATAGGTAAGAGTCCCATGCATTGCTCCACCTACTTTTTTTCTCTGGCCCCGCCCTTTGCTGGCATGCAGCCCCTAGAAGGTTTCGCAAAAGGTAATGTGGCCTTTGGGCCAAAAAAGGTTTCCCACTCCTGATTAAAACATTTCTACCACTATGCCTTTAAAGTAGTTCATAATCCAAAATAAAGCAAATGTCATGTGAAAAACTGCAACATTAAGAACAATGTAGTGACACTCAAGACAGTAACAGGGTCAGAATCATATAATACATGCATTTTGTAACATGTGAAACAGCCCAAAGTGTCTTATGTTTGGAGGGGGGGAAGAAAAGGAAGTTGCCCTTAAAATATTCTTAGGCATACGCCCTGAAGAAGAAGAAGAAGAAGAAGAAGAAGAACCAAACCAACAGCATGTAAACTTGGAAGTATGACCTGGGAGACCAGGGTTCAAATCCCAACACAGCCATGAAGCTCACTGGGTGACTTTGGGCCAGTCACTGCCTCTCCGCCTCAGAGGGAGGCAATGGTAAACCCCCTCTGAGTACTGCTTACCATGAAAACCCTATTCATAGGGTCGCCATAAGTCGGGATCGACTTGAAGGCAGTTCATTTCCATTTCAAGAGCACTTGGGATTGCAGTCCAAGATTGTTAAAACTTTTTGAGATGAAATTTTTGATCAAGATGCTTTAGGACACGATAATCTTTCCAAAGTGTAGTTAACATTTAGAGAAAAAATGTATTATGGGTAAATCTTTTCCTGTCATCCCAACGTAAGAATTCTACATCTTCAGCCTAAATTGGCCAATCATGTAAATGAAAGAATGTTACACTTGTGGACTATTGAAATGATAGATTCCTTCTGAAAGGACTTTGTAATAGAGAGAATAAACAAAAAGGGATCTGTTGAAATGTGAAGACACTGAGCTTGCCTCAGTCAGTATTGATCAACTTATGCAGAAATCTCAGATAATATTACACCTAGGTAGGCAGTATGTTCTTGACTGTGTACCCTGGAGAAACAATAACCAAAGTTAAGCACTTTGAGTTCCACATTAGTGGAAGAGTTAGGCCCATGCGAAATCCCCCCCCCCAAAATGAATAGCTGGACTTTCTTAACTTTGGATGCATTGTTGCACCCCCCTTTTTAAGGAAATAATAGCTGACTGTTTTAAACAGAGCTATTTCACCTTCAGGTTCATGATGTAATAATGGGATGCCACATGAGCTTTCAAAAGCAGCATCCAATTATCCAAAAGGAAAGAGACGGAAGTCTAGGGATTACAGGTAAAAAAAAGAGTATATGATGTTCAAATTGGCATGGGGTATTCTAAGAGCACTTTTGTTGTGACCTATGCTCTCCCATGCAAATCTCCCTGTTTACTTGGTGTTGTTTGATCACTAATGAAGGGCACTGTGGTGTAATGAAGCTGACCATTCAAAAAGGCATCTTAGGAATGCAAGCCACACCCACCAGCCTGGGTGGGGAGTTGAGGGGGGAAAACCACAACAGTCTGGTCTGAAGGAAAAGAGCCTATTTGGTAGGGGAGTTGGAGGCTGCTGGCAAAGAGAAAGCAAATTTGGACTGTGAGGATAAAGATGCTGATATTGATATTGAAACTGATGCTACATTGTGCCTGCTGCTGCACTTCTACAAGAATGCTCAACCTGTAAATTGCAATTAAACACCATATAAAAAGGAAGGCTCTGGTCATCAGATAGGGGGCTGAAGGGAACAGTCTATCTCCCAGATATTCTGGCACCACTTCCTAAATTTTCAGCTTTAATTTTAAGTTAAAGTGTAGCCACTACCTTAGGATGCACACCTTAACGTGGTGAGGGGGTTTAAGAGTGTTGAGGAAACGGAGAGCAATTCCATTAGGAGTCTAGACCAAGGCGGAATGGTCAAAGCTGAGACACCAGACTAAGATGTGTCCAGACTCAGAGGAAGGCAATGGTAAACCACCTCTGAATACCTCTTACCATGAAAACCCTATGAACAGAGTACCCAAAATGCAACAGGAGATAGTGCTGGAAGATGAGACCCCAGGTCAGAAGGCACTCACCAAGCTACTGGGGAAGAACAAAGGACAAGTACAAGTAGCGCTGTGACTAATGATGCAACTGGGTCAAAGCCAAAAGGAAGCCCAGAGGCTGATGCGCACAGATGTGAAAGGAGAGTCTGGAGTTGTACGACGCACACAATAGGAACATGGAATGTGAGAAGCATGAACCAAGGAAAATTAGAAATTGTCAAGCAAGAAATGGAACACATCAACATTACAATACTTGGAGTGAGTGAATTAAAATGGACGGGAATGGAACATATTCAATCAGGCAACAACAAAATATTTTATGCATGAAATGAGAAATTAAGAAGAAACGGGGTTGCTTTAATAGTGAGAACTGATGTAGCAAAAGCAATTAGGAGTTATAATGCAAGGTCTGAGCGAGTGATATCAATGAGATTAAATGGGAAACCTATTAACATAACCATCATCCAAGTCTATGCTCCAATGGCAAGCACAGAAGAAGAGGAATTGGAGAGATTTTACGCAGAAGTACAGGAAGAAATTGATTACACACCAAAGCAAGATGTGCTGATAATCATGGGGGACTGGAATGCAAAAGAAGGGAACAGAGAAGAACTAGAAAGTATGTGAAAATGGGGCTTAGATAGAAAGATAGAAATGAAGCAGGGGAAAGACTTATTGAATTCTTTGAAGCCAGTAATTTATTTCTTGCAAATACATTTTTTGAGCAACCAAAAAGACAACTGTGTACGTGGACATGGTCAAGATAGGAATCAAATTGATTATATAATTGGTAGCAGAAGATGGAGAAGTTCCATACTTTCTGCAAAAACAAGACCAGGAGCAGACTGCAGAAAAAGATCATGAACTGGTATCAGAGTGAAGCTAAAGAAGAAGAACAAAGCAATCATAATGTCAAAATACAATTGAAATAACATCCCAGAACAATACAAAGATCAAATAAGGAACAGATTTGAGGCTTTATACTTAGTTGACAGAGAACCAGAAGAACTATGGAGTGAAGTCAGAGACATTATCAGGGAAGAATGCAAAAAGACAATACCTCTAGTTAAAAAGAGAGAAAGACCTCAATGGATGATTGACAAAACTCTTAAAATGGTTAAAGGGAGAAGGAAAGCAAAAGCAAAAGGAGATAGAAACACGATCAGAACCCTAAATGCAATAATACAACGACTAGTACGTAGGGATAAAAAGAACTATTACAATAGTTATTGTATAGAAATAGAAGAGGACAACAAAAAAGGTAGAACAAGAGCCCTATTCCAAAAGATTAGAGAAATTAAAGGGAAATTTAAACCACGACTAGGGATGTTGAATAATCAACAGGGTAACACACTGACTGACTGAGGTAAAATAAAAGGAAGATGGAAGCAATACACTGAAGAACTATATAAAGAGATGCCAGGATGACAGATTTTTTCACTGAGGAACCGTATGATGGAGAACCAGAAATTTTAGAATGTGAGGTGAAAGCTACTCTTAAAATACTTGGAAGAAACAAATCACCAGGAACAGAGCATACCAATAGAGTCACTACAAGTTACTGAGACTGAATCTGTCCAAATTTTGACAAAAATGTGTCAATGAATATGGAAAAGAAAACAATGGCCCACAGACTGGAAGTGTTAGATATACATCCCAAAGGGGATCCCAGGGAACGCAGTAATTATCGAACTATAGCCTAAATATCCCATGCAAGTAAAGTAGTGCTCAAGATTCTACAACAAAGGCTCTCACTCTATGGAGTGAAAAATGCCAGATGTCCAAGCTGGATTTAGAAAGGGAAGAGGTACCAGAGATCATATCGCAAACATATGTTGGATAATGGAACAGACCAAGGAATTTCAGAAGAAAATCACCCTGTGCTTTATAGATTACAGCAAAGCCTTTGACTGTGTAGATCATGAAAAACTATGGAATGCTTTAAAAGAAATGGGGGTGCCACAGCATCTGATTGTCCTGATGCACAACCTATACTCTGGACAAGAAGCTACTGTAAGGACAGAATATGGAGAAACCGACTGGTTCCTCATCGGAAAGGGTGTGAGACAGGGGTGTATTTTATCACCCTATTTATTCGATCTATACGCAGAACATATACGGAAAGTGGGATTGGACCAAGTTGAAGGAGGTGTGAAAACTGGAGGGAGAAATATCAATAATTTAAGATATGCAGACGATACCATACTACTAGCAGAAACCAGTAATGATTTGAAACGAATGCTGGCCAAAGTTAAAGAGGAAAGCACAAAAGCAGGACTACAGCTGAATGTCAAGAAGACTAAAGTAATGACAATAGAAGATTTATTTAACTTTAAAGTTGATAATGAGGACATTGAACTTGTCAAGGATTATCAATACCTTGGTACAGTCATTAACAAAAATGTAGACAATAGTAAAGAAATCAGAAGAAGGCTAGAACTGGGGAGGGTAGCTATGAGAGAACTAGAAAAGGTCCACAATGCAAAGTTGTATCACTGAATACTAAAGTGTGGATCATTCAGACCATGGTATTCCCGATCTCTATGGATGGATGTGAAAGTTGGACAGTGGAAGAAATGGATAAGAGAAAACTCATTTGAAATGTGTTGGAGGAGAGCTTTGTGGATACCATTGACCGTGAAAAAGACAAATAATTGGGTATTAGAACAGATTAAACCAGAACTATATTTAGAATCTAAAATGATGAAACTGAGGTTATCATACTTTGGACACATAATGAGAAGACATGATTAACTGGAAAAAACAGTAATGCTGGAAAAACAGAAGCGAGTAGAAAAAGAGGAAGGCCAAACAAGGGATGGATGGATTCCATAAAGGAAGCCACAGACCTGAACTTATAAGATCTGAAAAGGATGGTTTATATCAGATGTTATTGGAGGTCACTGATTCATAGGGTCGCCAAAAGTCAAAATTCACTTGAAGGCACATAACAACAACAAAGCCACTTAGTTGTTCTGACTCATTTCTGACTGAGCACAAAGCTAGAAAACCACCTGCACATTGTATAATATATGTGGTTTTTGTTAAGAGCTCAGTAAGAACTTAGCTTAGCACTACCTGCTTCTACTGGCTCTGGCCAATGAGTGCAATGGCACAGAGATGATTGATAAGGATGTAACAAAAACAATGGATAAGATTTTAATAACTTTAAACATATTTGATTACTTGTATTTAGGTTTTTGTTTTTTCATGTTGACTTACAATCGCACCTTCCCGTGTATAAAAAAGCAAGAACATCATTTCTATTGCTTCTCTATCTCTTTTCCACCATATAAAGATTCCCTGGAAGAGAAGCATAAAATGAATGTTTCCGCTACAGTTAAACTCCTTGAAGTCCCAATGATTTCAAGGGGAGATTTAAACACATGCTTAAATTTCCTCCTCACTAAAAATAATGGGACTTCAAAGAGCTCAGCAGTAGCAGGACTATGCCCATTGCTTTGTAATCACAACAGAGGTGTCAACGCGTAATAGGTAAATCCACCATCCTCATCAGAGGACATCCTCACCTCTTGTTTCACTAGGGCCAGTTAACACCCAAGTGTTTTTAATGAACTTCTCCAATTAACAGCACATTAGGATGAATAAGCAAAGTTTACACTTTAGCTTTCCTGATGACATGACTTGCCAAGCCAGCTGCTCATTTGTTTACATTCTGGAGGTTAACATGAAGCCCAGGAATCTAGTTTGATAACATGGAAACATTAAATCTGCATCAGGGGTTCCCAAATAGTGGTCCATGAGCTTCATTCTGGTGGTCTATGTTAAGTATTCATATTGATTTTTAATCACATTTTTATGGCTTCTTTTCTTTCTTGTATTGTATTGTGTATAAAATACACAATAAATACAGTTTAAAAATCATACAGCACCTAGCACAGTGAGTTATAATTGCTACAACAGACAGAAAAATCATTAAGTGGTCTGCCAAGACCATCAGCAATTTTCAAGTGGTCCATGGAGAAAAAGGTTTGGGAACCACTGTGAAGTAGGTTAGGCTGAGAGACAATGACTGGCCCAAGATCACCCACTGAGCCTCATGGCCAAGTAGGGATTTGAACCCTGGTCTCCCAGGTCCCAATCTGACACTCTCAGTCTGACACTCTAACCACTACACCACACTGGTCTTCTCCAAGCTGGTGTCCTCCGGATGTCTTGAAGTACAACTCTCATCAACCCCAGCCATCGCCCCCATAGCAGCCCAAAACTTCTGGAGTGCACCAGCTTGGCAGAGGATTTGCACTTGGAAACGTGCAGGGCTTTCATGTTAGGGTTGCCAGGTTCTTGGCCTGAGACTGATCCTGTATCTTTAGGAGAAGAGAAAGTCAGCCAAGTGCAGGTGTTCTTGCAACCCTGTAATGGGAAAACCACAAGGTGGAATCCTCCCGTCCCCCTGCACAACCTTTAAAGATACAAAAGACCTCTCCTAAAGATATAGGATCAGTGTCAGGCCCTGAACCTGGCAACCCTACTTCAAGTACAAAGCCAGCATTTTCAGTGAAACCCAGAACAAACCGGCACTCAGTGGAGTTCTGTCAACATGATCCATGTAAATTAATACACAAGACTTAAGGTGCAATCTCAAGTTGCAATCTTACGTGGGAGTAAACTCCACTGAACTCAGTGGGTCCTGCTTCTGGGTAGCCATAAAAAGTAGAAATCATGTTGTGCACCTGTAGTCTGAATGTCAAACTGAATATGTTGGGGTGTTTTTTTTACAGGTACTCTTAGTTAGCCTGTGTACACTGATATTTTATCATGTAGTCATGGGTTAGTATAAGCAGGAAAAGTTCTCTAGAACTATAGTGTCCTAGAGACAATAGTTGCTGTCCCAATCCAGCAATCCTTTGTGGGTGAGGAGGCCTCAGTGAATGCATGGAGCGTTCCCCCCCCCCGCATTCATTGCAATGCAGGAGGCAGCCCTGCATGTGCGTGCATACACACATGCACACACAGCTTCAGGTTAGGACTAAAATATTTTAATATTTATTTTGTACTTGCATCTGCAAATATGTTAAATAAAAACAATGGGCCTATTCTATGTCTGCATATTTATTTAACTACCGAGGACTGAGAACAAATTACACTATTTAAATGTGTGATGATAATCACAGAAAACTCAGATTACTCACAGAGCGATCACAAGCATGACTACTCAGAAGTAAGCTTCAATGAGTTCAATTGGATTTACTCCTAGGTAAGTGAGAACAGGACTGCAGCCTGAGTAGCTTTGGGCAAGACATAAACTTTTATCCTAACCTATACTGATCAAGAGTTGTTGTGAGGATAAAATGATACAGACCCATGTATAACACCTTGAGCTCCTGTGAGGAAGTGCTATATACAGGTAATGAACTAGCACTGCCAGTAATTACGTGGTGCACAATTTGCATTCACACTGCAAAATGATGCTATGGGGATGCATAGTTTCCTCCACACCCTGTAGAACATATGGGGACCACAGCACATGCCTCTCATCTGGATGTGCATCATGACCATGGATTCACAACCACATCTAGTCTTCATGCATGGTTCTTAATTCACCAAGGGGATCCTTCACCAGAAGTGGACCTGCTGGGCCAGGGAAACAGACTTTAAGACTGTATGACGGGTTCCATCCATCACTTTATGCACAGAAGTCTACTCACACAACCGGACATCTCCTTGGGTCCTGTCACTCTGGAGCAGATTTTGAGGGTGCAGGGGTTGCGCTGCAGAAAAGAGGAGGGGAATGTTCCATTGCGCAAGTGGAAGTCTGCTGCGCCAGCTGAACAGCAGCATGGGATACTACCGATTAGACTTAATTGCTGGTGTTTTGTTATTAACACACTGACCGCTCTAGAGGCATATTTGTAAGCAAAACAGTTAAGTGTGAATTGCTTTGCAAAACCTTGACCGTCAACTAAATCTTTGCAGTGAAGGTGTTACTTTAGACCACACTCCAAGAAAAAAAAAAACTGTTAAGGAGCAGGCTGGCTTATCTTTGGAATGGAATGGAAAACATTTTTTGTTATGCTTCTGAGCATCTATCAAAAGGCCATTCTCTATTGGGCATGAGAAAAACAAAGTGGCTCCAGATCTTAATAATATAGAAAGGGATATAGAAAGTGTGCTTGGGTTGCAGTGCTTGTGCTGGTGCAAGCAATTTACTTCCAAAGAGGACAGTGTAGCTCCCCTGTGGGGAGATATTTATACACTGATACCCCAACTCTTTCTCTATAGAGCTCAGTGCGGCTTACCTGTGACTCTCAGGTGCTCTCTTCATGACAGAGCCAGATCTACTAAGGCAAAACTAGATAAGACCCTAGAGATTCATACCTAGATTTCTCACCATTTGCTTCTTTTTTATAAAAACAGTCACGTGTTCCTCAGGTAGGATCGGGACCTTATCACTAGAGGAAGGGGTTAACCCTTTCTCTCACCCATTTTCCCTGATCTAAAGCTGATCCCTGATCTGGCCATCCAGTCTTTAAGGCTGGGTTGGGAACCTCAGAATCGGGGGCCAAATGTGGCCCTCCAGGCCTCTCTATTTGGCCCTCAGAACTCTCCCCAGGCCACACCCCCTATCCTCAGACCACAAGCTTCACATTCATTGCTCTACCTGCTTTTGCCTCTAGTCCCACCCACCACTGCCATATGACCCTTGGAAGACCGCTCAGAAGGGAATGCAGCCCTTGGGCTGAAAAAAGTTCCTCACCTCTACTTTAAGGCATGGTGCAAGAGATCATGTCCATTGCATTCCCTGCCAGCCACTCATTGGGAGGAAATCTGCAGAGTGAGCCTGCTCTATAAAGATAGACTAACACACATACATGTCCCAGTAATGCAAATGTTTTAAAATACAGGGGGAACCCCTGCACATAGAAGAGGCTCAGATGTTGCTGGACCAGAACTCCCATCAGTCCCAGCCAGCATGGCCAATGATTCATGCAACATCTGGGAACCCAAAGATGGGAAAGGCTGTGTGAGTTTTTACAGCTAGCATGGAAGATATGGCCAAACTGCAAACCAAGAATAACCCAAATGTGTCAATGCTTATCAGTATTTTGTAGATGATTTCAAGTTGAGAATATATAGGAAATATTGTTTGTAAGACAATGTCCATCTTGCATTTGATCTCTTATCTGGCCTTTGAAAGAAACAATATAAACATCTTACTACAGTGCTCCAAAGAGCTGACCCTGATCAGTTACTTAACTAAGATGTCAGATATTCCCATAAAGATACTTCTGTCTCATTTCAAACCAAGGGATGAGTTTAGCTACACACTAATACCAGTATTGTTTGGTGAAAGGATATCGCAATCTCTCACTGCTCAGCATGTCACTTAAGGGGCTTACATGAAGAATTGTTTTGAATGCAGGATCATTCAGTTACTTCAGAAGTGGGAGACCTTTGGCCTTCCAGATCATGTTCCTGAACTACATTTAGCATCAGCCCTGGCCACTGACCATGCTTGCTGGGGCTGATGAAAGTTGAAGTTCAGCAACATCTGGAAGGCCAAAGGTCCTCCACACCTAAGTTACATGATCCCCCACCTGCAGTCTGAAGTAGTACAACCAAGAAACCAGTTTACCACTTCATCTGCTATCTGAGTGAATGAGGTGTCATGATGGTCTGCATAATCCCCTGCCTTTCCATATACAACTTTCCCTTGGTCAAAAATGGGATAGGCACATCTCCATCACCCCGTCTTCCAATACACAACAGTGTTTCTCTTTAATTAAAGCTGTCTGACAGTACACCCAACAAGAGATCCTTCCAATGTACACCTCTTCTCCTCCCTAGGCAAAATGATAACTGCCTTCAAGCACCCATCTCCAAAGGTTTCTGGATGTGGTTGCACTCCCCATGAAGGAGAGGGTCTGCAGTTTGGGGGTTCTCCTGGATCCAGCCTTGCTGCTAGAAGGGCAAGTAGCGGTGGTGCCCAGGGGGGCTTTACCTCAGCTTCGGCTGTTGTGTCTAGGGTTGCCAGGTCCATGGCCTGAGACTGATCCTGTATTTTTAGGAGAAGAGAAGGTCAGCCAAGTGCAGGTGTTCTTGCAACCCTGTAATGGGAAAAACCACAAGGTGGAATTCTCCCCTCTGCACAACTTTTAAAGATACAGAAGACCTCTTGGAGGCTGCAACCAAGAGGTCTTCTGTATCTTTAAAAATTGTGCAGGATGAAGGGAGAATTCCACCTTGTGGTTTTTCCCATTACAGAGTTGCAAGAACACCTTCACTTGGCTGACCTTCTCTTCTCCTAAAGATACAGGATCAGTCTCAGGCCAAGAACCTTGCAACCCTAGTTGTGTCAGCTGCAGCCCTATCTTGGAAGCTCAGATCTGACCACCCTCACTCATGCCCTAGTCACCTTGCATTTGGATTACTGTAATGTGCTCTATGTGTCGCTGCCTTTGAAGACTACTCACAACAGGCCCTCTTCCCTGGCTCTCGTGTGATGGTCATGACTAATGAGGAGAAAGTGGGCAGACAACCCCAATCCTGGTTAGCATTTCTGCTCACCAATAACACCTCTGTCTTGTCCAGATTTAATTTCAGCTTGTTCATTCACATCCAGTCCATTACCACTGAACTGCTGATACTTGCTGAAGGCATGGATATTTTTATGCTTTCTGCAGAGTATTACACAGGCCTTGCGAATGATTCATTCAGCCTTCCAAGGTCTGGAGAACCAAAAAGCTTATCTCTTGCCAAAGTGTCTTTCATGCCCTTGAATCTCTAAAATCTGCATTATCTAGCTCCCAGTACCCACTCCTTTAAACTGTGACAGACTCAGACCTCTATTTGGTAAATCCATCCTATCAGGCACGCACTTTTCTATAATTTGCAAAAGTCTCCAATATTTGCAAAATGCAAAGGTCACAGTCTTCCAGGATACATTAACATAAATGTCATTCTAATACATTTCCCACAATTGGTATGCAAGAATTTATTTTCTGTAACATCTTCTATATTTTGTAGTATTTTTCTGGTATATAATCTATAAACCTACTGAAATTCAAGAGGTTGCATCCTTGTATCAACAATGAATTCAGTCCATACATTCAGAATCAAGGTAGTGAAAGGTATTACTTTTTCTTTTTAACTAAAATGGTAAAGGTGTCCCCGCACTTGTAGTGTGAGTCGTTTCTGACTCTTAGGGTGACATCTTGCGACGTTTACTAGACAGACCGTATATATGGGGTGGGATTGCCAGTTCCTTCCCCGGCCTTTCTTTACCCCCCCCCCAGCATATGCCGGGTACTCATTTTACCGACCACGGATGGATGGAAGGCTGAGTGGCCCTTGACCTCTTTTACCGGAGATTCGACTTCCTCTTTCAGTTGGAATCGAACTCTGGCCGTGAGCAGAGCTTTCAGCTGTGTTACCGCCGCAGATAATCTTTGTGAAGCCCATTTCAATTAGTGGACCGACTGAAAAGGGTCACAATAGTACCCTTCAAATACCTGAAGAGCAGTCCCTTAGAAGAGGTGTAAGAACACTATTGTTCCAGGTGGCAAGACTGGATCTCATGGCTTAAATTACAAGAAGGTAAAGTTGAACTTTAGTAGAAACTTTCAAGAGCAGTTTGACAATGCAATCAGTTTGCTATAAGGATGGCAGACTCTCCCACACTGGAGGTCTTCAAGCAGAGGCCACATCCACACAATCGAGTTACAGCACATGACTTCCCCCAAAGTATCCTGGAAGCTGTAGCTTGTGAACCATGCTTGGAACTGTAGTTCTGTGAGGGGTAACCTACTGTTCCCACTATTATTTGGAGAGAGCCAGGTGCTTTAAATGTCTGATGTAGATGTGAGAAGCTTGACAGCTGTCTGATAAAGAAGCGGAAAGGGTTCATTTCAGCCAGGCCAAGGGCCAGCACAGGTCTCAGACTCTTAACTTTCATTAAAAAAAGCAAATTTATGAGTGTTCTAGATCAAAAGATATACATCAAAATGTGAACTACTGCTCCCCCCCCCCATTTTTTGTGTGAAATGAGCTATCTGGGTGCTCCAATTCCCACCCTTTCAGGTTTTTAGCCAATCCTATTTTTAAAAGCAATTAGCAGGGTTTACATAGGTGTCATTGCTGTTGTTTGGCAGGAAACTAATACTGATTTTTTTAAAAAAAAGTTCTACAATGACCAACTGGTTTTGACAATAAACTATTATATGGGATGCATGTATATTAACATCTCCAGTATGTGCGTATGGAGTCTTTCCAACAACCCTGTGAGTTAGGTTAGGCTGAGAGTTGGTTCAGTCAAGCTGCACATGCTTAGAATATTTGTGCTTGTGTGTGTCGGCAAACTTTTTGTGTGTAATTTGCTGTAAAAAAATCAGGACTGTGGAATGTTGACATTAAAGCAGTTGGGGGTAGGGCTGCTTTTGTGCCTGTTTTTCCCTTTCTCTGCATGGTTTGTGAATATTTGCACCTTGCTTTTTTTCCTGTGTCCTCTCTCCCCTTTTTATCTTTGCAACAACCCTGTGAGGTAGGTTAGGCTGAGAGTCGGTTCAGTCAAGCTGCATGTGCTTGGAATGTTTGTGTGTGTGGGTGTGGATGGGCAAGATTTTTTGTGGTAATTTGTTGTAAAATATCAGAACTGTGGAATGTTGCCATTAAAGCAATCAGGATGGGTGCTGCCTTTGTGCATGGTTTGTGAAGATGACATGATATGTTTTCACCTTGCTTTTCTTCCTGGGTCCTCCCTCCCTTGTATCTTTTCAACAGCCCTGTGGGATAGGTTAGGCTGAGAGTTGGTTCTGTCACCAACAGTGTGAAGCTACACACTGAGTATTTTTGTCTGTTGCTGTTGTTATCAGGGATTCAGAATAACTGTTCATATTGGTAATGTATGTACCTAAGCAGCGGTTCTTGCCAACAGATTGTCAGTGGTGGTGGTGGGGAACATAGGGGGCCCAAGCTACCTACAGTGTATCAAGCCCAGGAACTCCTGTTGGCACCCCAGCCATCTGTTGGGGATACTTAGCTCTGAATTTCCTAATCAAGCAGAGGGTTGAACTAGATCGCTTGCAAGGCCTCCAACTCTGATTCTAATTGTATATTTGTGTAAATGTATTTTAAAATTAGTTATTAGAAAGATAACATCAGAACCATGTCAGGAAATACAGGCAATCTTAGTCATCAGGCAAAAATCAGTGTCTCTCTCCGTAGCCAGGCTGTTATTACATCTATCCTACTCAGTTTTATGCTTTTCACCCTAGGCCACACCTGCAGTTCCCATGCATGATTCTAAGACAGTCTGATACAATAAATGTAGCTTCACAGAGAGAGGTAGGAGCATCTGTGAAAAGGCCTCTTAATCAACCTGAATTGCTCTTGCTAATCAGTGCATCACTCCAAGCAAGAGTCGGGTAAGCCTTGGTTCCATTGCAATCAACGGGATATCACACAATTACCTGGGAATGTGGCTTCCTTTCAGAGGCAGTATTCCAGATTTTTGTGTTGGTGAGCAAGCATCAGCAAGATGCAAAGGCAGAATGACAGCAGGAACCAAAGTGTTCTGTGAGTGTGTGCATGGAGGGAAGCAGCTCTAGGGAACACTAGCAGAGAAATGAAATCTAGCAACTGATGTTTTGAGATCAGTTGTAGTAAGAGTTCCACAGTGTAGAGTAATTTTTTTCCCTACACTTCAGTCTCCTGTGGCATCATTTTATAACGTTTCCAGCAGGAAATATTACATGGTGTCAGAAGAGAAACAGAAAGTAAAACAGTGAAACAAAAAATGAACCAGCTACCGCCTCCAGAAAAGTTGATGTTTGAAGAAAATGCTGCAGATAAAATGAAAACAAGGATTGGAGTGATGTTACACTGCAACTGGAGCAGATAAGAGACTTTAGTTATCAATGTTATATAAGAATTTTACAGCCCATCATTCCATTAAAAAGTGCACAAGGCAGATTAGAATAGATTCATAAAAATAAAAAAAATACTAAAATAAGAATAAAACAGTAACACAGAATAAAATTAGGAAACTATAAATGAACATAATAGCCATTTTATGTTAATATTTTAGTATTTTCTGATTTTATCTGTGTATTCATAACTCTTGCATTGTTTTATGTACACTGCTTAGGTTTTCTAATTAAGCTGTTTATAAGTTTTACTAAATAAATAAAATAAAAGCTCTGGGGAAAAAGGATGATTTTAGGCTGATTCCAAAATTATAGTAACAACAGTGAATTTCTTTGGGGAGAGTAATCTAAAGTTAGAATGTCATCATAACATAGCAGCTATTTGATAGTCAATATTTTAAAATGTTATATTTGCCAATTTTATCTGTGTATTATTGATAATTGTTTTATATTGTTTTATGCACATTGCTTAGAGGTTTTTTCTTAATTAAGTGGTTTATAAAGTTTTATAAATAAATAAATAAGCTGGGGGGGCGGAAGATTGCCTTAGGCCGGTGCTAAGATTACAGCAATGATAGTGAACTTCTTTAGGGAAGCTGTTCCAAAGCTAGAATGGCCTCACAGAAAAGACCCATTGGTAAGGGAACCCCAAAAAGGGCTTCCATTGTTGACCCTAAATGATGGGCAGGTATGTATGCTAGAAGATGAAGATATCTTGGTCCCATACCATTTAGAACCAGCATGTTGAATTGTGCCAGAAAAAAACTAGGAACCAACAAAACTATTTCGATATTGGTGAAATAGAGCTCCAGTAAACAAACCGGTCACTCCAGATTGGACCAGTTGCATCTTCCAAATACTTTTCAGGGTCAGTCCAACATACAGCCTGCTACAGTAATCAAGCCTAGATGTTATCAAATATGGACAACTATTGTCCACAGTGCAGAAACCACATAAGCTTTGAGAGTCAAAGCTGAATCTAGAACGCCCTCCAAGCTGAAAGCTTGATCCTTAAGGTGTACAGGTGAAAGACGGATGAGATGAAGAGAAGCAGAGTTAGGTGTCATCTGCATATTGATGATACTTCACTCTAGATCCCTTGATGATCTCATCTAGCTATTTCATGTAGATGTTAAAAAGCATGCAGGATAAAATACAGCCCTGTGGAATTCCACAGCACGAAGTCAGAACAACAGTCTCTCAGAAGAACATTCTATTGTCAGATAGGTATGGAGCCACTGAAACACAGTCACATCCACACCATACATTTAAAGCACATTTAATGCACATAGATTCCCCCAAAGAATCCTGGGAATTGTAGGTTGTCAAGGGTGGTAGGAATTGTAGTTCTATGAGAGGTAAACTACAGTTCCCAGGATTCTTTGGGGGAAGCCATGTGCTTTAAATGTATGGTGCAGATGTGGTCATGATCCAGGAGGATCACATGGCCAATAGTATTAAAAGCCATTGAGTGATCCAGGAGGCTGCCCCCCCCTGTTTTTCTCCTGGAGGAGCTCATCAACAAGGACAGCCAAAGCAAGCTGGCCCCCAAACCCAGGCAAGGTTGAAATGGGTTCTGATAATCAGTGTCAGCCAGAAATGTCTAGAACTGAGTAGCCACACTTTTCTTCGTAAGAAAGGTGAAGCATCATATTTGAAACAGTTTGATGATAATGCAGATAAAGGAAAATTAAAGTTTTGACAAACGGCATATCATTCCCCTAGGAGACATGTTGCAAATAAAAGGCACAAATTATTCACTAGACCTCAGTGAAGATGAAAGCAGAGACCCAAAGGTGACTGATTAGCACTAGCTGAATTGAGGGAGCTCTATGAGTCGCTTATTAAATATCACATAGTGTGTGGCATAAAGTCAAACAGATTTAGGGCCACATTACTGAGCGAGACTATTTTATGCCTGGAATGTGCAGAGGAAGTGTCTACAAAGCAATTGAGATACTCAGCAGAAAAACAAATGGATGCCCAATAGTGCTAAAGTATTTTAAAAAATGCTAGGGTAGCCAGCCTCAGAACATTTGAAGTTCTAGCATTAACAAAAGTCCTAAATAGAAAGAAGTGGCACAGAGGTATGCAGAAGTGGCAAAGGGCCGTTGCTCAGTGGCAAAAAATCCACTTTACATGCAACAGGTCCAAAGTTCAATCCCCAGCATCTCTAGGTAGGGCTGGGAATATCCCTATTCTGAAACTCTGGAGAGCCACTGCCAGTCAATGTGAACCATGGTTGGGGAAACTCTTTCATCCTGAGGGCCACATACTCTTGTGGGGAAGCTTCTGGAGCCACCTGCCAGTGGTGGGCAGGATCAAAGGCAAAAGTAGGTGAAGCAACAGATGTGATTCTTACATTTGTACATTAGGCTGTACTTCAGCCACACAGATGTCACATTCTAGGCTACATTCTAGCCACACCCTCACCTCTATCCAGGCAAGCAAGAGGTATTATCACAGTTCAAGGATCCACTCCAGCCAGGCAAAAGCGTTCAAGGAGGGCATGGAGCAAAGTCAGTGAGGGGTGTGGCTTGGGAAGAGGGGTTACTTTGGTTAAAGCTTGTAGTTTGTCTGGAGCAAAACCAACATGAGTCTGGTTTCAGACAACACATTAAGCCAACCCATGGCTTAGCTCAGAGCAACGCAGCAGCCACAGGACCAGAAGAGAAGCAAAGTGGCCCCAGTTTGTTCACCTGGAGCCACATACTTGCATTTTCACACTAGGCCATAGCTGTGCTGAGCCTAATTTGGCCTGCATGCGAGAGGTTCCCCACCTTTGATATAGGCAAATAGCAACATCTTCAGACAGAACTAGATCTAATGGTTGGAGGATGGCAGATTTCAGCTGAACGTCAGGAGAAACTTCTTAATGAGTACTTTGAGAGTGGAACCAGTTACCAAGGCAGCAGAGCTCTATCACGCAGCAGAGCTCTATCACGCAGCAGAGGTCTTCATGCAGAGGCTAAACACTCATTCTTTGGGGATAATCCAGCTCTGGATTTCCCGCAGTGAACAGGGGGTTAGATGAGACAAGGCCCTGTTCGTGGTCACATACACTTAAACACATGGCTTCCCCCAAAGAATCCTGAGAACTGTAGTTTGTTAAGGATGCTGGGAATTGTAGCTCTGTGAAGAATAAACTACAGTTCCCAGGATTCTTGAGGGAGCTTTGAATGTGTGATGTGGATCTGACCCAGTTCTATGATTCTATACTCATTTTGTGACCCAGAAAGCTAAAAGGGAGAAATAAGAAGGTTTATACATAAAACCTTTACAAATAGAATATTTCCACACAGAAGATTCAGGAAAGAGGTGACTTCCATTTGTGTGTTTGTGTGTGTGTATATGGAGCGCTTAAACATGAAAAAATCTAGAAACTTTCAATTTAAAGTAACAAAATGTCTACTTAGAACTCTGGGTATGTTCCTGGAAAAGCTAATTTTGAATTGAACATTGCTGTGGCAATCTCCAGGGATGCAGTTCATATCCACACCAATATGTTTAAAGCACATGGCTTCCCCAGAGAATCCTGGGAACTGTAGGTTACCCCTCACGGAGCTACAATTCCCAGCACTCTTAACAAAATACAGTTCCCAGAATTCTTTGGGGGATGTAATGTGCTTTAAATGTATGCTATGGAAGGAACTGACCTCTAACTCAAGAAGATGGTAAGCCCTCCACAGATAGGAGGCAACTAGCACTCTACATCAAATTGTGGCTCCTTACAGGACATACCCTACAGCCATACTACCCTGAACACTCCCAATCTCATCTGATTTCGGAAGCTGAGCAGGGTCAGGCCTGGTTAGTACTTGGATGGGAGACTGCCTGGGAATATCGGGTGCCGTAGGCTTAGAGGAAGGCAACGATAAACCACCTCTGAATACCTCTTACCATGAAAATTCTATGAATACATCCAAAAGATTCATAGGGTTGCCATAAGTCATAATCGACTTGAAGGCATATAACAACAACAACAATTTTAGAGAGCCAGTGTGGTGTAGTGGTTAAGGTGTTCCACTACAACTTGGGAGACCAGGGTTTGAATCCTCACACAGCCATGAAGCTCACTGGGTGACCTTGGGCCAGTCACTGCCTCTCAGCCTCAGAGGAAGGCAATGGTAAACCCCCTCTGAATACCGCTTACCATGAAAACCCTATTCAAAGGGTCGCCCATAAGTCGGAATCGACTTGAAGGCAGTCCATTTCCATTCACAGGGCATAATTCAATACAGTAGAGCCCCACTCATATGGCAGGTTAGGTTCCAGACCCCCGCCGAAAAGCAAAAACCACCAAAAAGTGGATCAGCTGTAGTGCGAGGGTCTGGAACCTAACCCGCTGATCGCACCAGAGGAGGAAAAGATCAGATTTTCTCCTCCGGCATGATCAGCTGGAGTGCGGGGAGTCCCGCTGGCACCGTATTAGCAGAACACCGAGAAGTGGGGCACCGAGAAGCAGGGCTCTACTGTATTAAGCACACAACAAAAAACTGAGCCTGCTTTAGTCTATTTAATGTGTGTATATATAGAGTATCATTTATTTAAAATAAAATGAAAAGAAACTAAAGCGTAATCATCTAAATATTTATATTAACCTAATGTAAGTAAGAGAGCCAGTGTGTCGTAGTGGTTAGAGTGTTGGACTACGATCTGGGAGACCAGGGTTCGAATCCCCACACAGCCATGAAGCTCCCTGGGTGACCTTGGGCCAGTCACTGCCTCTCAGCCTCAGAGGGAAGCAATGGTAAAACCACCTCTGAATACTGCTTACCATGAAAACCCTATTCATAGGGTCGCCATAAGTCGGAATCGACTTGAAGGCAGTCCATTTCCGTTTCAATGTAAGTACTGTAAAAGTATAAATAGTGAGTACATAACACAAGTGAAAGGTTGCCTACTGAGAATCCAAGATAATACTAATCAGTGGTGGCTGATGCCCATTGGAACTGGTAGAGCAGAAGGCATAGAGGCCTTCCAACAGGAAGTGGAATCGGAACCAGTGACAGGTGGAGCCAGAGCTAATGAAGGCAGAGCCAGCTAGTTCTAGTTTTGTCCCTACCCTCCTCCCTTCTGCAATATCAGCATTGAGACTGAGGCGGAAGAAGCTGGCATCCAATGCCATCTCTTGGACTGGACATAAATACAAAGACGGGGGTGTGTGTCTAAGGGCAGACTGTGGGTGGTGAGGCAGTGCCTCATTCACTCTAATGGACCAGCCTCCAATGATAATAACTAGATTGGGTTGGCCCACCCATTGAAATAAGTTGGTAGGCTGGGCCAACTGGCTCCTCCTTGCCTGAATCCAACCTCTGCTTATATTGAAAGGAGGGCTATCCATCAACTAACTAACAAACCAAATTAAATATATTTTGGTGTGAATAATTCTTCTTTGTGTGTGTGTGTGTGTGTATATGTGTGTATGTATGTATATATATATGTATGTATGTATGTATATATATACATATATATATATACACACACACACACACATATACACACACACACACACACACACACCTTGGTCATTCTCTTACTTTAAATGTTTCTAGTTTTCTTCTCATTTAAAATTTTGTGGTGGATGGGTGGGGGTTTGCGTGTGTGAATAGAGGTCACCTGTTTCCTGACTCTTCTGTGTGGAAGTATTATATGAAAACATGACACTGAGCTCCTTGGCGTTATAAAGGATTGACTTAGTGGACTGATCTTTCTGTTTCAAAAAAACAAACCAACCCACACACAACAATAAACAACATCATTCTGAACTAATAATAAATATAACATGAATATGAAGGAAGACTTTAGACTTTCCAAGTTTAAGGATTATGGTTTTAGATTAAGCAGACTTTCTGAATGGAAAAAAGGAAGGATTAAAGAGGGGAAATACAAACTCAAGATCAACTGCTTCTCTTTGTATGATAGTTGATAAGTAAATTGGAAAGCATTGTTAAAATAGTTCATAGCTAGAACATCTGGCCAAATGGAAAGGTCTGGCTTAATGAGGCAGATCTTTTGATTTTTATTTTTTTTTAATAAGGCTACAGACTGATGAGCTGCAAATCTGAAATTATAAAGGGGCAGAAGGATTCTAGCTCACTGGCTCTGCTTTATTTAAGTTAAGTTTTTTTGGCTAGAATTACAAAAATCTAACCACAGAAAAATGATATGCTTGGTTTACAGACTGCCAAGCTGTCCCAGGCTCCGCTTTCTCGCCCTGGGATAGCTTGATCATATGCCTTGCCCTGTTCAAGTAGTGAGGATCATTTTACCATACATCAGACCCAGTTACACAGAGGTATAGTAAATTATACGTAATCATTGGGACTTGAAGGGCACTTAGAAAAATAATTTGCGCCACAATAAAGCCATAGCTAAGCATATATTTCAGTATCAGAGTTCAGAACACGCTTGCACCTCTGCTATGAAAATAAAGTTGAAGAGTTGTATGCAGCTAAATCATGGGACACATGGAACAATTTCCACAAGCAATGGAACTTGCCCTCCTTCTCGTCCCCTTGTGTGCTTTCCACACTGCCTCCCAATCTGTTCCAGAGGAGGGGGGAAACCCAGAACAGATTTGGGAGAGAGGAGGGAGGGGATGTTCCATTGCCCTCTTGGAAGTTGTCCCAAACGTGCAGTTATTTAGTTAGGTAAAACCTAAGATGTTTAACTTTCACGATGGATAATTTCCTTGTTTAATAAACTGAAGTTACCTGTTACTTCCTTTAGTATCTCAAAAAGGCATCTGGCCAATAAGCTTCTGGGAGGATTGAGGGCTTTCATCCTGGGGTAGTTTAGTAACTTCTGAAGGGGTGAATCAGGATTGTGCCAGATATCTAGTACAATATATTATAAAATATGTGATAAATTGGTAGTCTGTATGAACTCATTCTACCATTCTTTGGTGTAAAGCACATTCTATCACACATTAGGTAAACGCTGTGGTATATTGTTGTCTGTATTTACCAGGATCTTGTATCAAATGCAATTTATGGTCACTTTTCAATTATGTAA
The DNA here is from genome assembly GCF_030035675.1 of Rhineura floridana. Lineage (NCBI taxonomy): Eukaryota > Metazoa > Chordata > Lepidosauria > Squamata > Rhineuridae > Rhineura > Rhineura floridana. Next base: position 135,720,665 of record NC_084480.1, read on the forward strand.
AGGGAAAAAACTGGCAACATGACTTCCAGTTTTCTACCAGAACAGTTTTATTTCTGTTCTCAATTTTTTTATACTTTTTCTTTCATCTTTCTCTTTGAGTTTCATAAAGACAGACTAGTAATATTTATTACCCCTTTGTTATGTTTATTACTTTTGTCTATCGAAATACTATGTGGCCTATTTCAATCAACTGTGATTGACAATCTTTATTTCAAGAAAAGGCCCAAGTTTTGCTTTTAAACTCAAATGGATTGTATGTGTTTTTATACAAGAAACTTCCATAAAATGCTACATTGTGTTGTTAATGGGAACGTCACAGCTTGGTCATTTCATTTAGCCTACTTCCACATCTTTCTCCTTTTCAGTTGGTTCAAAATGTTCCCAATGGCATCTTTCTTACACTGCTCTGTGACTATATCACATAGCTCCTTAATTCCATGTGTTGTCTATGTTAGGACAATCCTGGTGAACACTTCATCAGTTTTGGGCTTCTAAATGGTTCTTCATCTTTCTGTCCTTGATCATATTTCATCCTTTATCTCTTCTTAGGCTATGTCTGCAATTTAGTATCTTTTTGGAATAAGTCTAGGCTAGCCCAGGAGTAGCCACCATGGTGTCCTCCAGATGTTGTTGGACTTCAACTGCCATCAGCCCCAGCCAGTATGGCCAATGGTCAGGGATGATGTGCTCCAACAACATCTGAAGGGCACCACACTGGCTACTCCTGGGCTACCCTTTACAGGACTGATAGTTCACACGTGGAAAGAACTGCTCTTGCTAATTGCATTTTGCTGTGAATGAATCCACTGATATGACATACCCCATCCAGGGGAGAGGCCACAGCCCTTCCTTATCAGCAAAGTCAGGTCGCGTCCAGATGGCCTGCTTATTGAGCCATTGTCTTGACTTGGTTGCACAAAGTTTGTGGAGATGTTAAACAATGTTGGCTGCCTATTCAGCATTCATTCTGATTTGTTTGCGGGAAGGTCATACATATTAAGCCATTGCTATCCCACACTTTCCAGTGCATTTTCCCATCACTTTTGTTATAGCAAACCATCTTGGGGGGGGGGACGGGTTTGTTGCTCAAGAGTACCGAATCAACTATGATTGCACAACCTGGATTTGTTGGTATGTGATTGAATCCCACCTGAAACTAGCAACAGTCTGGAAGTGCTCATACTTGCAAAGAAAAATAAGGCAGTTGGTCACTTGATATGGGAGGTTGGAGTGCCCTTTCTTGCAAAGCAATGATGACGATGTTTTATAATATTTAAGAGTGACCTTTTTTGTCTAAGGGTACCCGGGGAAACAAAGGTTGTTAAAAACACAATGCAACCAAATATTAAAATGTAGTTAAATCTGTGTAAACCTAATAATATAATTAGAAAAGCAGCAGCAAAACAAGTATGCCATAAAAATAAAGAGTTCAAATGATATACATGCTACAGACTAGCAATAGACTTTTAAGTATATTACAAAGAACATAGTGGGGGGGAATTACAGAGCAAGCCTAGCTCCCTATCTGTTGCACGGGGGGTGGGTTAGGATGTGATGGAGGATTCTCTCCACTCAGCTCTGTTGGCGGGGGCCTCTGCCGCCTCCAAGGTCCCCATGGTTTCCACTGAAAGTGCAAGTGGATAGCCAGCATAACCTCCTGAAGCGTGGCATTTTGGGAACAGGGACGGGCAGAGCAGGGCTAGTCAAGGATCCACTGGATCTTACCTTGGTCTGGCTGGCAGTGATGGCCCCAATCTGAGCCTCTGCTGGCAGAGTGAAAACAGTCAGTTTTACACACACACACACCCTTTCCATCCTGATTGGCATATGTGGCATGGCTTAATGTGTAGTAGAGGCTCCATTGTGCTGTGCAGCCTTGCTGCTCCCAGTTGGGAGGTAGGATTGCAACCTTAGTACGACTTTAATGAAGTGGATACTTCCCAGCATAATGTGAGGAAGGCTTTTTCTCCTTCCTCCTGTGTATCATCTGCGGCACATTAAAAAAAAATTCACAAAATTGTAGCAGAGAACCGAATCTGAAACCCAGTCCTCAACACTCCCGCTACATCATGTGTTTAATTTCTAAAAGGAGTGGGGGAGCCAGGTCCTAGACGTCGCATCTTTCACATACATGGGAGGGCTGTCTGGAGAGAGTCAGAAGCAGGGAATCTGGAGTGAGGCTCTCAGAACAATCAGGTCCAATGGAGGAGGCAGGACTGTAGAACAAACTGAATGCCTGGACCAAAGAGCAGCCAGGATCAGAGGGAAAAAAGCTAGAAGGCCAAGACCAGAAATACAAGACATGCCAGAGCTCAAACAGATCTTGTTACTCAAGCAAAATTCCACTAAGACAAGAGCACTTTTGTACTCCTTTCTACCCAGGAGGAGCCAATGGCAGGGCCTGGATGGAGCTAGTCTAGAAGGTTCTTCACTGAGAAGCTGCTATGACTTGCCCAGGAGGAGCCAGTGGGCAGCCTGGATGGAGTTACTCTGGAAGGTTCTTCATTGCGAAGCTGCAGTGACATGGCGCACATGATGTAGCAGTCATTAGTTCCTGACAAAACACGAACGCCCTCCCCATAATTTCAAACATATTGGGGGCTAGTTGTGCTTAGTCAGTGAAGGAAAGGGACTCCACTCATTCTTAGTAAATATTTTACTGAAGAATCTTGCGTTTCATGAGTTTGGAATTTCATCTCAAGACATGTGGAAAGCTTTCTGTTGGCAACCAGGTTTCTTTCCCCTTCATTTTCACTGGAGCTGGCCTTCTAGGTTTTGGAAATTTTACATAGATAAAACATTTACAGCTGTTATTTAAAATCTTAAGTTCTTCTGAACTTATTTTATCAGCTGTTTCAGATGGCCTTAGATTTAAGAGGATATTAATTTAAAATCAAGTATTCACAAGCTTGTTTCCAGATGATAATAGATACATAGTAATAGAAGAACTATAATCCTGTCAATAGAATCACTAATAATAATAATAATAATAATAATAATAAAATCCTAGCTTAGAATGCTGCACCCATTATGCTACAACAAAACTAGCAAGAACATGCTAATGGTGCTTAGAAGTAAACTATATTACAAAATATCCATAAATTTCTGAAGCATTTTGCATCTGGCTGCATACACACCATACATTTTAAAGCACATTTCTTCCCTCCCCATAGATCCTGCAAACTGTAGTTTACCTCTCACAGAGCCACAATTCCCAGCATCTTTAACAAACTACAGTTCCCAGGATTCTTTCGGGAAAGTCATGTGCTTTAAATGAACTGTAAATATCTAGTGTATGTGTACACAGCCTCTTCCTGTTCTTGAAGGAATTCAGGACAGCTCGTTTCCTTTTCCCCAACTTTTGGAATGCTTTTCTAGCCACTGATCTGGCCAGCGTGGCTAGGGCAACTACTTATGGATTGCTACTCACTCCCCACCCCCCAGAAATGCATCACCAAAACAGGACAAAAGAGGACACCAATCTGCATAAAATGTGCATATACGAACTTATATGTATAGATATAAATTTAGAAATAGTAACTCAAATTTAAACAGAACCACAATAGATCTCTCCGTAATGATGGAAGACTGTGACCGGGTGAGCTGTGTGCCTGTTCACTCTATTGTCCAGCTGCTAACTATTGATAGCTCTGCCTATCGTTGGCTCTGGCAACACCTACTATTGGGCTGCCTGCTTTCCGTTCCGTCAGTCCCAAGGAACAGCAGCTGCCACTGGGATGTTCCCTTTTGTTTTGTTTCGTTTTGCACATCCCATAGCAACATCCCACAGAGCTCTTTCCTGGGTGACCGACTGCACCATTTCAAAAATTGTCCCATAGCTGAACTCGGGAGTCCTAGGCCAGTGGGTCCACCATGACGTTGTGGACTCTGTAAGCCTCATCAGTTGTGCCCTGCCCAGAGTACGTAACAATCTCTGTCTTCAAATATCTGGGTTGAGTTCTCCACATAGTGGGGACAATTTAAGCCCTTTTTCTTACAAAGGCACACTCGATTTTTGTGCAAGCTGCACGTGTGATCAGGAATACAGGGAATGAGGTGCCTGCCTTCTTCGAACTAAAACTGGTCCCCCCTGGTCAGCTCTGTGGTGCCACCAATTGGCTAGTCTAACCAAGATGAAGAGAGGTTTCCTAGCCCTGCATCTGCTAGTCTTAGGCCAGCCTGCCTGCCTGCCTACTTATGATCCAAGCAGCTGTTTCTGCTTTTAGGAATCAGTCATTTCCTTTCTTCCAGAAGCACAAGCCAGCACACAGCCAATATCTGGAAACCTGCTGTTGCACAGTAGGCCTAGAGTCTAAAACTGGTACTTTACTAGAAAATGGTAATAAAGCTGTTTGAATTGCTTTTCATCCTTCGTACTCTTAATGGCTTTCAGGTTCATAGGAGACCAATCAATTAATCCTACTTCAGACCTACAGGAGGAGTAGGATAGATGCTTCTTTTCTTCCTGGACGAAAGTGGAGCCCAGAAAGGTCCCTCCACCCCACTCCCAATGCATATGTAGCATTCCTAAACTGCTTATTAAGCCATATGTCAAATAGTGGAGTGTGGCAGAGCCTCTGGCTAAGGCTGAGGCCATATATTTTGCAATTCGGTATAACCTTAATGCTGACTACCTCTCTCTGCTAATGAATTGCCAGGTCAGAAAAGGCAAGTTGTAATTATTGTTTTAAGAGTTAACTGTTTCCCCTGGCCTGATTACATGCTTGCTGTTTTAAGGGTTAAGAATGATCATTTACCTGAAAGGTACATTGACTTCCCTCTGCTACAACCTGTATTCACTCTTCAGGGAGCTCTTTATTACTTGCATCACAGTGAGATACCACCTTTATTGAAGTACCCATTGAAATCACAAAGACTACTCATGGAGTTGGAAAGGCAGCAAGACAGATGGATTTTGAATACTACTACTACTTAGCATTTATACAGAACTTCAGAGTTATACTGTACTGTCAATAACTCTTACAATAGCCTTGCAAGGTAGGTCAGTATGACACACTTTAGACAATGAGATGGCCCATAAATGAGTTTTGGGACACTTTCAGGTGGCCCTTCAAACCTCTATGAAGCTAATAGAGAAATGATGAGGACCCAGAGGCTTCATGGAGTTCCCCCCTCAGTGCTGTATATTATTATTATTATTACTATTCTTATTATTGATATTGATTGCCTGTCCTTCACCATTAGGTCCCAGGGCAGGTTACAAAATCTAAAATACAATATTAAAAAGAATGAAAACACATTTCAATCACAAGAATAGGATGGGTTCTGAAAACTTGCATCTTAGGAGCCGAAGGTCAGGGTAAAGAGGTGTGTCTTTAGCATTTCGCCGAAAACTGTATAGCGCCTCTGTAGGGAGGGAATTCCACAACTTAAGGGCTACCCTAGAGAAAGCTCTCCACCACATCTCTGTGGGTAACAGAAGTACCAAGAAGGCCCCCTCTGCTGATCTTCATAGAATAGTAAGAGTTGGAAGGGGCCTATAAGGCCATAGAGTCCAACCCCCTGGAGTCCAACCCTCCAGATTAAAGCATACCTGACAGGTGGCTGTCCACAACCTCCCTAGGTAATTGGTTCCAATGTCGTACCACTCTAACAGAAAGTTTTCCTGATGTTCAGCTGCAATCTGGCTTCCTGTAACTTGAGCTGATTATTCCGTGTCCTGCACTCTGGGACGATCGAGAAGAGACCTTGGCTCTCCTCTGTGTGGCAGTCCTTCCAGTACTTGAAGAGTGCTATCATATCTCTCCTCAGTCTTCTCAAGGCTAAACATGCTCTGTTCTTTCAGTTTCTCCTCATAAGGCTTTATTTCCAGTCCCCTGTTCATCCTTGTTGCCCTCCTCTGAAGCTGTTCCAATTTGTCTACATCCTTGTTATGTTATGTTATGTTTTATGTTATGTTAATGTTTATTTATACCCCGCATTTCGGCCAAAGGCCCTCAAGGCAGCTTACAAAGAGTAAACACAAATATAAAATACATCAATAAGGCAATACATCAATAAAGCAATACATTGTACAAAAAATTAAAGTAAACAGCAGATAACATTAATTAAGAGAAAATATCCAGGAAAGGCTTTCCGTCTCGCCTGAACCTACAGCCATTTCAAGAGGCAGTACACCAGTACAAGATGGCGACGGCCTGCGGCTCAGGCCAGGAATAGTACAGCTTAGCGCTGAGAGTCTCCGTCTGCATGCCCTGGCCCATGACGATGCTGCTGCTGCCGCTGGCGGACTGGAAACAGGCAGCAGCAACTGGCTGGCTGGCCAACTGATCTGGCCCATGGGCCTTCCAATGCTGCAGCGGTGGCTCCCAGGCCTCGTATCCTTGCAGCTCTTCCGGGGCAGTGGACGCCATCGTAAGTCCCTCTTGGGCTGGCCGAGCGACTCCCCCGGCGGCCTCTGCGGGTGGAGCAAGCAGCCCAGGTAGATGTAGACTTTGGTCAGCTCATTGTCGGCGGCGGCCAGGATGGGAACGAAAAAGGCACAAGCCATGGCGCAGACAACAGTGCAAACGGAGCTAAGACGGTGCGTGGGTGCACTTGCTGGGGTGGCTTGCTCTCACAGTTGTAGTAGCGTAGTAGTGTAGCGGGTGGTAGTTGTAGTAGCATAGCGGGTGGTAACAGAGCAGGAAGTCTGGGCAGAGCCGGTGCCCAAGCCGCTGGTGCTATTCCCAGCAGGGCAGAAAGCGCTCCTCATTGCTCCGCAAGTCCACGGTGACTTTGAGGGGCCCCAGTGTGTAGTGGAGGCAGCGGCGCTACGGAAAGCTGCTCTCGCACTGGTGCCATCTTACATCCTTCTTAAAGTGTAGTATCCAGAACTGGGTACTGTACTCAAGGTGAGGTCTAACCGGTGCCAAATAGAGGGGGAACAAGTACTTCAAGCTATTTGGAAACTGTGCTTCTGTTAATGCAGCCTAAAATAGATTTTGCCTTTTTTGCAGCCACATTGCACTGTTGGCTCATATTCAGCTTGTGATCAACAACAATTCCAAGGTCCTTCTTGCATGTAGTATTGCTGAGCCAAGTATCCCCCATCTTATAACTGTGCATTTGGTTTCCTTTTCCTAGGTGTGGAACTTTGCACTTATCCGTGTTAAATTCATTTTTTTGTTTTCTGTTCAGTGCTCCAGCCTTTGAATTTTGTTTCTGTCCTCCAGAGTGTTAGCTATCCCTCCCAATTTTGTATTGTCTGCAACTCTCAGAAGCGTTCCCTGCACCTCCTCATCCAAGTCATTATAAAAATGTTGAAGAGCACTGGACCCAGGACTAAGCCCTGCAGTACCTCGCTTGTTATCTCCTCCCAGTTTGAGAAGGAACCATTGATAAGCACTCTTTGAGAACGATTCTGTAGCCAGCTGTGGATCCACCTAATAGTTGTTCCATCCAGCCCACATTTAGCTAGCTTGCTAATCAGAATATCATGGGGCACTGTGGCGTCCTTCCCTGGCTCTCCCTGTCAGGTTCCTACCTGCTCGTGGTTACTGCCTGTCTCTAGGCACCACCAGGGACTCCACCAGTCCGGACCGCACTCTCTTATGGTTTACCTATCCGCTCTAGCACAGATCTCAACAGATCCCCCTGCTAGGCAACCACCAGTAACGTCCCAATACTAATATTCCCAGAGACTCTGAATACTGGCATTGTTATTCTCTTCACCGCTGCCACCATTTGTTACAGTTCCCCTTCAGCCTCGGTCATTACCTTACCCTCCCTTCTGGTCTGTGAAACCCCAGCCAAGGATCAGACCTTTGGTAAACCAAATTAAGTATTTATTACAGATAACAAAGCTAACAAGATTAACAAGATTTCTTCTTAAGGCACATAAGCATATGGTTTTACTCAATACTAATCCGAACTCCACCTCCCTCCTGGCAAACAACTCTCTAAACCCCACCAAGCAACCCACTCAGTTCTCTTCTCCCCCCAGATTCCACTCTCACTCTTCCTTTTATACATTCAGCCATTTTAAACACTCAGCCAATCATCTCGCATTCTACTGCCCATTCACTCCCCCTCCTCTTTCACTCCACTTACTATGTATCTTCTAAAACAACAACACTTACCATATATACATTAATATAGGAACATCACAGGTACTTTGTCAAAAGCTTTGCTGAAGTCAAGATATATTATGTCCTCTGTATTCTATAGTCCAACACCCAAGAGGATCTGTAGGGATAGGGGACCTGTTACCCTCCAGATGTTGTAGATTCATAGAATCATAGAATAGTAAAGTTGGAAGGGGCCTATAAGGCCATCAAGTCCAACCCCCTGCTCAATGCAGGAATCCAAATCAAAGCATTCCCGACTGACGCCTGTCCAGCTGCCTCTTGAATGTCTCCAGTGTCGGAGAGCCCACTACCTGTCTATGTAATTGGTTCCATTGTCATGTGGCTCTAACAGTTAGGAAGTTTTTCCTGATGTTCAGTCGAAATCTGGCTTCCTGCCACTTGAGCCCATTATTCCGTGTCCTGCACTCTGGGATGATTGAGAAGAGATCCTCATCTCCCATGAATCATAGTCAGCATGGCCAAAGGTCAGGGATGATGGGAGTCACAGTCCAACAACATCTGGAGAGCCACTCTTTGCCACACACTCTTTGCCAGTCACTCTCACAAGTAATCTTGTTTTGTTATTTCTGTTTGCCACACCACTGGTAGGGATTCTCTAGTATTCGTATCTCACTGCTACAGCCAACACCTGTGACGTAGTCTCCTTTGTTCGGATCTGGATTCTCTGTTGTTCGTATCCCACCGCTACTGCCACCACGTGTGGTGCGTCCTTCCCTGGCTCTCCCTGTCAGGTTCCTACCTGCTCATGGTTACTGTCTGTCTCTAGGCACCACCAGAGACTCCACCAGTCCAGACCGCACTCTCTTATGGTTTACCTATCCGCTCTAGCACAGATCTCAACAGATCCCCCTGCTAGGCAACCACCAGTAACGTCCCAATACTAATATTCCCAGAGACTCTGAATACTGGTATTGTTATTCTCTTCACCGCTGCCACCATTTGTTACAGTTCCCCTTCAGCCTTGGTCATTACCTTACCCTCCCTTCTGGTCTGTGAAACCCCAGCCAAGGATCAGGCCTTTGGTAAACCAAATTAAGTATTTATTACAGATAACAAAGCTAACAAGATTAACAAGATTTCTTCTTAAGGCACATAAGCATATGGTTTTACTCAATACTAATCCGAACTCCACCTCCCTCCTGGCAAACAACTCTCTAAACCCCACCAAGCAACCCACTCAGTTCTCTTCTCCCCCCAGATTCCACTCTCACTCTTCCTTTTATACATTCAGCCATTTTAAACACTCAGCCAATCATCTCGCATTCTACTGCCCATTCACTCCCCCTCCTCTTTCACTCCACTTACCATGTATCTTCTAAAACAACAACACTTACCATATATACATTAATATAGGAACATCACATTTCCCCCCCCCTTAAACAACAGCAGAGTATTCTGTTCCAGGATTTATACGTCACGTTAACAAATAAAAGTCTCTATGGGGAAAATGTCTTTCTTTGTTCCTCTGTCTGGTCACGTCACTGCAGTCCCAGCCACTTGCCTGGAAAGTCCATCGGCCAGTACATTGTCCTTGCCTTTCATGAACTGGAAGTCCACTTGATAGTCCTGTAGGGCCCAGGACCACCTCTGCAGCATAGTGTTATGGTTTTTCATAGTCTGCAACCATAACAAGGCCCGATGATCCGTAGTCACTGTGAATCTTCGTCCCCACACATATGGGCGCAACTTGTTCAGTCCCCACACGACCGCTAGGCACTCCTTCTGGACCGACGAATAGTTTTTCTCCCTCGGCGTCAGCTTGCGACTCAGGTACGCCACTGGATGTCTGGTGCCTTTTCTCTCCTGTAGCAAGACGACTCCCAGCGCCAGGTCCCACGCATCTGTAGCCACGATGAATGGTTGCTCATAGTCTGGTGCTATTAATATGGGTCCTTGGCACAAGGCTTGCTTCAGTAGATCAAAAGCCTTCTGACATTCATCCGTCCATACCACATGCTCAGAACACTTCTTCTTTGTTAATTCATGCAAGGGGGTTGCTATTTCCCCAAAATTTCTCACAAACTTCCTATAAAATCCAGCCACACCCAGAAATGCCCTTACTTGTTTTTTGGTTAAGGGGATAGGCCACGCTTGTATTGCCTCCACCTTGCTCCATAAGGGGGTGATTTTCCCACTCCCCACCTTATGTCCTAAATAGATTACTTCCTTTAGTCCAAACTGGCATTTCTTAGCTTTTATTGTGAGGCCTGCTTTTCTTAAGGCCTCCAATACTGTTGTCAGGTGTTGTCGGAAGGCAGAGTTGGGGTCCCAATCCCGGGGAGCTGGATCCCGGAGAGTTGGGAGAAGAGTATTCGGATGGATGGCAGAGGGAAGGGGGAGGAACTTCCCCCCTTTGGAGCGAAGACGAAACAGAGGAACTGCCAGTGATAAGGTCGCTTAGCAACGGGGAGCCTGAGCCCTCCCTGGACATTCTCACGCCTCCCCCTCTTTCAGGCTCAGAGCAAGAGGGGGAAGAGGGAGGGCTGCTCACAGCCGAAAAGCGGGGAGGCAGTTTACCATCAGCCCCTCCCCTATCCCCCATCCTGGAATCGGAAACTTCAGAAGAGGAGGGGGTGATGCTTCCCCCCTCACCGTGCACACGCAGACAGCTGAAAAGACAGGAGAGAAGGGGGGGAAGGCGGGCAGTACCTGAGGGGCAGTTAAGGAGGAGCGAAAGATTGCGCGCCTGTTTGGCCCCTTCTTAAAGGACAGGCGGGAAGAAGTCCCTTGCTCTGTCAACTTTTTCCCAATGCCGCAGGACCTGTATCCCTGTATTGATTCATGAGAAAACGCAGTCTTTGTTTGGACAGTAATCCTAATAAAACACGAATTAACTACAATCGTTGGTCTGGTTCCTGAGTCACATCCTGGGCCTGACAGGTGTTGGACATGCTCAGGCACCGACTTGCTAAAAATGGCCACGTCATCGATATAGGCCACTGCAAAATCTGACATGCCTCGCAACACAGTATTGATTAGCCTCTGAAATGAACTTGGTGAGTTCCTTAGTCCCATGGGTAAGGTCACAAATTCATATAACCCATCTGGTGTACTGAAGACAGTTCTGGCTCTGGATTGCTCGTCTAGTTCCATTTGCCAAAATCCTTTACAGAGATCTAGTGTAGAGATAATGGTTGCTGCCCCCAATAACTCTAACATTGCGTCTACCCTAGGCATAGAATACGCATCTGGGACAGTAATTTTATTGATTAGCCGATAATCAATGCAAAACCTTGTCGTTCCATCTTTTTTCGGAACCAGGACAATACTTGAGGCCCAGGGACTGATGGATTCCCTGATCACTCCTAATTCCAGCATCTCTTCCACCTCCTTTTTGATCTCATTCAAAACTTTCCCATTCACACGGTACGGAACAGATCTGATTGGGGCATGATCTCCAGTATCTTTGGAATGTATAACTATACTGGTTCGGCCAGGTTTGTTGCTAAAGAGATTCCTATAGGTTTTCAAAACTCTCAGAATCTCTTCTTTTACTTCCTCCTTCACCTCCTCTGACCATTCCACTTGATCTACCCCTCCTTTGTCTTTGCTTTCCTGTACCAAATCTGGAATTTCAGGCCCACTTCCCTCAGGGAATAAGGTAACTTGCAACACCTGTGCATCCCTGGTATGGTAAGGCTTCAACATATTTACATGAACCACTTGCTTTTGTTTAATTGGTCTGTGGTGATTACATACGTCACTGTGTCAAGCCTTTCTCTGATGGTATATGGTCCTTCCCAGTTAGCCTGTAATTTGTCATGTTTCCTGGGTATGAACGCCATAACCATATCTCCCACATCATACACACGTTCCCTGGCTGTTCTGTCATACCAGTAACGTTGCTTCTGCTGAGCTTGACTCAAATTCTCTTTCACCACTTCCATCATTTGTTTCACTGGTTCACATTCACTCTTTCTCTCAGCAGGCATCCACAGTCTATATAAAATCCCATTCTCACACACAACTTGATTCCTCAGTTTGTCAGTGAAAGGAATCTGTTGGGTCAGAGCTTGTTCCTTTATCTGCTTCAAACTTATATCTTTATGCAGCTCTTCCCTGAATTGATCTGCCTCATCATTATCAGAGACCACTTGATACAGTTTGTCTCCTTCAGCAGGCCTGCTAGTGGTTGCTATGGTGACCTGAGGCTGGTTAACAGATTCCACCCTGTTTGTTTCAGCCCCCCTTAATATGGCTTCTTTTTCTCTGCCAATTTGCTGTCTGGTCACTACATAGATCTTTCCTTGGGCTCCCATTACATCTCTTCCCAGTATTACTGGTTCTTGTTGCTGGGCATTAATGCCTACTTTATATCGGCCCTCTCGGCCTCTCCAAGTCATATCCACCAGGGCCACAGGCAAACTTTCTGGTTGACCCCTCACTCCTTGGATAGTCACAGTTTCCTGAGGTAATATTACCTCAGATTTTATTAAATCTGGCCTCAGTAATGTCTGAGCGGCACCAGTATCAAGCAATGCCCAATAATTTGCCCCTTGTACACTCACTTCCTCTCTCAGACTTGAATCAAGGTCTGTTACTTCTGTCCAGTTTATCTGGCAGAACTGAACCTTTTTCGCTGTTTCTAAAGCCTTGGGCTGTGTTTTCACTGCCCTTGTCTGAGCAGGATTACTAATGGGGTTGGCAACCTCACATTGAAAACGTAGGTGCCCCGGTCTACCACATTTGTAGCATAATTTCTCCTCACTTTTAGGGTACACAGATCCACTCTGGGGTGTCCTGTGCCCTTCAGATTTTACTGGAGGACTCACTCTCTGTGGTACCACATCCCTTCTGCCAGCGTTATATGGTCTGGGTTTAAAATCTCTTGATGTTTTCCCCACCCAGCCAGTTCTGCTGGAGGCGAAGTGATCCGCCATCTCTGCGGCCTCCTGCACCGATGTAGGGGAACGGTCTTTGACCAGGAGCCTTATTTCTGGTGGTAACTGTTGGTATAATTGATCCAATATCTTGAGGTTTTTCAACTCCTCCACAGACTGAGCTTTTGCACTTGTCAGCCATTTCCCAAATATGTCCATCAGTTTTGCCCCCAGCTCCATAAAAGACCTCCCTGTCTGTATCTGGCAATTTCTAAAAAGCTTTCTAAAATAATCAGGCCCCAGTCTGAATCTTTTAAACACTGTTTCTTTGAATTCAGCATAGGTGACGGGCCTGTCTGAGGGGAAATATTGGTATACCTCAGCCAATTCCCCTTTAATCAGGTTTGATAAATACTGCATGTATTTATCTTCAGGTAGCCCCCACAACTGAGCTGCTTTTTCAAAGGTGCTGAGGTAAATTTGAGGATCTTGACCAGGCTCATAGACAGCAGAGTCCTTTGGAGTAATTTTTATTTTTGCTCCATCTCTGTCCTTTCTTGTTTCATCAGAATGAAACTTCTCTCTTTCAGATTTTAACTTTTCTACTTGTAATTCGGCATCCACTGCTCGTTGCTTCTCCCTCTCCTCAAACCCCATTCTCAACTTCTCAGTTTCCAACTCCCTCAGTTTGTCTTTTTCCTCAGCCTCAAAGACCCGCTGTTTGTCTTTTTCCTCAGCCTCCATCCTCATTCTCTCAGTTTCCATCCTCAACTTCTCTCTCAAGTACTCTATATAAGCGGGATTGCTTAAATATCCTTCTGGGGTCTCTTCTCTGACAGGTTGTTTTTGCTGGGCAGTTGCAAATCCTATAAGTGCTACCCTAAATTCATCTACCCCTTTACCCTCGTGAGGTAAATTGAATGTTACGCAGTTCTCCACCAGCTCCTCTCTTTTCATTTTTATATATTCAGCCATGGTGTTTGAGTTCACTCACTCTTTGCCACACACTCTTTGCCAGTCACTCTCACAAGTAATCTTGTTTTGTTATTTCTGTTTGCCACACCACTGGTAGGGATTCTCTAGTATTCGTATCTCACTGCTACAGCCAACACCTGTGACGTAGTCTCCTTTGTTCGGATCTGGATTCTCTGTTGTTCGTATCCCACCGCTACTGCCACCACGTGTGGTGCGTCCTTCCCTGGCTCTCCCTGTCAGGTTCCTACCTGCTCATGGTTACTGTCTGTCTCTAGGCACCACCAGAGACTCCACCAGTCCAGACCGCACTCTCTTATGGTTTACCTATCCGCTCTAGCACAGATCTCAACAGATCCCCCTGCTAGGCAACCACCAGTAACGTCCCAATACTAATATTCCCAGAGACTCTGAATACTGGTATTGTTATTCTCTTCACCGCTGCCACCATTTGTTACAGTTCCCCTTCAGCCTCGGTCATTACCTTACCCTCCCTTCTGGTCTGTGAAACCCCAGCCAAGGATCAGACCTTTGGTAAACCAAATTAAGTATTTATTACAGATAACAAAGCTAACAAGATTAACAAGATTTCTTCTTAAGGCACATAAGCATATGGTTTTACTCAATACTAATCCGAACTCCACCTCCCTCCTGGCAAACAACTCTCTAAACCCCACCAAGCAACCCACTCAGTTCTCTTCTCCCCCCAGATTCCACTCTCACTCTTCCTTTTATACATTCAGCCATTTTAAACACTCAGCCAATCATCTCGCATTCTACTGCCCATTCACTCCCCCTCCTCTTTCACTCCACTTACCATGTATCTTCTAAAACAACAACACTTACCATATATACATTAATATAGGAACATCACAGGCACTTTGTCAAAAGCTTTGCTGAAGTCAAGATATATTATGTCCTCTGTATTCTATAGTCCAACACCCAAGAGGATCTGTAGGGATAGGGGACCTGTTACCCTCCAGATGTTGTAGATTCATAGAATCATAGAATAGTAAAGTTGGAAGGGGCCTATAAGGCCATCAAGTCCAACCCCCTGCTCAATGCAGGAATCCAAATCAAAGCATTCCCGACTGACGCCTGTCCAGCTGCCTCTTGAATGTCTCCAGTGTCGGAGAGCCCACTACCTGTCTATGTAATTGGTTCCATTGTCATGTGGCTCTAACAGTTAGGAAGTTTTTCCTGATGTTCAGTCGAAATCTGGCTTCCTGCCACTTGAGCCCATTATTCCGTGTCCTGCACTCTGGGATGATTGAGAAGAGATCCTCATCTCCCATGAATCATAGTCAGCATGGCCAAAGGTCAGGGATGATGGGAGTCACAGTCCAACAACATCTGGAGAGCCTTTATAGATGTTTCCAACGAGGGAAGAAAGTGAACAAATGCAGTTTCATGTACTTTTGCTTGGTTACAGGTGAAGATTACAGTTGGGCATGAAGATTAATTGGATAAGCCAAAGTCTTCACAGAAAATTCAAGTTTTGAGGAGGAATCTCGAGGAGAAAGAGAAGATACTGCATATTTGTTCACAGGGACATCTGCTTGGCAAATCTTCATTTATCTGAACAATCTGTGGTCACCACAATAGTCAGAAATTTGCATCAATGTTCTATCAGTGGTTTTACTGCATTAAGCAGGGGGTTGGATGAGGTGACCTACAGAGGGATAAGAGTTAGAGCAGAGAGACCTCGGTTCAAATCCATGCTTAGCTATGAAGTTCACTGACTAGCTTTATGTTAGTCATTCACTCATAACCAGACTTCTTGTGAGGATAACTGGGGGAAAGTGTGTATGCTTTCACTGCCTTCATCTCTTTGGAGGAAGGGGAGGATACAACTAAGCATAAGAAAGAAATTGGGTTCTGTCCAATGAAGTTGTTGCAGCTGGAACTACTTCCACTCACACACCAAAACGTCCTCTCTCTCTCTCTCTTCCCCCTGTGTGCTTCCCACATCTCCCCAAATCTGCTCTGGGTTTCCCCCCAACCCTCTGGAGCACATATTGGAGGGTGTGAGGGAAGGAGATGGAGGGGAAATTCCATTGCGCAAGTGAAAGTTGTTCTGCTCGTGCAACAACTTTCTTGGATTCAACCCAATAACTTAGATACTAAGCTGAACAAATGATCCTCTGGATTGGATGAGTCCAAAATTTGAGAACATTACAATAAAAATATAAGCTCAGTTTTTGTTCAGGACTGATTTTGAATTAGTTTATCCAGAGATTTGCAGCTGAGCGAAATGGCTCGTCATGGGTGCTTCGTGGATATTCATTTCTTAATACAGAGGATGAGCAGATGTTCACTGATACTGGTTCTATCCGGGTGTTGAACACTGAAGGAATGTTCCAGCAGCTCAAATAGCTACTGCTAGCTAAGACATACTTGCTTTTGATTCCCTCCAGCCGTCCCCTTTAACACTCTGTAACTCTAGCCAGTCTGTGAATCAACAGGGAAGACTTTCAAACTAAACTCAGTGGCACTGGACTCAAACCAAGCTTTGCTGCCAGATTCTTAGACACTTGCTAAACAGAGTCCTTTAATCCGACTTTCAGCTAGCATTTCAGCCATAGCTGGTGACAAATCTGGTGTACAAGATCCTCAAAGCTGCTAAATATGTACATTGCTCATCTATCACCCCTCTTATGGGTTGGTCAATAACTCTTAAAATAGAACAGGAGTTAAGTAGTAGAAAGCGATAAAACCTGAAGATACACGGCAACTTAATGTGTGTGCACAAGTTAAGGGCCTTGTGTGTACAAAGAGCCAGAATTCAGAAGTAGAGTATCAGTTTTGCATGCAGAACACCCCAGGTCCAATCCTAGGTAGGGCTAGGAAAAGACTCCTGTCTGAGTCTCTGGAGAGTGGCTGGCAGTCACTGTGTGCAATACTGAGCTAGATGGATCAATGGCCTGATTCGGCATAAAACAGCTTCCTGTGCTCCCATGTCCTAGGCAGGAATCACCATAATTTCATGTAAGGATCTGCCTTCAGACTGGCTTTAAGAGAGGCCAGTGTAAAATTGAAAAACCACCTTACTGGATTAGACCAGAGGCCATATAGCCTGGCAATGAGTAATCTTGGAAATCACAAGCAGGACAGGAAGGTGGTAACTTTCCCCGCTGCTTTGCCCCCAGCATATATTCAGAGGGAAACTGCCTCTGCACATGTTTTAGCTATCATAGCTAACAGCCATAAGCAGACCCATCTGCCATAACTTCGTGCAATCTGTTTTTAAAAGCCACCTAAGCTAGTGGCCGGCCCATTGCCCATCTTGTGATCATTAATTCCGTAACATATTCCAGCCAAATTCTTCACACATGGAGTTGTGAAGCACTTCCTTTTGTCAGTCCGAGGCAAGACACAGGTGTCATCTATCTCTGGCCTAAACCTACACTGATTTAACTTCATGGTATGTTTCCGTTGCCCATCCAACCTCAAGCCCTGCAGATTGCAGCTAGATATCTCCAAAAGGATTTATCTTCAACACTACCCGTAACAATACCAAAACACTGTCGAAGGCAGTAATCCTCTGACTGCCAGATGCTGGGAATCACGGGGTGGGGGACAACAGTGCTATTGTGGCACTCGGGTCCTGCTGCAGGCTTCCCATACACATCTGATTGCCCACTGTGAGAATAGGTTGCTGGATCCAGCGGGGCTCTCATGTTCTTGCGCTCTAACTTTGTAAATCCCCCTAGCTCCTTAGAAGAATGAATGCCTGTTATAATAATCAAAAGCAACAGATTTAACATTTCCAAGACACAATAAAATAGCTGATCTTCCGCTAAGTTGTTCTACCAAGAAAATGGAATGGAACTGAAGATAGAGCCTGACACTGATTTTATGTCTTCTACGTTAAATTTTACCTTTGTAGTCCCTTTAGTACCAATCCCTATATATATGTGTGTGTGTGTATATATATGTGTGTATATATATATATATTGTATTTTATGTATTTTAATTGTATTTTATGTATTTTAATTTATTTTAATGTTTTTGTGATTTTACTGCTTACAACTTTATTATGTACATGTCTGATTTTATTTTTGTAAGCCGACCTGAGTGCCCTATTATAGGTAGAAGGATGGGATAGAAATATTTTAAATAAATAAATAAATAAAATAAACACTAAACTCCAAAGCAAGTCCCTCTTTTTTTAATATATATAGTTTCACGAAAGTAAGAGATTTCTTGATTGCTGAGAACATCAAGCAACTTCTACTATGAGCAGGTTCTGCCTTACCTGAACCCTTTGCTCTTTTTTTTAACCCTTCAGGGTCCACTTCTCATAACACCGACTTGTATTCAGCTAACTCCTGCTTAAGGTAGGGCCCACTGAAATTAGTGAACCTGTGTTAACCATGTTCATTCACTTTAGTGGGTCTACTCTGAGTAGGAATTGCAGAACACCACCCATTATTTTAACAAGTTAATGTTTTTGTCATCCATGCATACCCATCCTTTGATGACTCTTTGATCTTATATTTGCCTGTCCCTAACTTTCAGAATGGTTTTGCTTTTCTCCATGTTGTATCACTAGTACTGTTAATGTTGCATACTTGTTTAAATTATAAAAGTAGAACTTTCATTTAAACACTTAAAAATAGTTTGAAAAATGGCTCTAATTCTGAGACGTAAGCCCTCCCAATCACTTTAAAATGCATGTAAGTGTAATATATCATACTGCTTACTAATGTGGATGGAAAGAGTTTCACACCGAGTCCTTTCTCTAGAACACTTGGGTGCTTCACATGACAGTCTATTGTGGACTCAGGGCTTCTCATGCATGCAGGTTTTGCACAGTGTCCACATGACATCATGCTCATCAAAATGCTGTCTCGTGTTATTTCCCCATATAATTCAGATTTACCATTTCCTCAGAAAAATTTGGTAAGTTTTTTGTGTTTTTAAAAAACCAAAGTGTAAAACTGATAAATCCATTCCCCCCCCCCCGGGGGGAAGACATGGCATGGCATTTTGATAAGGATGACATCATGTGCATGCTATGAAAAACTTGCATGCATGAGCAGCACTGAGTTCACCATAAACTACCACGTGGAAGTGCCCCATGTGTCCCACGGTGGTCTGTAGACCCTGTAGGATGGCAATAATATTGGGTGAAACTGATTATCTAGATCCGTTTCAATCGGGGTTTAGGCCCGGTTTCGGCACTGAGACAGCCTTGGTCACCCTGTATGATGACCTATGTTGGGAGAGGGATGGAGAGAGTGTAACTCTGTTGATCCTCCTTGATCTCTCGGCGGCTTTTGATACCATCGACCATGGTATCCTTCTGGAGAGGCTTGGGGAGCTGGGAGTTGGGGGTACTGTTTGGCAGTGGTTCTGCTCCTACTTAGCAGGTCGTCTCCAGAGGGTTGTGCTTGGGGAACATTGCTCGACACCGTGGGCTCTGCAATGTGGAGTCCCGCAGGGTTCGGTTCTGTCTCCCATGCTTTTCAACATCTATATGAAGCCGTTGAGTGCGGTCATCAGGAGCTATGGAGTGCGTTGCCACCAGTACGCTGATGACACGCAGCTCTATTTCTCCTTTTCATCCTCTTCAGGTGAGGCTGTCAATGTGCTGAACCGTTGCCTGGCTGCGATAATGGACTGGATGAGAGCTAACAAACTGAAGCTCAATACAGACAAGACTGAGATGCTACTGGTGAACGGCTTCCCTGATCAGATGGTGGATATGCACCCTGTCCTGGATGGGGTTACACTCCCCCTAAAGGACCGGGTTCGTAGTCTGGGAGTCTTTTTAGATCCTTCCCTGTCACTTGAGGCCCAAGTGGCATCGGTGGCACGGAATGCTTTCTACCAGCTTCGGCTGGTAGCCCAGCTACGTCCCTATCTGAGCAGGGAGGACCTAACATCAGTCGTACATGCTCTGGTAACCTCGCGACTGGATTACTGCAATGTGCTCTACGTAGGGCTGCCTTTGAAGACAGTTCGGAAGCTACAGCTTGTCCAAAATGCGGCGGCCAGATTAATAACAGGGACCAGGCGGTCGGAACACATAACACCTGTTCTGGCTCGCTTGCACTGCCTGCCAATATGCTTCCAGGCTAGATGCAAAGTGTTGGTTCTAACCTATAAAGCCCTATACGGCGCGGGACCACAATACTTGTTGGAACGCCTCTCCCGATATGAACCTGCCCGTACACTATGCTCTACATCGAAGGCCCTCCTCCGAGTTCCGTCTCATAGGGAGGCTCGGAGGGCGGTGACAAGATCTAGGGCCTTCTCAGTGGTGGCCCCCAAATTGTGGAACAGTCTCCCCGAAGAGGTGCGTATGGCGCCGACATTGTTGTCCTTTCGGCGCCAGGTTAAGACCTTCCTCTTTGCTATGGCGTTTTAATATGTAACTTGTTTTAGTTTTAAATTTTGTTGTAATTGTTTTCTGATTCCTTGTTTTTATATATGTTTATGCTGTATTTATTATGAGATTTTGAGATGTTTTATATTTTGTTGTACACCGCCCAGAGAGCTAATGCTAGTCGGGCGGTATAAAAATCTAATAAAATAAATAAAGGGCAAGAGCCAATTCACATGATCACCTTGAAATCATGCCTGACCCAGGAAAGTCATGCTGAAAAACTGTTATTTGATAAAGTATTTTTGTTGATATACATGGAACCCTGGGTGTAGGCACTGCTTCCGGAAAACTTCCATTCATTTCAAAGGAAGGCTTCTGTGGGAAGCTTACTTAAGAAAAAAATAACCCTAAATGGAAGCCCCACATCCTCAGAGATCAGTGGATTATACACTTGATATCTCACAGCATCATGTTGGCTATTATAATTGCTAGTAATTAGTATGCTAGTAAAGGGAGGAAACATGATTTGCACAAGACTGCTCAATGAGTCCAGAGGCAAATATGATTTCAAACCCAAATCTCCTTGACCTATGTCCAGTGCACTGGCCAGTGGCAACCAAAAATGTGAATTGGTCCGGTGTCTGGAGCTCTTAAGGGAACTAGCCAAAGGGCTCAGATTGCCCTTGCCCTTGAGAAGGTGAACCATGTAATTTCTGGGTGCAAAACTTTGAAACCCTCAATGGCTTGGGCCCAAGGTATCCAAGGTATACTCCTTCTGCGCACTTTATTTATTTATCTACTGCATGTATATTCCACCTTTCCTCCAAAGGTTCTTCCCTCCCCATCTGATCCTCACAACAATCCTGTGAGGTTGGTTAGGCTGGGAGGCAGTGCCTAGCCCAAGGTCACCCTGTGTGAGCTTCACAGCTGAGTGGGGATTTGAACTCTGGTCTCCCAGGTCATAATCCAACACCCTAACCATTACACCACACTGGCTTTTCCTTCCCATTATTCCTCCTTTTCAAGAGGCATATCTGTACACAACAAGATCTCAGTCTTTCTCTTAAGTAGAACTATGGATCTTGAATTCCCAGGCAAGGGAGTGGTGTCTAGCCAGTTCTCTCCTCACATTTAGGAAGATGCTAAAGTGTGTATTGTTAACAGAGTTTTTGGAGAGATCTGAAGGGTGCGGTGATTGCTGCTGGTAGCACTTTTGATGTAGCATCAATTGATGTCTGTTTTAAAGGTTTTATCATCAGCATCGTCTATTTGTATGCCACTTTTCTGTAGTAAACCATGCTTTATGGGAGAGTTGGGGAACTGGATCTGATGGGTAGGCTAGATCCTTCCTTCTCCTACCACCAGCAGGCCAACTTTAGCAGATGGGCAGGGCCAATTGCCTGATGTCACTATGATGTCAAGAGACACCTTGAAAGGGGCTCGCCTTTGAGGTCTGTTTGCAAGCATCTTCAATACAAGCTGCCTGTAAATGGACTTCCAAGGCAGTGTCCATCAGTTTACTAGTGCTGAGAGATGCCTTTGAAGTCCATTCATTTTCAGTACAATCATTTTCAATACAATTTGAAGTCCGCTTGCAAAGGGACTTCAAAGTGATGGCAGCCACACCTTTGCCCGCTTCACACCTGATGTCGTATATGGCATCAGAGGTTGGGCAGGTGGGCGTGGTTTGGGGGAAATGGCCTCACAAGCCAAGTTAGGGCCTCTACTGGGCTTAATTAGGCCCACGGGCCAGAGGCATCTGATCCCAGCTTTATGGTATAATGTCATCTTATTGCTAAGTATCTTTGAGATTTCTGTTCCAGGCTACAAACTGAAGTAATGATGATGACGATGATGGGTGGTATTCAACTATTTCCTCAGTTCAAGGATTTCCACTTGCGCAACAGAACTTCTCCCCCTCTCCTCCCCCTGCACATCTACTAAATCTGTTCTGGGTTTTCCCCCAACCCTCTGGAGCAGATTTGGGAAGGGTGCTGGGACGGGGGGGAGTTCTGTTGCTCAAACAGAAATCCTTGTCCTGATGAAATAAGTAAACAGGACACTGCAACAGTAGTAGTAGTAGTAGTAATAAATAAATAAATAAATAGATAAATAATGGTTGTAGACCCATTTCTAACATTTGAAATCCCTGCTTTCAGTGGTCTCTATAGAAAATATTTTCTTTACCGAAAAGAGCTAAACGTGAAATAAGTTGTCTCATTGCAGGAGGCAGGGCCTTTTCAGGGGTGGCAACTGGTTTGTGGAGCTCTCTTCCCAGAGAGGACTGTCTGGTGACAACTTTATTTTCTCCGTGGTGCCAGGTGAAAAGCTGTTCATTTGCCCAGGTCTTCTAGTTTTGTGTTTGTTTCATATTGGATTTTTACTGCCTGCTGCAATTTTGTTAGTGTTTTTAGATGTTTTGTATTTTCATATTTTTACTGGTAAAGCTTTCCAAGAGCCATGGCTGAAAGGCCACAAATAAATGTTTTAAAATCAATAAATATGTCTCATTGAGACCCCCGAGAAAACTCCCATGGAAAGTTCTGCATTGGAAACACCCAATAAGGCTGGAAGAAAGAGTTGCTTTACTTCACCAAAGGTTGGATTAGCTCATAAATTATCCATCTCAAATGCTGTTCCTGCATTAAAAGGCCTTTAATATGCCTCTGGCTACTCTTCACAATTGGTTAATAGCCTAAC
The DNA here is from genome assembly GCF_030035675.1 of Rhineura floridana. Classification (NCBI taxonomy): domain Eukaryota; kingdom Metazoa; phylum Chordata; class Lepidosauria; order Squamata; family Rhineuridae; genus Rhineura; species Rhineura floridana. The sequence goes on from NC_084480.1 coordinate 135,743,581, forward strand.
ATGGAATTTAGAGATGTCCGTGGGCAAGGGGGAAGGGAAGAGAGAGACAGCTCATATGGGTTTCCATGTTGCTTAACGGGATTGATTCCTTTAGCAAAGCCTCATATAAGATATTCATTCTTAGCATTGCTCAAGGGTGGCAGTAATTTAGTTTTATAACAATCTCTTAGGCACATATGTTGGTAAGAGATGTAATTTATTCATGGGACCGTGAAGTTTTTACATACTATGTCACATTGGCCCGAAGCAACAACTGGAAGTAGCTATTTTCCTAGCATAGTGTGGAGAAATAAAATCAGTAGCGCACAGTGATAGGTCAGAATAGCTTTATGTTTGAACAAGTTGACAGGCCCCACCATTATAAACTATGCTGGATTTTTAAGAATTCCTTTTTTTCAAAATGACTTGTTCTCTCTGAGAGCATGAGATATAAATATCAGTTGGGGAAAACATCTAATGTTTTCTCCATATAAATGCCCTAGAGCAAGGATTGCCAACATGGCACCCATGGGCTCAATGACACCTTTGAGGTCTTTCCATGGTGCCCGCAACGTCTCTGAGCCCCCCCTTCACTCCCTCTTTAGTCATGAAATGGTGAGGATGGTTTCCTTTTTCTCCTCTGAAATGTATAGAGGAGATGTCAATGTCTTTCAAGACTCAAATTATTTCTAATGGATCTGACTTTTTACCCATATCCCTTGTACAAATGAAGTATGTGTGCATGAGCTTTCTGCCTGGACTAAGAGAGGTGGCCCGAAGGATAACACCTACAGGACTTGCTCAAAAATCCAAATGTGCCCACAGATCTAAAAAGATTGGGGACCTCCTGCCTTAGAGTATAATGGTTCTTAAAGTTGGTTGACCCAAGGAACCTTCTCCTGGTTTCTTGTTCTTTGTAGACCACCACAGTTCTTCTCTTAAGTCAACAACCTTAAAGGGCTTCCATTAAAAATAGCAACAGACACTCAGCACGTTTGATTAAGAACAGCCGCCGCCGTGATCATATCACTCCAGTGCTAGAAGATCTGCACTGGTTACCAGTTGTTTACCGGGCCCAATTCAAGGTGTTGGTATTAACCTTTAAAGCCCTACACAGTTTTGGTCCAGTTTATCTAAAGGAGCGCCTCCAGCATCATCAAATATGCTGCCTGACGAGATCAGCCTCACAAGACCTTCTCTCGGTCCCGCCAGTTAAAACAGCTAGGCTGGTGCGGACCAGAGAGAGGGCATTTTTTATTGTGGCCCCCACCCTCTGGAATTCTCTGCCCTATGACATCCACCATGCCTCCTCCCTGGCAGGTTTCCGCCGAGAATTGAAAACCTGGCTGTTTCGGCGGGCCTATGGGACTTTTGGGTAATCTCGTTTTATTCTGTAAAGATGTGGGCGGGTTTTGATTATGTAGAGTTGTTCATTTGTATTTATATGTTATTTTATTCTTTTGTACGTTGCCTAGAGTGGCCATTTCATACGGCCAGATAGGCGACTTAGAAATAAAATTTATTATTATTATTATGTTGGACTGCCTTCTCCTGCATCAGCCTGCCCATCCACTGAGATCATGATCTGAGAGACCATTCTCTGTGTGCCCTTGCCATCTGAATGATGACCAGAGGGAGCCTTTTGAATGGAGGTTTCTTGCTTTTGAAATATCTTCCTCAAGAAGGCCCACCTGTCACCTTCATTATCAATTAGGGACCAGACCAAGACATTTCTTTTTACACAGACTTCTTAAGAACCACTACTATTCATTTTTTTAAAAAAAAGAATACTTTTTTTATTTTACTGGCATTTTAAAAGGTTGTTAGGGGTTTAGTTTTGTTGTGCTAGTTGGTGTGCTTTAATGTATGGTTTTCTTCTGTTATTGTATTTTCATCATTTCTTACTACTTTGTTTGCCACGGTGGGAACATAAATTTATGTTGAAGGTATGGGATATAAATTATGTAAAGAGATAAAATGAATAATTAATTATTATTTTGAGTCGATATGGAGACAGATCTGGCATCTGAGTGTTTCGTTCTTCTGTGTGATAGGCCCCATCTGCACTGTAAGGGTGCTGAGAGTTGTTAGGAAACCCCTAGTTCTCTCACAGAGCTACAGTTCTCAGAGCAATTTTAACAGTCAGTCCCTCTTCCCAGAGAACTCTGGGACATCCCTGTAGCCAACCAGTTCCCCCCATCTTGTTGAAGAGGGCCAGGGCAGGTGAAGGGAAAGGCAATAAGACCTTCCTCCTCACTCTGGAGGCTCCATCGAGAAAGTGTGTTAACTTACATAAATGAAGTTTAATCTGTTCAATTATCTCACTCTTTTTTGAGAGATCCCCAGGAATAACAAAAGCTTAACTTGGCCTGTAGCTACAATCCTCTTTCACCAGGGGGTCTGTCCCTGTGTTCTGATGATTCATGAACTGAACTACTTTGGTAATGACAGTGAGCTCCTGAGCTTGACTTTGATGCTGCATTAGATATCTCATTTTAGATTCCACCTGAAAAACAAACTTGCCCATCCTACAAGTTTAGGGACGAGCAATGAGAAAATAAATACCTTAAGACGTGTTTGTTAATTTCTCCTTGAGGATCCCTCCTTCTAGTCTTTTTGACATTTAGATTTTCTTTCCTGTTGGACAATGAAGGGAAAACCTTTTAACTAGCTGCTATATAAAAGTCTTACTAAGCAATTGGAGACTAATTGTGGAAAGAAATTGGATTTTTTTTTTACTTGTTGCTGGGTTAATTTTTCTATCTGGAAACCCTGAAAAGACCTCATGCTGAGCTGCATATATTGGGAAGGACAGAAATTAGGCCCTATTACAGCCTAGGTGGTCAGCCAGCTAGCTAGCTAACTGAAGTGTACACAGTAACATTTCTATTCCTCTAGGGCTGTTTTCATCCTTTGCCATTAAGTACTCAAGAAAAAGAAGAAAAAATGGCAGCTATGATTACAAGTATAGTGAGTCCTTTAAAAGAGTGAAGGGTAACTCAGGATAGCCATTTTTTTTCCAGATCATAAAGAGATAAGTTAATTTCATCCTTTGACAATAAGCACCCAATCCTGCTCTACTCATTATAATAATTGCAGAATAAAAAACTCTTCCTTCTTACTGCAGGCAAACAAATATGCTTTGTTATTGCTCGGTAGAGAATATAACTGAAATTGTTCCTGCATCCCCTCTTACATATTTTAATCCATGGACTCAGAAGTGACCCAACAATGGTATTCATACTATTACCACCCCCATTCTGTAATAGTATTATGTAGTAAGCGCTGTAGTTTCCCATACTGCAGATGGGGGAAACAGTGGCTGAGAGCTAGCAACTGGCCCAAGGCCATCTCAGTGCACAGGGCTTTTAACCAAGGCCTCTAGACTCCAAACTGAGTATCTGTCTCTGGGGGTCATGTGAACCCTCAAACTAAACCACAGACAATGCCAATCTCTTCCTCCATCTAGTCAGCACAGTAACGCTCACGCTGCTCAATCTGTCAGCTGGAGAACACAAGCCAAAGCGTCCATTAAGGTTCAGTGGTGGCTTAATGTATGGTTGCTAGGTAATAATCTTTAGCATCCGCACACTAAGCCTTATGGGGTGCTATTCACTCTGCTCACAGCCCAGCAGCATCTGCCACCGAAGCCGAAATGAAATTCCTGCTGCTATTGTGTGATGGGACATAGCCCTGGATTTCAGCCAGTTTTTTCTTCTTCTTTTCCTCTCTTGGGAGCTGCATTGGGAGAAAGTCAGCTCCCTCCTCCTAATGTACAGATACCTGACCTCATTGTACCTAAAGAGTAAACAACAAAAGCACTTTCATTTGACACAAAATTAAATTAGTCCCCTTCAAAATGTTTGCAGATGACATGGCTGTGCTTATGTAAAGATTAGCCTTCAAAGCTGGCTCCCCCACCTCTCTTTCTTCCACAGAAAAAAATGAAATGAAAGGGAATTATTTTCACCTCGACCCAATTTTCTTTCATCTGCCAAAAAGAAACACTGAAGTCTTCAAGGGCTATGGAAGTTCTCCTTCTTTTGCCTTTCTTTTGAGATGAGGTGTTTAACTGCTTTCCCACCGTCTCCCCCCGGTTTTTGTTCATGATGAGGTTTCATAGCATAAGCCTCCCCTGTCTCTTTAGACGAAATCGTCAGCCTTACCCACCAAATATCAGGAGAAAGTACCCAGAGCAGTCTCAAAAATGTTTGTGTCAAGTGGAATCTCATCAAGTACTGCTTCAAAGATTAGCTTCTTATGTTCAAATTATCTCTTGTGGTGTTGCTGTTAGCAGTTGATTTTTTTTTTTACATTATGCATGATTTGGGTTTCCTCACACCATGTTAATCAGACTACAGAGAGTGTTTCATTAATAATTTCCATTGGCAAAGATTTCAAGTTTGTTGGTATTATTTACAACAGAGTAGGTTAATGCTAAATTTACTCAGTTGTATCATACAGTGTCATAGCAATATGCCAGATCTGAAGAATTATTAGAGGATTGCTTCAGGAGCCTCTCATGCAAAGCTCACTGACGGGAAAGTTCCCTTTTCTTTGGACAAGGCCATGAAGAATCGGAATGGCGTCAGGTCTATACGGAGGCCTCAAAAAGATCCATGTTTTATATTTCTGCTAGAGAAAAACAGAACCTTCTTACAAATTCATTTTATAGAACCATCCTCCCAGAATCCATCACAACATTCCCATAATAACTTTGCTGGACTTGGACAAAGAGTGTTGTCTGGGTGTAAATGCCACTGTGAATCCTGCCTGCTCTGGACAGTTGTCCATTATTGTTGTTGTTGTTGTTAATATTATTAACCTGCCCTTCACCCAGAGATACCAGGGTGGGTTACAACAATTTTAAAATATGACATTAAAAACAATTTAACAACAACCAGTAACAACAATACTGTTGGAGCATAGGAAGCTGCCTTATACTGAGCCAAGCCATTGGTTTACCTAGTTCAGTATTGTTCACACTGATTGGAACAGCTCTCAAGGCAGGGTTCAGGGATTGAACCTGGGCCCTTTGCATGCAGAGGATGTACTGTACCACTGAGCTACAGTCCTTCCCCAAGGCTGGCATCTTCTGGTTCCACAGCATGACATTATTAATGGCCAGTTCATAAATTCATTTTTTACTGCCTCAATTTTAGATGTATATTCAAAAGGCTTTTCCTGACATATGAAACTTACTCTGGAAGTACATAGAGCAAAGTACTTAAAAACTATGCCTGCTTACTCTACTTTGCTCTATTCTAGATCTCTGCTGTTTCATTTTTTGTTTTTAAATATTTGCTGTTCCATTAAGACTTCAGTCCTTAGTATACTAGCAGAGGGGTAGCCAACATGGTGCTCTCCAGATGCTGTGGACTCCAACTCCCATCATACCTGACCATTGGCAATGGTGGTTTCTGACCATTGGCCATGGTGGGCTGATCAGAGTTCTTGTCCACAACATTTGGAGGGCATCACATTGGCTACCCCTATGTTAGAGTGTACAGCTGGTATAGCATAGTGTGGAGAGAGCCTGGCTGGGAGTCCAGAGTCTGTGAGTTCAAATCCCCACTTGTGTCTCCTGGGTGTCAAGGGCCAGTTAAAGATCACCCCCACAGTGAGTGGCTCAGTGGTTATGTGCCCTGCCACCTGTGCAGCCGTGGGCAAACTGCATAGTCCCAAGGAGCCCAGTTGCCCCCCAGCTGGCAGTTGCAGACAAGGAAGCATGCTTCTGAAAACCAGTTGCCGGAAGCCTCAGGAGGGGAGAGTGTTCTTGCACTCGGGTCCTGCTTGCGGGCTTCCCCCAGGCACCTGGTTGGCCACTGTGAGAACAGGATGCTGGACTAGATGGGCCACTGGCCTGATCCAGCAGGCTCTTCTTATGTTCTTATGAAGGGGCTGGCTTGTGCAGCTGTGGCAAGTTGAGCAGGCCCTAGCCAGATGGGGAGGACTAGTCTCAATGGTAAACCCCCGCTGAATACCACTTACCATGAAAACCCTATTCATAGGGTAGCCATAAGTCAGGATCGGCTTGAAGGCAGTCCATTTCCATTTATGTATGACCCACAGAACATAGTGGGACTTACTTCTGAGTAAACTTGCCTAGGATTGCAATGCAGGTGACTTTGTGGTTGTTCCCTCACCCTTTGCCTTCGCCACATTTCTACTTACTCTTTCTACCTGCTTTCTTAAATCTTTGAGCTCTACTCACAGTGATTCAACATGAGGAGCTATACTTTTCATTTTTAATGCAGGAGTCCTGGAAGGAAGAGACAGCCAAATTTAAGTCTGCTGTAAGCAACAGTCATGCCAAGTGTTATAGTGCCAAATGCAGTTCTGCCAACACCACACCATAGAATACCAAGTCAACATGAAGTATAGGCAAAGACTGATGTTTTCAAAGGGTGCTAATGTGAAGGTCCACCAAATCCAGTTCAACTGAACCCATCGCTGTGGATTTTATTTATTTATTAAACTTATATGCCGCTTTATGTCATGCAGACCTCAAAGCAGTTTCCATAAAAATATACCTCAATAATAACAAAATCAGTAAAATACTATAATGAGAGCCAGTGTGGTGTAGGGTGTTGGGCTGTGATCTGGGAGACCAAGGTTTGAATTCCCACTCAGCCACAAAGCTCACTTGGTGATCTGGGGCCAGTCACTGTCTCTGAACTTAACCTACCTCACAGGGTTGATATGAGGATAAAATGAGAAGGAGAGAACCATGTACATCACCTGGAGCTCCTTGGAGGAAAGGTAGGATATAAATGTAAGGAATTAAAAATAAACCATACAAAACATACGTAGAAAATCATAACAAATTCACTCCGCAGTATAAGAAAGAGAAAATGGGAGGAAAAAAGAGTCAACTTTCAAAGGTTTTTCAAAACAAATGGAAATTAATCTTGTGGCTATTCATTCTTCCAGGGGGAAGGAGCTCCGTAACTGGGGCAGCACTACAGAGGAGGTCCTCTTCCTGCCCTTTTATTGCCCTTGCAGGTACAACACTAAGGATACATCTCCAAGGGCAATTAAAATAAACAATGTGTGCTCTTTTATAAGCAAAACCAGTCTGGGGTTTCCAGCTGGCCTCAATCTCTGCCCATCTATACTACACACAAAGTTGCTTGCAAGGTTGATGTGGATCGTGCAGCTGACCTTAAACCTACATCATTGATGCCACATTCATTGAAATGAGTGGACCTAAGTTAACCCATTCATTCAAGTGGGTCTGCTCCAAGTATGACTAACTTTGGATCCAACCTCTTGCATCTGCATTTTGGTAGGGTTTGGTGTTAAACTGCTAACTGAAGAGAACAAGAGCCTTCCCAGGAAACCTCCTTCTGAACTGTGCCTTATTTCATTTACAATGATTAATGAATCCAAATGCAATCCCTACCCAACCACAGAGACTGACTTGTGTCTTTTAATATCCTCTGGTTGACTCAGCTCTACAGTCTGCTTGCTTGTTCTCCTAGACACAAGAGCATCCATACATTATCTCTTTAGGATTCTTGCAACTCTGAGTCACATATCTGCACTGGCAATACCATGTAACTAATAATTATGATCCATTTATAATTTTCCTTCATTGTGGATTTGTAGCGATTACGTTTCCATTGAGAGTGCCAGCCCTTCTGCTTCCTCGGCTACAGTCTGAGTCATATTTATGTTGCTTGCTGGACGTGGTAAAAGAAAATTTAGGCACCTGTGACAAGTAATTTGAAACTACAAAGTAGGGCTCTGAATTCATCTAGCTGTGTCATTTGAGGACATGCAAATCATTCCCGGCAAAGCAAGAAATTCTCACTTGTCAATGTATTTTGAGGGAAGGAAGGCTGTTCTTTCACAAATGAATTATCTGCAATCCACAGAGTGAGCTTCTTTTCTTCTTGCATGTCACTGTGTTTAGGTATATAGGATATTATGTTGGGCTGAAATATTTTCTTCTGGCCAAAGGGCACAAAAATATATTGTTGTTGTTATTTTGCTTTCCTCACACAGCAACCCAAAGTGACTTACAACAATAAAACATTAAAACAAATCCATTCAAAACAACAAGAACAACACAACAACCCAAAAACACATCAGTACAGATAAAGACAGGTTTTGCAAGACATGCCACATTAAAAGAGGCCACTGATACCTGAAGCCCGTCAAATTAAGGGCCAAAAGCCCAAGTAGAAAGGAAGGTTTTTGCCTGGGGCCTAAAAATAGATAATGATGGTGCAAGGCGTACCTTCCTGAGGAGAGCATTCCACAAGTGGGGAGCCACCACTGAAAGGGCCCATTCTCATGTTGCCATGCTCCAAAACTCCATCAGAGGGGACACAGGGAGAAAGGCTTCAGATGAGCAAGGCAGGGTCCAGATTGGTTTGTTTGTTGTTGGTTGGTTCATTCATTCATTCAATTTATATCCCGCCCATTCTCCCAGTAGGAGCCCAAGGGCAGCAAACAACCCCCCTAAAAACACTTTAAAACATCATTTAAAACTATTACACGCTGGCCCCAAGGACATGGCAGATCCATCTGAGGCCCACTGTAATGAATTTGCTAGGCACTTCCAGGATAAAATCTTTATCATCTGCCAGGACTTAGACTCCAGTGTTATAGCAGATGAATCAAGCGGGGTATCCAGAGCACAGCCTTGTCCCAATTTCTTGGATGAATTTCAGTTGGTACAGCTTGAGGACGTTGACAAGGTGCTTGGACAGGTTTGTGCAACCACTTCTGTACTGGATCCTTGCCCTTCTTGGCTAATAAAAGCTAGCAGGGATGGAACAGCCGGCTGGGCCAGAGAAGTGATTCATTTTAGTAGTATTTAATATGCATTTTAGTGTGTGTTTAATTATGTTTTCTTGATATTTTTAACTTATTTTTAAACTGCTTAATATGAGGTTTTAATTGTATGTCAGATGTTTTTTACCTGTTGTAAACCGCCCAGAGAGCTTCGGCTATGGGGCGGTATATAAATTGAATTAATAAATAAAATAAAATAAATAAATAATGCCTCTCTGCGAGAGGGGGTGGTCCCTGGCTGCCTGAAAGAGGCGGTAGTGAGACCACTCCTGAGACACCCTCCCTGGACCCAGAAAATCTTAATAATTATAGGCTGGTGGCAAATGTTCCATTCCTGGGCAAGGTCCTTGAACGAGTGGTGGCAGGCCAGCTCCAGACACTCTTGGATGAGACCAATTATCTGGATCCATTTCAGTTGGGTTTCAGGCCTGGTTTTGGCACGGAAACGCCTTGGTCGCCCTGTATGATGATCTCCGTCAGAAGAGAAACAGGGTGTGTGTGACTGTTGATTCTCCTTGATCTCTCAGCGGCTTTCGATACCATCGACCATGGTACCCTTCTGGGACAACTGGCTGAGTTGGGAGTGGGAGGTACTGCATTGCGGTGGTTCCGCTCCTACTAGGCGGGTCGGCTCCAGAAGGTGGTGCTTGGGGAGCATTGCTCAGCACCCTGGACTCTCCAGTATGGGGTTCCGCAGGGGTCAGTTCTGCCCCCCATGCGGTTCAACATCTACATGAAACTGTTGGGTGCGGTCATCTGGAGTTTTGGAGTGTGCTACCATCAGTATGCTGAACACACGCAGCTCTATTTCTCCTTTTCATCTTCATCAGGTGAGGCTGTCAATGTGCTGAACCAGTGTCTGGCTGCGACAATGGACTAGATGATGGCTAATAAACTGAGGCTCAATCCAGACTGAGATGCTGCTAGTGGGTGGTTTTTCTGACCGGATGGTAGATGTCCAACCTGTCCTGGATGGTGTTGCACTCCCCCTGAAGGAGCAGGTTCATAGCTTAGGAGTTCTCCTAGAACCATCTCTGTCACTTGAGGGTCAGGTAGCCTCGGTGGCATGGAGTGCCTGCTACCAACTTTTTTGGTGGCCCAGCTACGCCCCTATCTGGACAGGTATAACCTGGCTTCAGTTGTCTGTGCTCTGGTAACCTCCAAGTTAGATTACTGCAATGCACTCTACATGGGGCAGCCTTTGAAGATAGCTCAGACACTGCAGCTTGTGCAAAATGCAGCGGCCAGATTGATAACAGGGACCAGACGGTTCGAACATATAAAACCGATTCTGGCCTGCTTGCATTGGCTGCCTGTATGTTTCTGAGCTCGATTCAAAGTGCTGGTTTTAACCTATAAAGCCTTACATGGCTTGGGACCACAATACCTGATGGAACGCCTCTCCTGATACGAACCTAGCTGTACACTAGGCTCAACATCCAAGGCCCTCCTCCGGGTGCCTACTCTGAGGGAAGCTCAGAGGATGGCAACAAGGGAGAGGGCTTTCTCAGTGGTGGCCCCAAAATTATGGAATGATCTCCCTGACGAAGTGTGCCTGGTGCCAACACTGTTATCTTTTTGGCGCCAAGTCAAGACTTTTTTCTTCTCCCAGGCATTTTAGTATGTGTTTTTAAATTGTTTTTTTAAGTGTTTTTAAATTTGTATATTTGTTTTAATGTTTTTAATTGTTGTAAACCGCCCAGAGAGCGCTTCGGCTATGGGGCGGTATACAAATGTAGTAGTAGTAGTAGTAGTAGTAGTAGTAACAACAACAACAACAACAACAGACATAAAAACATCACAAAACCAACCATTAAAAATATATGAAAACAAAACTTTTTTTAAACGTTTTTAAAAAGAAGGTTTAAAAATATATTAAAAAGCAATTTCAACACAGATGCAGACTGGGATAAGGTCTCTACTTAAAAGGCTTGTTGAAAGAGGAAGGTCTTCAGTAGGCGCTGAAAAGATAACAGAGATTATGCCTGTCTAATATTTAAGGGGAGGGAATTCCAAAGAGTAGGCACCACTACACTAAAGGTCCATTTCCTGTGTTGTGCGGAACAGATCTCCTGATAAGATGGTATCAGCAGGAGGCCCTCGTGTGCAGAGCATGGTGATCGACTAGATATATAAGGGGTAAGTCGGTCTTTCAGGTATCCTGGTCCCAAGCTGTATAGGGCTTTATACACCAAAACTAGAGCGCTGAACTTAGCCCAGCAGCTAATACGTAGCCAGTGCAATTCTTCCAGTAACTGAGTGACATGTTGGCAATAACCTGCTCCAGTGAGCAGTCTCGCTGTCACATTTTGCATCACCTGCAGCTTCCGGATCAACCTCAAGGGTAGCCCCACATAGAGCTCATTACAATAATCCAATCTGGAGGTTACCAGTGCATGGACAACAGCGATCAGGCTATCCCTGTCCGGAAACAGCTACAGCTGTCTTACGATCTGAAGGCTGGTAAAAGGCACTCTTAGCCATGGAGATCACCTGGGCCTCTAGCAACAAAGATGGATCCACAAACACCCCCAGACTATGGACCTGCTCTTTCAGAGGGAGTACGACCACATCCAAAGCAGGCAACTGACCAATTATCTGAACTCAGGAACCACCAACCCACAAGTCTCCATCTTGCTAGGATTGAGAGTCAGTTTATTGGCCCTCAACCAGCCCACCACCGAGTCCAGGCACTGGTCTAGGGCTTGCACAGCCTCTCCTGGTTAAGATGTTACAGAGAAACAGAACTGGGTATCATCAGCGTACTGCTGACATCTTGCCCCAAATCTCCTGATGACCGCTCCCAAGGGCTTCATATAGATGTTAAACAGGACAAGATGGTACCCTGAGGCACCCCACAGCACAACTGCCAGGAGCCAAAAGACAATCACCCAATGCTATTCTATGAAAACAACCCTGGAGATAGGATCGGAACCACTGTAAAACAGTGCCTCCAATACCTATCTCACCAAGTCAGCCCAGAAGGATACCATGGTCAATGGTATCAAAAGCCGCTGAGAGATCAAGTAAGAATAACAGGGTCACACTCCCCCTGTTCTTCTCCTGATAAAGGTCAACCATCATGACGACTGTCAGCTCTGCACTGAGTCAGTAGTGCCGGTGGGGGCTGGAAATGCCTGGGTCGTTGGCAGGGAAAGAAAGTCCTTAGCCGGCAGTCTGGTCGTAAATCTGCCAGGCCTATGAGGAGGGAACCTGATAAGGGCCAGGCCTGTCCGAAGCTTACTTGCCGAGTCAGAAGTCCAGAAGCGAGGTCAGTAGAGGTCCGGGATCAATTGCCAAGGGGTCAGTCCAAGAGATGTCGCAAAGAAACCAGGAATACACAAAGCCACGCCCTGACGTTGCAGTCAGCAACCAGCTGAAACCAAGGGGTGCCTTATAAGGAGCAGGTTTGACAGCAGGTGTGAGCCCTCAGCGTTTTGGCCTTAAGGGGACAGGCCGGCCTCTCTTCTGCCTGACCTTCTGCTGTCTACGTTCTGCAGGTGAGAGGGGAGTATCCTGTTCACTGTCTGCGTCTGGCTGCAGGGCCTCTGCTGTATCTGAGGTGCTCTGCAGCTGAGGGGGAGAAGGAGCTGGATTCTCAGGAGTTTCCTCCATGGCTCCTTCTGGGTCTGCTGCTCCTGGGTCTGCTGCCGTTACTCCCGAGTCGTCCTCATCGGAGGAGTCCTCTGACGGGGCCATGACAGCGACCAAGGCCAATTCAGTCCCATAACCAGGCCTGAACCCAGACTGGAATGGGTCAAGATAATCTGTTTCATCCAAGAGTACTTGCAATTGCTGCACCACAACCCTCTCAATCACCTTCCCTAAGAAGGGGGTATTTGTGACCAGGCAGAAGTTGTCACAAACCAATGGGTCCAGGGTGGGCTTCTTCAGGAGCGGTCAAATCACCGCTTCTTTCAGGGCGGCTGGAACCACTCGTTCCCACAACGATGTGTTGACCACACCCTGGATCCACTCGGTCAAATCCCCTTGGCAAGCTTTAATAAGCCAAGAAGGGGAAGGGTTAAGGGGACACATTGATGACTGCATTGTTGCAAGCACCTTGTCCATGTCATCAGGCCGCTCAACTGAAACTGTTCCCAAGAAGTTGCAGCAGACGTTGCACTGGACACTTTAGTGGGGACTACAGTAGATGTGGATGAGGCATGAAGATTGCTACAGAGGTGAGCAACTTTACCCTCAAAGTGCCTTGCAAACAATTCACAGTGGGCCTCTGAAGGGTCTAAAAATGCATTTCCTGGAGCTGATGTCAACAGACCCCTGACAATACGGAAAAGCTCCACTGGATGGCTACTGAAAGATGCAGTGGTGGCAGAGAAATGGGCCTTCTTCGCTGCCCTCACCACTGCACAGTAGGCATGGTTATCAGCCTCACAGCATGTCTTTCACCACATGTGCTCTAGCCATTGTTCAGCCTGTTTCATTTCCCTTAGCTCACTGGTGTACCAGGGTGAAAACCAGTGCTCAGGGGCAACCGTGTCAAGAGCCTGATGCACCTCGCTGTTCTACAGCGTGACAAGGACTTCAACAGGTCCCACCTGGGCTCGTCTTCCACTGTCAGCCTCTCGTCACAGACAGGTCTGTTTTTCAATTGTTTTTTTAAAAAGTGTTTTTAAATTTGTATATTTGTATATTTGTTTTTAATGTTTTTAATTGTTGTAAACCACCCAGAGAGCTTCGGCTATGGGGCGGTATACAAATGTAATAAATAATAATAATAATAGGTCACATCCACACAATATATTTAAAGCACGCTTACCCTTAGTGATGGCTTCCCCCAAAGAAACCTGGGAACTGTAATTTCTTAAAGGTGCTGGGAATTGTACCTCTGTGAAGTTCTTTGTGGTTTCTTTCAGGGAAGAATTATTTGAGGGGTGTGTTGACTGTTAAAGTTGGTCAAATGTGCTTTAAATGTATGATGTGGATGTGACTGTCATGTTTTGAATTTACTTTTTAAAAGATCATTTTTGTATGCTAGTTATCCTATACTAATGTCTCAGCTTGTGCAGTCTGTTGAAGCCCTTCTCCAGGTGCCCCCACCAAATGGGGCAAGGTGGGAGGTTACTAGGGAAAGAGAGACTAGCCCCATAAAGGCTTTCCCTACAAAACTCCTAGGCCTGATTCACCAGGCATGCCCATAACTGATTTCTATCCCATCACGTGATGATCTGCAAGTGTTAATGGGACATCATAGGCCACATTCACACCATACATATATTTCACTGTCATTCCACTTTAAACAGTAACGGCTTCCCCCAGAGCATCCTGGGGAGTGTAGTTTGTGGAGGGTGCTGAGACTTGTTAGGAGACCCCACTTCTCTCACAAAGTGACAATCCCCAGAGTGGTTTAATAGTCAGTCCCTCTTCCCAGGGAACTCTCAGAACTGTAACTGTGAGGGGAATAGGGGTCTCCTATCAACTCTCAGTAGCCTTCCCAAACTACACTTCCCAGGACTCTTTGGGGCAAGCCATGACTGTTTAAATTAGCATAATAGTGGAACAAATATATGGTGTGAATGTGGCCCTAATCTAACACTATAAATAGAACCATCTCAAAGTCTCTAATACAATTCTTTCAACGGACTCTCTGTTTAGCCATTTAGCTGCCAATCATCAGATATGTAATAATCAAGAAGAACGTACATTTATATGTGGATAAGTCCCTAGACTTCCTTTTAAGCCCATCACAAAATTCTGAGTAAGCTGGGAAGGAACAAGAGCAAGATCTTTACATATCAGAAACCCATGACAGCTGGATAAGAATGAAAGCTAGTTTTTCTGGCAGTGAAGAAAACATCTTGTAGCCACACTCTGTGAGTGGTAATGAATAATATGGCCCTTCTCCTTGCCTTCCCGTGTTGTCTATTACTTGAAGCAATACAGACACCCACAGACACACAAGGGACATAGCTGACAATCTGTGGAAGATACTGTTCCATTGGCAGCAAATCGACAAGGCTAGAATGTATTTGTTTTTGCTGGCTTCTCCATACAATATTGTTGAGCTAAGTGTGAAGTCAAAGATATGGAACAGAAGACTGGCAAATACATACATCAATGCATGAGATGCAAAGTAGTTCAAAGATGTCTTGTTACTCAGCTCTTATGGGAAAGGGAGGGTGTATGGAGATTGTTTGGAAATGCATATGAATGAAAATTTCATGTCAGCAAAAATATTGGTTGGTAGCCTGCCTGCACATCGTTGGATGATATGCTTTGAAGAAGTCAGTCTTATCTGCTAGCCTGGGAATCATCTCTCATAAAGCTTGCTAGTTTAGGCTTAGATTTAAATTATATTTGTATATGTAGATCCAATTGATGGGATAGATCAGGGATGAGGAACCTGTGGCCCTCCAGATGTTGTGAGAGACCATCTTACCTGTGAGGCCTTGCAAGACCTGCTCCGGGCTTTGCTGGCCTATTTACACCTGGTCTGGGAGGGTGGGGCCCTTACTGATTCCAGCTACAGTAGCTGCAGCTACTGCTGAGGGGCCAGAGACATCTTGCTGTTAGTCTAGAACACCGTTACCCAACCTTTTTTGACCCAACACCCCTTTGCAAAATCTTTTTGTGCCCAGCGCCCCCCTCAGATTAAGTATATGCCAATGCTTCCTATTCTTCCCTTAAAATATGAGTAATGCATAAAAGGTATTTTCAATTATTATTACTGATCGTTTTTATAATGCTTTTTTATTGCACTTAGATTACACATTGAATTCTTAGTATGATTTATTAATATACATACATAAGCAAAAACTAATTAAGTCCATACAGTATGAACCAATAGAATACACTGTGTTACTTAACAACAAACTCATTCAGTTTACCGGCATTGTTTCGTTAAACAAGTTCATTTAAACATCACAGAAACAATGGGTAGCGAGCGTGTCCCATTCCTGAAGAAAACCAGCGAATAACTGACTGTCTGCATCACCCGTTTGCACACGGCACTCATCCGTTGGAAGAATTCACCCTCCACCAATACACCCAGCTTATCAAACACTCTCTCGTGATTGGTTCCAACATCCCTCAAGACAGCATCGGAACATTACCTAGTGCCAGGGCGTGGCTAATATCCCCATTCCTTGATATGACACTGGCCGCTATTCAGAATTTCTTTACTAAAGAGCACACACTATAGTGTTATTTCCATGAATTGAGACTATTAAATACATTCTAACTGGGGACAAAACAGTTTAAAAATTAATGATTTGTGTAATAAATAAAATTAAACTTAAATGCTTCAACTGTCGCATCAGACCGCCAAATGTCAACGCCCCCCTGTTCTATTGAATTTTAAACTGTTACAACCTACCATGGGACTTGCTTGTGAAGGCCGGGTAATACAATTATTAATAGTAATTTTTAAAATTTGGGAAATTTTATTTATTTATTTATTATTTGATTTATATCCCGCCCTTCCTCCCAGCAGGAGCCCAGGGCGGCAAACAAAGGGCTAAAAACACATCAAAACATAATAAAAACAGACCTTAAAATACATTTTTAAAAAACAACTTTAAGAACTTTAAAAAAAAAAAAAAAGCTTTAAAAACATCATTTAAAAAGGGTTAAAAAACATATTGTTTAAAATAAAATAAAAAATATTAAAAGCAATTCCAACACAGATGCAGACTGGGATAGGTCTCAACTTAAAAGGCTTGTTGAAAGAGGAAAGTCTTCAAAAGGCACCGAAAAGATAACAAGAGATGGCGCCTGCCTAATAGTTAAGGGGAGGGAATTCCACAGGGTAGGTGCTGCCACACTAAAGGTCCATATCCTATGTTGTGCAGAAAGGACCTCCTGATAAGATGGTATCTGCAGGAGGCCCTCACCTGCAGAGCGCAGTGATCGACTGGGTATATAAGATGCATTATTTTTGCTGTTATTAAGATAATGGTTTTGTATAATACTATGAATTACTTGGAGACTGTTTAATTTTGTTGTATATTTTATTCGTTTATTATTTGTGGTCATTTAAATTCTGTTATATTTTTGTAGCTGTTAGTGAATTTTTTTAAAATGTTGTAAGCATGGTTTAACTTATGGAAATGTGGCATACAAATAAATGATGATGACTCCCAACTCCCATCAGCCTCAGCCAGCATAGTTGGTGGTCAGGGTTGATGGGAGCTGTAATCCAGCAACATCTGGCCACAGGCTCACCATGCATGAGGCAGATTAATACCATATATACAAAGTGACCAATTAAAATCAGCTTTAAAAAATCCTAAAACCTCACTCTCCCAAATCCCACTCAGTCGTGGGAACGATGAATGGTGCTATACAGAGCTTTGAGTGCTATTGTGACAAAAGATGTATCACATAGGTTTTGAAACAAGGAAAAATAGGCATTTATATGGGATCACACAAGAGGTAAGTGTGTAGATTGCAATCTAACAGTGCAATCCTACACAGTCTACTCATCAGACTATTAAGGCATAATCCAAACCTAATCTGCCAAAATGTGCCAGTTTGGAACAGGCAAATCTTGCATTGTCTCAGGGAGCTGGGGCTTAGTTGGCATAACTCCCTCAGCCTGGCTGAGCCAAGGCTATGCTGCAGATTAAATTGGCAGAACCTGAACTGGTGTATGTCACAAAAAAGGGGCATTCTGGGGGCAGAACGGGAGGACAGTATCACCTTTTCCAAACCTCTTTCAGTTCAGTCACATGGCCTGGCAAGCTGGCAAAAAGAGTGATGTAAAGTCAAACTCTATTTTAAAAGCTTGTTTTCACTCTACCAAGCTTGGGCTGGCAGAGCCGGTAGTAGCCTGACTCCTGCATGGAGTTTGGGATAGGAGCAACTTAAGCCAGCATAAGTTTTTCCAGCTTCCTATACTTAGGATTGCCCTCTTTGTCTTGATTTTTCCCCCTACTGACATTCTATACAGGACTAGCATCCTAATTTTGTTTTGGCCACCCCCTTTGCTCTGCATCCCCATCAGTAGTATAGCCACAGACATGAAGCTGTGGTTAGAGCCAGCCTCACAATACCCCCATTTGTGTTGTGTGATCTTTGCAGCACTCTTGCCAGAACAGCCTTGTTAGGATGATTTTTTGCATTCTGCAGAGAAGATTTCATACAATGACTTTGTCTAGTGAGACCCTAATCATAACAAGAGGCCTCTGAATGTTACTGCGACACAAATAACACTAATAATATTAGCCTGCTATGTGGCAAAGAGCTTTTTAATTAGGAGTCGTAAAAGGATTACCAGCTTTGATTATTGCTATCCATAGTTACACAGTTCATGGCTTGAAGACATCAAATATACCGGAGGAGGAGGAGGTATCCAGCACAACCAGTGCATATTTATAGCTAGTTAAACATCTCTTAGTGCTTAGTGACTACCCAGCTAATTGATGTCTATAATCAACTTTTTTGCCTCCACTCTCTCTGCACTTTTATTTAGGGACCCAGGCTAAGTACATACCATACATTTAAAGTACATGAGTTCCCCAAACAAATCCAGAGAAGTGTATTGTTAAGGGTGCTGGGAATTGTAGCTCTGTGAGGGGTTAAACTACAGTTCTCAGGATTCTTTGGGGGAAACAATGTGCTTTAAATGTATGGTGTGAATGCAGCCTCAGAACTTGTCCAGACACAATATTTCCCCATGCTCTCAATTCAGCAATGTAGCGTGACACATAGAGAACACACAAAGTGTTCCAGTAGGTACAACAAAGGAGAGTGGGGGTAAGTGGAGGGAGAGTGGGAGACAGTACACACACACACACAATTTTAGGCCACATGTATTTATTTATATATTTATTTATTTAAAAGACTGATCAAAACACTTTTCAGAACAATCATCTCATAAAGCTCTTTATAATCACTGCAATTCATCAACAACTGTCATGCACAAATACCACAATAAAACTACTGAATCTGATTACAATGAGACAAATAAAGAAACTAAAATAGGCTCGAACCACCACAGGGCACACATGGCTGAACCATTCTACCGACCCTTCTATGTTAATCCCCAAAGGCCATTCTTTTTTAAGTATGTCTTTAGAGCTCATTTAAAAGAGATTAGTGATGAGGCTTCCCTGATTTTCCCCGGAACGGAGTTTCATAGTTGAGAGGCCACTGCAGAAAATGCCCTGTTTCTTTTTGCCTGCTAGCCTAATCATTTTTACCTGGGACATCGTGTAAAAGCCCCAATGGCTTAAGTAATAAAATGCACAATTAAAATCTCAAATCACAATTAAAATCTTCAATAAATTAATAAAATGATAAATTACGTGGAGATATATTTTCTCTCTCTCTCTTAACACTAGACAAGGCTGGCCCAATCATTAGGCAGAGTGAGGTTTCACCTGAGGCAGCATATGGTGAGGATGGCACAGCAGTGGCCCCCTAATGTTCTCCCCTGAGCTTCCTACATTAGCCTGTCCTCTGCACCCTAAACTAGACTGTTGTCCTTAGGTGCAATAGAATATACTGTCATATTATGCCAGATTGGAAGTAAGATTCAGCTGCCAATGTGGCTGGTTTTGGTACATAGAATCTGTAGGAAGTGGCTGAGTTTTCTCTTTGGCCTCAGGCAGTAAAATGTCTTGGGCTAGGCCTGAAACTCAAGCTCACCCAATGTAACTTACTCACAGGAGACTGAATACTTCTTCACACAAAGTTTAATTAATTTACAGAATTCACTGCTACAAGCTATGATGATGACCACTGGCTTAGATTAGACAAATTCGTGGATAGTAGATCTATCAATAGCTATTAGCCATGCCAGCTAAATAGAACTGCTTCCACAGTTAGAGGTTATATATCTCTGAAAACAGATACTGGAGATGGAAAAAAAACCAGATTGCGGAGATTAGAAGCAGCTGTCACTTTCATGCTTTGTTTGTGGGCTTCTCAGAGACAATTGGATAGTCCCTGTTAGAAACAAACCTGGACTAGAACTGATGCTTGGTCTGATCTCACAAGGGTTTTCTTATGTCAGGAGTGGGAAATCTTTGGCCCTCCAGATGTTGCTGAACTACAACTCTCATCATCCCTTGCCATTGGCCATGTTTGCTGGGCTGATAAGTTGCAGGTCAGCAACATCTGAAACGCCAAAGGTTCCTTACACCTGTCTTATGTAGATATTTCCCTACTCAACCATACATGGTTTCAGGTTCACAGAGCAATCCTATACCCACATACCCAAGAAAAAGCCCCAATGAGTAACTTTTATATTTATTTAATTATTTATATACCGCTTAATTTTTAAAAACAAGATCTAAGCAGTTTACATAAAATAGTATAAAATAGCCATGATAACAACAGATTTTATCAGCTGTAGCCACAATAAAGTTATTTAGCAATATTTATATACTGCCAAATAAATAATCTTCAAGTGGTTGACATAAAATAGTATAAAATAATCATTAAGAATAGTAATAAAATAGCTACGGGACAAATGTCTGAATAGACATGTACAAGGGCCTTGTACACAAGCCCACAAAAGTTACTAGCCTGTAACAATGTTTGCTAGCCTGATAGGCGCTGGCAGAGGAGAGAGAGAGACCTCAGCCCCGCTTGCAGCAGCTGGCTGTATTTCTATGCTGGGTTCAAAGGAGAGGGATTCCCTCCTCTGGGAGCCTACTTGACTTCTATGCTGAAAGCTCTGCCCCTCCTCTACCAGCCTGCCCAGTTGCCTGCAAGCAGTTGGTTTCATGCAATTCCTAGTCCCTTATGGCTACCGGGCTAGTGCTTAAATTCAGGGCTGATTGTACTGACAATGTCTGGCATGCCTGTCTACAAAGAAACTTGGGTAGCAGAGCTAGGAGAAAGAATGTGTCTTGGAGAGCTGCTTTCAGTCAGAGTAGACAGTACTGGTCTCGGTATATCAGTGATCTGTACAAGGTAGTCTTGTATGTAGTTTTCCATATTGTTATTTATTTTTAAAAAATTCTTTAAATACTGCCTGCCTGTGTCTTAAAATCTTTTATAGAAGCCCTTCTCCAAATACCTTCTTTCACAGAGGTATGTTTTTTACCTGCATAGGAGGTGGGACATTTCTGTGGTGGTACACCCCCAACTTTGGAGGCCCTTCCCAAGGTCTGGCATCGACATGGCGACTTTTTCAGCACCAGAAGACTTTTTTATTCTGCCCAGGCATTGTTAGTTGGAGCTGTTTATATTCTTTAGTTTTGTGTGGCTTTAGCCTGCTCTTTATTTTGCTGTTTGTTGCGTGTGCTTATTTAAACATATTGTATTTCTCAAGAGTGGTCAGTGAAGAGGGGCAGCACCATGCATGTGGCCTCCTGGCAGCAGAGTCACCTACAGAGCACCAACCTCTCCGCTGCCTCTCCCCTCCCACTCTCAGTACACAGCAGTAACTCCACTGCCAGGAGGTCAGGTACACGGTGACACCCCTTCTCTTCTCACTGACTGCTCCTAGTATTTATATGTTGTGTATAGAGATGGGATCCATTCGCTGGTGCCAGTTTGAAAGCATTCCGTCAACCTAACAAGCTGGTATTTATTCAAGTTTATTATTTTACTGATTTTTTCCCACGATCAGCTGCTTTTACTGATCCATTTTTTCCCTCGCCAAAAAAAAAAAATACTAACATTGATATTTTAAAGGAAATATAAATAAAATTATCATTCTTAATATTGATATTTTAGAGGCAGATTTATTTATTTTTAAATTAAAAAATCCGTTTTCAAAACATTTTATCAAATTCAAATTGGGCAGAATTCTCTAATTGTGTGAATTATTTTCACATACTTGTGCACTGCCCTCAACTGTCTGATGAAGGGCAGTTAAGAAGTGTTTTAAATGAATAAATAAGTCTATTGGCAAATATCATGTAAATTTCAGAAATCAGCATTAAATTGTAACAATAAAATAATTTAGCAAAAAAAACCCAGCAATAATAAAATCAATAATTTATTAAAAGCTCATGAGATTCTTTACCTCGTACTGAAAAACAAATAAAATTAGCCCCAGCTAAATGCCTCTTTGGAGGGTATTCCACAACCAGGGCAGTGCCACTGAAAAAAAAAAATCCTATCCTTCTTAATTTGTGTTCTATTTCATTTTTGTTGTGCTTTCTGTTGTTTGTTTGTACATGTTTTTGTGATTTTTTACTATGATATATTGTATTTTATCTTGTTTGTTCACCGCCCTGAGAGCTATTCTGCTAAGGGCGGTATATAAATTGAAATAAATTGAAATAATAAAAATAAATAAATCCACCTCACCTGTGAAGGTAGAGGCAATTGGAGCAGATTTATATCTTAAGGAGGGAGCAACTTCATATGGCTATTGCCATGGAGAGCTGGGAAATAAAGCGGTTAAATTGTGGATATTGTAGATAACATTTAAATCATTATCATCTTTTGTTACAACCAGACACCAACTTTCCTTCCTGCCTTCCTTCTTCAGGAAGGGGGCAAAATGCAGCAATCAGGGAACAACATTCTGAAGTAGGTCTTGCCATTGTGTCAGCCCTGCAAGAAGAGAACCTGGGCTCCATTCAGGTGGGTGCTTGAAAAAGCTTTCATGGCCTATTCCTAGATCACAGAGCCAGTTCTTCTATGCATAGCAGCAGAGACAAGGCAGACAGACCAAGCTTCATATTTGACA
Source organism: Rhineura floridana (assembly GCF_030035675.1). Lineage (NCBI taxonomy): Eukaryota > Metazoa > Chordata > Lepidosauria > Squamata > Rhineuridae > Rhineura > Rhineura floridana. The sequence goes on from NC_084480.1 coordinate 135,765,980, forward strand.
AACAAACCACATGTGGCTTTCCTTTTTCTAAACTTAACAAGCTATCTAGAGTAAGAGCCTAACTAGTCAAGAATGACCGAGATCAGCAAATAGCAGCCAGTGGGGAGTGAGACTGAGACTGTGAAGGGGTCCTGTGTGAAGGAGCTGACCCTTTCCACGGTGTCAGTTTCCTAATGAACAGTGGCCCTTCTCACCCCCCTTGCTGCCCTTTGCCGTCATAGTTCTGGCAAACACACATCATGGACTTTCAAGAGCATGGCTGGCTATCTCAGACTGAGACTGGAGAAGCCAAAATGCTAAAGCCCTCTTCAGGCTTCCAATATGAATGTGTGAAGGCACTCTCTCGCACATCGGTGCTAGTCCTGTTCCCTAGATGACATGCAATTGGCCAGGCCCATCTGGCTGATGAAAGATCAGTGTCGGTCTAAAGGGGGCCCTACATTCATGTCAAAACACACACACCCCTGGGCTGCCAGTTTACAGGACAGCACTCTGGGGTATCTCAAATTGCCAGCAAATGGCTAGTGGGGGAGGACATCTAGACACTCTGCATAGATTTTTGCCCTTCCCTAGCAGAAGCAGAATAGAAATATACTAAGCACATTGGCTAAATTAGAATAATTTACACAGGATGCAGAATGCCATTTTTAGTACAGAATTAGTCTTACGTTTATACAGAATTTAGCACCACTTACGAGTATAAGAAATATGAGATCCCGCAAAGTGTGCCACCATCTGGACAATGCTATCGGTTTGTTTTCTAGATACTGTTTTCAGTATTCTCTTGCAGTACCCATCTATTCAGACAGCCTGGCTGTCCAATTAGATACATAACAACAAATAAGAAGAGAATATCTGCCAGTTTTACATCTTGCCCTAGATGGGAGGAGTGAAAAGAAAACCAGGCTGAAAAGATGTAATGATTGCTCTCCTACAGTATGCTGGTAGTGGCAATGTATTCATCTTCTACCGTTATGCTTTCATCTTCAGTGTCCAGACAATATTTGATGCAATATGAAAATGTGACCAATATAATATTCACTAGTGCCTGCTTTCCTCCTCAGCCTGAGGACTTTCAGGAAAATGAGATGTGACATTTTATGCTCTGTGTATTAATTTAACTTGGACCTGCACCCCAAAAGCAAATATATAAGTAAATACAGAGACACCTTATGAAAAAATATTTATGATTTTTGATGGGAAAAGTGCAGCATTCTGCTGAAGTCACATTTGCGTTTTTACTTGTAATGACGAGATAAATTTTAGAGGAAATCAGAGGTAATACTGAAGGAAAATCGAAACAAACTCACTTGAAGAGGCTGTCTTCAGCACTGAAACTAGCCATCATTTTTATGCACATCACCACCTCTTTAAAGGCTTGTGGACTCTTAAGCCTTTAGCCCTGGGGTATGGAACCTATTTCAGACTGACAACCATATTCTCTCATGAGCAACCTTCTGGGGGTCACATGTCAGTGATGGATGAGGCCAGATGTGAAACTGGTGGAGCAACAGATGTGACAATAGGCTACATTCCCACCCATGCAAAACCCAGAGGTTTCCCCCACCGCCACAGACTTCTCTCAGCAGGGACAGTGTGTCCTTGGGAGAGCCCCATGGGCCAGAGAGAGAGGCCTGGAAGGCCACATATGGCCCCCAGGTCTGAGGTTCCCCATCTCTGCCTTAGCTATTCCAGAAGCTTCCTCCAGCATGTCAGTGTCAGGGTACCCCTCTGTGCTTAGAACTATGGAGTGTGCACAGTCCCAGATAGCTCAATGGGGCTAGGGCTGGATGTAGGTTTGCTGGAGCAAAAGAGTGTCCGGTACCTCTTCAGATTTCAGGAAAGTGTGTGTAGGACACTTTTAAAAAAAAAACCTGTATTGCTAATACAAAACTAAGACAACAAGGAAAGGGCTGGCCTAGAATCCTTCTTCATGTGGTAGTTTTTTCATGTCTGTGAGGTTTAATTCTTTATTCATGGGAGCATTCAAAAAGGCTTCCCCTCACTTTTGCAGTCTGAAGTGGAAACGCCCACTCCATCAGGTCAGGAACCTCAGCACCGTGAGGTTCCTGGCTTAGGCCCTGGAGTGCCTGACAGCATTGCTGTGGGGAATTCAATGGCTGTAGATTTTTTTAATGGCTGGGCAACAGAAGGCCCAGACCTGAGGGGTTGTGGGGGCCAAACCATGACAGCTGGCATGTATAACCCAGACTACAGTACTGATTTATCTTCATTGCCAAGCCTCCTGGGCTTTTTAGTTTGAAGCAAATCCATATCGAGGAACTCTCTGGCCTCTCCCAGAATTAATCACATCCAAATCCACCTTTAAATAATGACAGGGTGGCAGTTCCAGCTGATAAAAGCCAAGGAAATCCACCTCCAGGCCAACAGTCCCTCTCTTCAACATAACATGCCAGAATCCCCCCCTCTTTCCCCCCCAACACTCAAAAGGAAACATCAGCCTTTTGATTGTCCCCACTACTGCTGTCATATTCATCCACAATTTTTTTTAAAAAACCAAATCCGCTGCTTAATACTGGGGATCCTAAATTTGTCTCTAAGCCCTTTCAGCAAGTGAAGTTGCTGCTGACAGATGGTGGAGGGGGAAATGGGCTGTTCTGGATTTCTTCCAAATATTGTGTATAGGCTAGCCACAGTGTGTCTAGAGAAGTTGCTTTCTGAAGGAAAGAAAGAAAGAAAGAAAGAAAGAAAGAAAGAAAGAAAGAAAGAAAGAAAGAAAGGTTAATTTTGGTTGTTGATTTTTTAAAAAAATCATTTAAAAAAATCATTAAAACCAGTGACAGTAGAGTCGACGTTAGTTCTCATTGTTTTAACACTTGGCATTTCTTTAACTCCCTAGACAGGAAATACTAAGAAGTATTGCAATGGAGAATTGGCCCATTTCCCTGGAATTAGATGTTCACCTTCAGATGGAGAAAGCTGTGGCTGCGTGGGCGCATTGAGTTCCAGGACATCTCCTTCAGTTCCCCCCTCCTGGCCAGACTACAAGTTCTGCAAGACTTCTGCCTCACCATCCTTGCTAGCAGGATGATGGCTGTTGTGGGTGGATGGTGTGACTGCTGTTTACAGCACTAATGTGGGTCACTAGTGTGGGGCAGTGCAGCCAGACTACACATGATGTTTGTTAGTCATGGTAGGCACACATAGCCAGTATGGACCTCTCAATGCAGATCATACCCCTAGTGTAGGGGATTGGGGGCTTCAGCCTTTGGCTCCCTGCTGTGGACCAGGGCCAGATTGCCCTTCCCCGTGTCTGCAATGTTCATTACCAAAAATGGTCCCAAAATGAGATGGGCCTTGGGTGAGAGGGACACAAAACTGGCATCTGAGAACATATCATATGACTAAAATCATGTTAATATTTTGTTTTCAGTATAGAATAATTAAATGCCATTTCAAGATGCTGCATGAAAAGCCAGATAACCAACATAGTCAGAGGCAACCCAGGCAGAATGCAACCTTTAGTCTCAAATTGCCCCAATGCTTACAGCTTACTACAATATAGCACATTCAGCCATCACATATTGTTGGAGGTGGGAAAGGGAAATCACTAAGGTGTGATGCTGACCTTGGACAGTGGCAATCATTGGTTTTGTTTTGTTTGCATAACAGCTTCTGAGCAGGAGCAGTGTTATATGAGCAGTGAAAACTTAAGATTTCCATAGCCAGTACCCTTAAAGTAGGGATGAGGAATCTTTTCCACCCGAGGGATGCATTCCCTTGTGGGTACCCTTTTAGAGGCTGAATGCCAGTGGTAGATCGAGCCAGATCCAGAGGTGGGCGGAGTAACAGGTTTGAGTGCGACTCCTGCCCTTGTACAGTAAGCTACATTCCAATCACGCAAAAGCCAGAGATTTCTGCATTCCCACCCCACATACCCAACCTCTATCCAGGCAAGCAAGAGGTATTATAATACTTCAAGGACACATTCCAGCCAAGCAAAAGGACTTGAGGAGAGCATACAGCACAATCAGTGAAGTGTGTGGCCTGGGAAGACTCCTAAGGGCTAGAAAGATCTAGAGGGCCAGAGGTGACAGGCCAGAGGTTTGTCACCCCTACATTAAAAGCAGAGATGAGTGGCCCACAAGATGGCACAATGCTTCTATGCCCTATGCTTGTACTGATATGTGTGTGTAGAGCATCTCCATGTGAGGAGGGATTCCAATTGGCTTAGGATGTCTCCTTGTGTGGAGGAGCTCTGCACTCATGTCAGGACTGTATACACACAGAGCACTTTCTCACCATTGCTGAGCATGACACTGATGAGTGGGGCTTGCCCCTGTGGTCCCGCTGCCCCCTTGTGTGTGCTTTTAGTGTGCGAGGCCAGTATCTGAAGCCCGCTATTATTAAACTCATTCACAAGAAGAGGATCCATGCAGAATTCTGCTGCAAGCTGATTCTCTGGAAGTCATACACATTGCAATTAAGAGGGACAAAGATGGCTCAAGACATTTTGAAGTCTGGGGAAGAAAATCCAAATTTCAGCCACCCAAATATAATAAGCCAAACAATATAAAGTGCAAAAATCTAAATCAAATAATCCATAATCAGCCTACCTAATAGTAGGTCCTGATCCAAATAAGACAAATGGCAGAATGAATACTTCTTAAAGAGCACACAAGAAAAGTCACGACAGGCAGACTGCTTTATTATCAGATAATAAGCATTTATTAGGACAGTCTTGTATTGAAAGGCAGGAGTCGCTGAATATGTAGATCTTAAATAATGGAAAGTTTTAATGCTTGACAACTTGCTGAATTACTCGATATGTTGCTTGTTATATTTTTCTGCTGGTGATGTATTTTTTTTGGTAAGAAGTATTTGTTAATTGTTGTGCTAAATTAAAGTAAGAATCGGGGGGGATTTCACTCAGCCTTCCTTGACATTGTGGTAGATCCCATGTTGTTGGTCATACTCATTCTACTCTGACATCTTAAGGGGTGTTCACACATTACATTCAGTGAGCATATAAACTGCGTACACAAATAATTGGGCTGTAGACTCATTCAGTTATGTATTCAATGAGTGTACAGCCTGTGTACTTGAGGATACAATTAGCTAAGCTGTACAAATCAACAAGTGTACACTCTTTCACACAAACACTTGTACATGTGTAGGGGCAGCGTGTTCCCATGTTCAGTGTAATACATGAGCAAGCTAGTAGTGTATTCACATTGTATCTAAGCAGGCCTCAGGTAGGCCAGCTGTAATTGTACAAAGCAATAGAGAGTTTCCACAGATTGATTAATAACCTTAGTATAAAATCTTCTTTTTGTACCTGAGGAGGAGAACCACCAGCCTCCTGGAGAAAAGGTCAAACGTTTTGAACATAGAGAAAGGCAGTGAATTTTAAAGAAATTGGATCAAATTACCACAAACTGCACATTGTGTATTGTTGTAATTTGCAAAAAAAAAAAAAAAAAGCACAGAAGTAGGTCAGTAATTCTTCATGCCTTCCGTGTCTCAGTACAATTGTTTGACGTTAGCACTATTCCAAAAGAAGTGAACCTCGACCAAGAAAAATGGAAGCAACAAAGCTCTCTTTGATGGAATCATAATCTTGTAATCTACAGCAGGTCTGAATGACTTGTGACCCACCAAGCCAAATGAAGTCCAGTAGTCATCTGTTCCAGCCTGACAGGCATTTGGCAATCCTGGACATTTAGCAAAACCAGGAGATTTACTGAGCCTGTGTTGGGCTGCCATATGTGGCTAGTAAAAAATAAACAAAAGTAGTCAGGATAAGAGGGTTAATTTATGTGCACATAACATTGAAAGTGATTGTGATGGCATGAGGTTCCCTTTGAATTCTGATTCACTGTCATGTATATGTTTGTGAACAAAGAGTAAGAAGTATATGAGCTGAACACTGAGAACCAATGTGGCTTAGTAGCTGGAGTGTCAGTGTAGGACTGGGGAGATCCAGGTTCAAATCCATACTCTGCCATGACGTTCATCTCCAGATGGTTGTGAGGATAAAATTGGGGGAAGGGACCATCATGAACTCATTAGAGGAAAAGCAGGATATATTTAAAAAAAAAAAACACTTATAAGAAAGCACTAGTATAGGCCTTCACAGCTTATGATCTCTCAAGCTCATCAGATATGTATGGTGTAAGCTTAGACAACTGGATACATTTTGCGGAAAGGGAGTGCTACCTGTGTGCAAGGCCCAGTTTCTCTCCACACAGCAGGGATAGGAGAAGAATCGGCTGGTCCTCAAAGACTTTGATAATATAAGCCTTGCTGCCTTTAGTGATGTCTGAGCCTGAGTTCTCTGAGTGAACAGCAGACCGATGCAAAGCTAGCTGCTTAACTGTCAAAAGTCTGAGAAACAATGCTGCCAATAGGCCTACACAACTCCTGACCCGCCAAGCCTAGGGCTCAGTAAACCTTTCAGTTTTTACTGCCTGCCCGTGGGCAAGCAGAAACAGAGTACTCAAGTTCCTGGAGAGTCACCAGGATGTGTCTGGTAGCCTGCATTTGGCTCAGCAGGTATGACATCTGGAGGCCTCCTGTTGACCCAGCTCTGAAGGCCATTCCATAGGCTGGTTTCTTTTCTCTCTCTAGTTCAGGCCTGGTGACCAAATGCAGCCCTCAAGCCTCTCTGTCTGAACATTGGAAAACCTCGACCCCAGCCTCACCCCCCACTCCCCAGGTCACCTCCTGCATTAGTCCTGCTTTGTGCCCTCCTTGAAAGTTTTTGCCTGCCTGGAATGTGTCTTTGGACTATGCCTCTCGCTTTCCTGGATGCAGGAGACAGCGGGGTGTGCAAGTGTGCGTAGACACTAGCCTATTGTATAAAGGTAACATTTACATTTGTTGCTCTGCCCATCTTTGTCTCTGGCCCCACCCACCACTGTCATGCAGCCTCCAGAAGGTTGTCCAGGTGGGAATGTGGCCCTTGGGCCGAAAAAGGTTCTTTACCCCCACACTACCTCCTGGAGCTATTTTTCTCAGGCATGAGCTGGCAAGAAAGAGGAGGCAAGGAGCATATTCCCAGTGGTGCTGTTTAATTGTACGTCTCTGTTTTCCTACCTTCCTTCTTCCTTTCTCTCTCCCCACCCCTTTTGCTACCAGATGATGCTCACACTCCGTGTTCTTCACTCTTTCTTTCCTCCAGGCATTTTTTTGGTAACAGCAGCAGCCGGCTTCTCCAGCCCAGGAGTAGCTCCTTGACCAACATTCTCCTTTGCAGCTCACCCACACAAACACCACTTCTCTTTGTATTTTTAACAATGTGATTTTCTTGGAGTGTTTTGATGCCCCCCCCCTTCCCACTACCCTAAATTTGTTCTCTCTTCTCTTTCAGTGCTTACAATTGCACACATCTTCAGAGGAAAATAGAACATATGTTTCTCTTCACCTCTCTCTCCAAACCTGTATGACGCTGGAGTATATTTCTAGAAGATCAAACTTATGGAAATGAAAAAAACCTTGCAAGATGAAAAGTTTCACAACTTTTTTTTACCGTGCTCCCCCTTCCCTGTAACCCACCAACATTTAAAGTTAATTCCATGCTTGATACTCTGCCTCTGTAAGAAGATTCCATTCAGCTGCAGTGGGGAGCTTGAATCATTGTCCTCTAAAAGTTATTCTGTATATCCCCCATTACAGTCATACGCAAAATCTTAAAGCCCTAAATAAAATATAAGAAAAATAGAAATACATAAAGCCACTAAAAAAAAATTCTCTTCCATTCCGTCCTACACACATAAATAAAAACCCCATTACGTAATTCAAGGTGACAAGGGCCTAATTCTTGCTCCCTGGCAATAACAGCTCCTTTCCACCTCTCTCTCTCTCTCTCTCTCTCTCTGATCTAAAACTCTAGAGTACAGCCCCTTCCTTAAGGTTTCCCCACCCACAGGGCCAAACTAATAATACATAGGAGTTATACTGACATGTGATTCCCCTTCCTCTCCTTCCCTCGCCCCAGTGGCCCCTTAAAATCTGCGCCAGATGGTCTCCAAGCCTGCTGGGGCAGATTTTGAGGATTCATGGGGGAGGGAAGGGGAGAGGAGAGGAGAGGAGAGGAAGGGAAGGCCCTGTTGCACAAATGGAAGTCTATTGTACAAGCAGAACAGCAGCATTGGATACAACCCTATGTTTTGAAATTAATTGGTATTAGACAGTTTATTTTCATGATGCATTGTTACTGTTGTTTTGCGAGCTGCTTTGGGCACATAGATGTGAAAAAACAGCATATACATTTAAATAATAATAATAAGCCACCCTAGTAACACATAGGGATGGAGCCATTAAAGTTCTGATGGATCTGTACTAGTTCTGCATTGCAGACAGGGCTAAGACTGTGCTGTCCTGTTTGAATTTTTAAGGGGAAAACCCTTAAAAATCTGTAGGGGAACACAAGGGCAAAAATTGTTGTTAAGAGGATAAAAGTACTTATGAGATGGTCTGAGGACTGCAGCACTGCCTTGTGGTCTTCTTTTTCACATGGTTTAAAAAGGATAATCCAGGCACCTAGCGTGGTTATCCTAGAGGGGTCCTTGTAGCTGTGGGCTTATCCACATGGGAGCATAACTTTGTGCGAAATATGCTGGTTTTACCTCCATTTTCTGTTCGCACTGTCCACAGTAAGGGCTCAATGCAGCTGCAAACAGTTTTCTAGTTACACTTGAGGGGAAGCATTAATCACATAGTTTCCTAAATACCACACCCTCTAATTTAACATGTCCACTCCCTCTGGTTACCTGGCAACCGAGCATGCTCAGTTTGTTCTACGAGTAAGTTTCATTTAAAAAAACAATCCGGAAGTGTGATTATTTGTATTTTCACAGGTACAATACAGCTGAAATACAAATCTTTGTTTGAGCAGTGTTATGCTTTTGCGCACAAGTTAGGGGGGAAAAGAAAATAAAGACACCGTTTGCAGCAACATAAAAAAGGCTTGCAAAACGGGAGAGATCAGCGGAAGTTTCTCTTCATCCCACAGGAAATGAAATGAAAGAAGGGAGGAGGAGGGAGTGGGTGTGGAGAGGGAAACGATTGACAAAACCACCTGAAAACATCAGAGCAAAGTGTCTGCAAGCACTAGAGATATGGAGTGAAGACGTTTTTCCCTTCCCTTTTTGGATTATCAGAGGATTGCATTAGTACAGATTTACAGGGGGAAAACTGTGTGATAGCTTGTTTGCCAGTAACGTCATGTGAACCATGCGAATTAAAAGGAGATGCAAGTAGCACCAGACACACAGTAAACCCCTGCGTAGATAAGCCCTGTGTACTTTGTATTGGAATACTTCAAGTTCCCATGGGAGGCAGAGGACTTGATGTGACATCAGTCTCAGGGATAAGTTGTATGGAAAACATGCATACATCCACACACACATATACATACACATGTGTCTAAGTAAAATGATCCCCTACTATCCATGAAATGATTCTATGTGTGCTTGCAGGGCTGTGTTGAGCCAGGCAGGTCACAAGGAGTCAATGCCTGATCAAAGATGATGTGATCTCATAGAAAAGCCTGAACTGCAACGCACTCACAGTTTATCAGGATGAAAAGGTAGGCACAATTTCATTCCCTAATGCTAATAAAAAGAAATGGGTAGGAGCTTTAGAAATCATCACTCCGACAGTTTGCTCTGTAGGTTAAACAGGTCTATGCAGGCATGTACAACTTGTGACCTGCCAAGCCAGACACAATCCACCAGCCATGTATTATGGCTTGCCAGGTGCTTGGTGCTTTGCACTCTTCTTCCAATCCCAGACACGCAGCACCCTTATTGAGCTCATGGTGGACTGACATATATGACTGGAGGGCTCTGTTTGGCTGGTCACAAGCTGTGCAGACCTGGTCTACAGCCTCTCCAATTATATGCAGATCATCTGTCTTGATGCCAATAGCAGTGTTCTCTGGGGGAGTCACTGCAAAGCCATACTTTGATTATGATGGCAATTTTTCTGAGTTCTCTTCATTCTGATTTGATCATTTTTATAACATAAAAAGTAATATTAGCATGAAAAGAAAAATAAATAGGAAGAAGATACTGCTGCTGCTGCTGCTACTAATGTTCCATCTTGATCACTCAGATTTTCTGATGGGGCACTTTTGGTGGTTCCCCATGACCCTGGTTCAGTTGGCATCCACCAGGGACTGAGCCATTAGTTGTGGCAGGCCCTGCGCTGTGGAACTCCTACCAATAGAGGTTCGGCAGGAACCATCCCTATTTTCTTTCAGGCATCTCTTGAAAACTGAACTTTTTAGACAGGCCTTCATAACAGGATTTTCTCTCTAACTAGTACAGTATTTATTGATGCTTTTATTATTGCTTTTAATGATGTTTTTATTGGGTTTTAAATTTTGTTGTGTCTTTGTATGTTGTAAGCTGCCTTGATGTACTTCTATGAAAAGTGCTGCTTATAAACACTGTAATAAATAAATAAATAAAGCAACTCACTTTCTTATAACTTTAAGTAAACCTGTCTGAGGTTTATTACCTCAGAAAAAAGAAAAGAAAAATTCTTCACAATTCAAAACCCACTGAAATATTTATTTTCATTTCACCTTAGTGATTAATGCAGTCATCATGATAGATTATTGAATCTTGGCACAGTGGATTTTAGTTTCATAACAACCCTGTGAGGTAAGACAAGTACTACTCATATTTTACAGATGGGGAAGGGAGGCACAGGAACAATTAAGCGCTTCATAACCTTTGACAAAAATTCATTGTTAAACCCCTTAATGGTCATACCTAGCTCTAAGCTTTCAATCCACTCCTTTACAACAGACAGACTCATTCATATAGTGTGCTAAAAAAGTCTACTGTACACACAGTCCTTGACTCACTGACCACCCTCTTATATGGTCTACAGGTGAGGAGATATAAGCAAGCCAGCTTTCAGAGAGCGAGCGAACAGAGTGAGCAGGCAGAGCAAACAAGAGTTTGACAAAGGAGTTCCACAGGGGACGTCAAGGGGGAGGTCCCTAAAGAAAAGAAAAGAAAAATTACTAATTCCCCTAGTACAGCACATACCAGTGGGACTCTCAAGTTTACCCTGAAGTAGGACAGGAAAAAGCATAGGCCACTCCAAAAGTAGTTAGAAAGAAACAAAGGTAGAAGAGAGAATGAATGGGAAGGATGCTCCAGTGGTTGTGACCTGCAAGGTGTGTGCCATATTTGTTTTCTTGCCTGAGAACAACATGGCGTACACATGCAACAAGTGCAAGCTGGTGGTGCTGAAGAAAATGTGAGAGCCTGGAACGGCGAGTCACCACACTGAGGACTATAAGAGAAGATGAAGTGTTCTTAGAATGCTGGAACAACAGCAGCAAAGAGAAGTGGAGGTGTAAGAACAACAGCTTGTGGTAGCAGAAGAGGAGACTGCTTTGGAGAGGAACAATGAAGTGGAAGAAACTCTGTGGGAAAGGGTGATAGTTAAGAGCAGAAAAGCTAGAAGACACCCTTCACCAGTGGAGCTATGGAACCGCTTTCAACCACTCAAAGATGAGACTGGAGGACAGCTTGTGGTGGAAGAATTACAGGAGACCCTGTGCGACAACAAGAGAGAGTCTGAAGCTCAATCAAGCAGGGGCAATGAAACCACACCCTACAACAAGAATAGAAGAGTACTAGTAGTGGAAGACTCCCTACTGCATGGGATTGAAACCCAAGTATGCTGAGAAGATCTGTGGACTCGCCAGGTATGCTGTCTACCAGGAAGATAGATTAGAGATGTGACGGAAGGGTTGCCATCACTTATCAAGCCCACCGACAGGTATCCCTCTCTCCTCATCCATGTGGGAACAAATGATACTGCCAAACGGAGCTATGAAGAAATCACATCAGACTTTGAAGCTCTGGGAAGGAAACTTAAGGACTTTGGGGCCCAGATAGTTTTTTCATCCATCCTTCCAGTACTTAGAAGAGGAGTAGAAAGGGTAAGGAAAATACTCCGTGTGAATGAATGGCTACAAAGGTGTTGCCAACGTGAGAGATTTGGATTCTGGGACCACAGGCTATACTTCCTGGAAAATGGACTGCTGGCAAGTGATGGGTTGCATCTCACAAGGACTGGGAAGAATGTGTTTGGCCACAGCATGGAGAAGTTCATCAGGAGGGCTTTAAACTGAATCCTAAGGGGGAGGGAGATGTAAACTTGGGGGTAATGATTTATGAAGGCTTGTGCACAGTAATGGGAACAGAGACATCGGCTTTAATAGGGCCCAGTAACAGTCCTCAGAAAAAAGTAGTAAGGAAGCCAAGCCATAAACCACATGGTCTTCGATGTCTGTATACTAATGCGCAGAGCATGGGAAACAAGCAGGACGAACCTGAACTCTTACTACAGGAGGGGAATTACGACTTGATAGGTATAACTGAAACTTGGTGGGATGACTCCCATGAGTGCAATACAGCAATTGAAGGATATAACTTGTTCAAAAAGAACAGAAGGAATAAAAGGGGAGGTGGAATCGCGCTATATGTTAAAAATGTATATCCCTGCACAGAAATACAGGAAGATGAGCTTGGTAGTTCCACCGAGAGTATCTGGATTAAGATTAATGGGGCAAGTAATAAAAGGAATGTGGTGCTTGGAGTCTATTACGGACCACCCAATCAAGGAGAAGACGAGAATGTAACTTTTGAAAAGCAAATTACCAATGTTACGAGGAGGCATGATGTAGTAGTAATGGGGGATTTCAATTATTCCGATATCTGTTGGGAGACAAATTCTGCCAAACACTGCCCCTCCAAGAAATTTCTGACTTGTGTTGGAGATAACTTTCTCCTACAGAAAGTGGAGGAAGCAACCAGAGGATCAGCTATCCTGGACTTGATTCTAACCAATAGAGATGATTTGGTGGATGAAATGGCAGTTACGGGAACTCTGGGGGAAAGTGACCACACCATACTTGAATTCTTGATTTTAACAGAAGCAAACGCTGAGAGTAGCTATATGTGGACCCTGGACTTCAGGAATGCTGATTTTAATAAACTCAGAACAATTGTAAGTACAGTTCCATGGCAAGCGATCCTAGTGAGAAAAGGAGTCCAAGATGGGTGGGAGTTTCTAAAAACAAAATTCTAAAAGCTCAATGGCAAGCAATTCCAACAAGGAAAAATGGGAGGAAACAACAGAAGAAGCCAATGCGGCTTCACAAAAAGCTTAGAGAGGACCTGAAAACAAAAAAGGACACATACAGGAAGTGGAAAGAAGGCCAGACCACAAAGGAAGAGTACAGGCAGGTATCACAGAATTGCAGGGATGGTGTCAGGAAGGCTAAAGCTAAGAATGAGCTGAGGTTAGCGAGGGATGCTAAAAGCAACAAAAAAGCTTTCTTCAGGTACATCCATAGTAAAAGACAAAGAAAAGAAATGGTGGCACAGCTACTCAGTGAGGATGGCAAAATGATAACAGATGACAAAGAAAAGGCAGAAGTCCTCAATTCCTACTTTGGCTCAGTCTTCTCCCAAAAAAGGGTCTATGACCCTCCTGGGAAACATGAAGAAGAAGGGGCAGGATTGGAGCTTGAGCTTGACAGACAAACAGTCAAGGAATACCTAATCACTTTGAATGAGTTCAAATCTCCAGGGCCCAATAAACTGCATCCTAGAGTATTGAAGGAACTGGGTGAAGAACTCTCAGAACCGTTGTCTATTATCTTTGCGAAATCATGGAGGACTGGTGAAGTGCCAGATGACTGGAGGAGAGTTAATGTTGTCCCTATCATCAAAAAGGGCAAAAAGGAGGAACCAGAGAACTACAGATCAGTCAGTCTAACATCAATCCCAGGAAAAACTCTGGAGCAGATTATAAAGCAGTAAATCTGTAAGCACCTTGAAAACAATGAAATGATTACTAGGAGCCAACACGTATGAAGAACAAATCCTGCCAAACTAATCTCATCTCATTTTTTCATCGGGTAACCTCCCTTGTAGACTGTGCAAATGCTGCGGACATGTGTACCTTCAGGGTTTTTTTGGAATACCAGAGATGAAATGCAGACAAGAGGTTTGCTTACAAAGAGTTAAAATTTATTGAGTAACTTACAGCATTCAGCCAAGTATTCCCAATAAAAGTGGATCAGTCCCACCGCTCTGCAGTAGCGGACGTCAGAGACTGAACACCCATACTGGGCACAGGTCAGGTTTATATAGCATAAATTTTGGCACATAACATTGGCATACACATGCAGTTACATATATGATTAATGAGATTATACACTTTGAAATAACATATCATGACATATCATTGGCTATTTTGATCTGTTTACAGAACATCTTCAAAGCAAACTAATTGCTAAAAACTATAGTATCATTCCAGGTGCACCTTAGTATCCTCCCTTGGCAAACTTCATAGCTATCATCTTTATCTTCATCTCTACTAACAAGCATTACTTGGCTTGTGTACCATCACGCAACTTCTGCATTATCTGTGCATTGACCGTCCTTCGACCCATCCATGGAATCTATGCCTATCAGAACTCTCTGATGTATTACAAGGTGCTTTCCAGTACCATACTGGATACTGGATATCTTAGCTATAAAACATCTACAAATAAATATATTCTTGAACCCATGCCTAATTGGGCCCCTTTATACTAACGAGATACATTCCCAGCATACTGGCAAGCTATCATATTTTCATTAGAACACCTAGATACTGCAGGTGACTATGAGGTGATCTGGCATACTCAAGGATGCTGGGGCCTAGAAAGGGAATACAAGCTTCCAGGAAAATCAAACCTTTAACTTTAAGTCTGTTCTACTATGCTAAGGCCTGAAAAAGGTACAAGCCTTCAGGCTAACTTAGCTAACAAATACATCTTGATCAGCTTTAGGCTAATATGATATGCTAGCGCAGGGTATACATTCCACCCCTGGATGGTCAAAGGACGTCAATGCTTCGCGTCACATTCTCTTCTTACTCCCGAAGGAGCCGGTTCTTCATTTGCCCTGCCGTTTGACCCCAAGGGTAGTCTTAACTATTTACCCATTAAAACTACGCCAGCAGGACAAGCATATGCAGATTAATATAACACCACAAATGAGAGTGAGTCCAATAGAAAATAACTGTTTCCACCAACCACCTATTCCCTTGAACCATTCCGCAATAGGATTTAAGAAGGAATCTTCTTCCAAATGCTTGATTTTACTGCTTTGTCTATATAATGCTGCTACACTATGATTAATTACACTCTGTTTATCTGGGATATACACACAACACTCCTGTTGTAACATTGCGCAGGTTCCCCCCATGCTCGAGGTGATCATATCAAGGGCTAGCCTATTCTGCAAAATGGCTGTTCTCATGCTGGTCATTTCTATTCCTATTGCTTCTAGGGCCAAAGCTGTAGCGTTCAAAGCTACTTCCATTGCCCTTCCAAAAATGTTAATTTTATACATGATGTTGGCTACCCCTCCACTGGGAAGCAGGGTCCAAGCATATTCAGCTGAGCTAAAGATGTCTCTTTGCCATCTAACTTTCCAAGCTCTGTAATTCCCTACAGAGGAACTTTCTAACGTTTTCTCAAATCTATGAGGTCCCCATAACAATCCTAATGAGCACCTCCCAATCCATCCTGGGGGAAGCCAAGGCCAAGCTTTTCCCCCACAAATCCAATAAGTTCCATTAGGGGCTCCCCAATTAATGCCAGGTCGTAGGGTCCAACTAGTACATATCCAGCCCTGCTTATTATCACTGGGATGAGGACATTTATGCACTGTCTGACACCCTCTGCTAAAACCCACTCGTCTTTGAAACTTAACTGCAGTTCTATTATGCTTTATTTGTTCCCAACAAACTTCAGGCTGTGGTGGGGCATTTACCCTTAAGGGGGTGATCCATCCTAAACCATCATGAAGCTGTTCAAATCCCCCCCTGATCCGGACAGTGGCATTGGACTTCTGAGTACCTATTCTGAATGCTCTGGCCTGGGTGGCCCTCACATCAAACCATTTGGGTCCTTTTTCAGTATCCTGTGGGGTGACTACTGACTGTAAGGATGTCTGCAAGTGCTTGGTCTCATTTAGAAAATCATAAAACGCACACAGCAAACTTTTATTAAAATCCATTACTAGCAGAGGAAAACCAGCAGAATGATGTGGCATAATCGAACAGATCCAACAATCATATCGATCTTCCAGTCTGGCTAGGCTATAGCTGAGTTGTTCGTACGCGTTAGTTTCAGACGCGGTCCAAACCAATGGGATGCAGCAGCACAATATCCATAAATATGCAGTGAACATTATTTCAACTGAAATAGGAAAACAATACGCTTAACAACGTGGGCAAATGTACTGTGACAAAACCACTTCTATCTGTCGAAACTCAAGGGCCACATAATCCCACAATTCTACAGCATGGGGATCTGTCAAATCAATGTGTTCTTCTTCTCCTTCTGCAGTCATTGGACAGGGAGGGCCTACCCAAACTCCCTCAAATCGAGACCAGGTGCGCAGTTTAATATGAACCACGCAGGGAGGTGAGTAATGCTCTGAGACATCAGAGGTAATCATTACTGTTCCCAATGAACATCTATACCAAAGGTGCTTCACTACCATGTGACGACAGTATCTCTGGCGCATTGGGGCTCGCTTCTGCCCATGTGTGAATATCTCCATATGGGCTACCCATGCCCACGTGGGGGCAATAAGAGAAAACTGTTGCCCTTCCATTTCCCTTATGGGAGATTCAATTGGAAGGGAAACACTCAGGACAAAGCAATGTGGCTAGTTCACTGTAGAGGTTTCTACCTCTCCACAGCAGCCCTCTTTGTATAGAACGAAACCCATACTGTGCACTTAACATCCAAATGCCATGTACCACACTGGGTACTGTTCTCTGAATATTAAAAACTTCTCTCAAAACTTCCTGCCCATTAGCTGGGGTGGCCCGACAAACAATAAATTCTATCACAACGTTAGGGAAAAAATCTCTTGTATATTCGAATGTCCAATGTGAACAAAAATCCCCTGACACTACTTGATGTTCTTCACGGAGATCACGGCGTGTGTATAAAGGCACTAAAAATAACAACAGTCCATGTAACCCAGGGAAATCATCTCTATCATTGTAATCTACGAAATCATTTCTAATGTTATAGTCAAAGAGATCAGCCATTTACAACTCAAAATACCAAAATAGGAAGGATAGGGTCAGAACTACTATCATGCCTATTATGGCTACTGCATCTTCCTTATCCCGTTCCTCCCAAGCCATCATCTACCATACAAACAGTCTGCAGGCAGCATTCGAGATGAATCTTCACCCTTCAGTACGGCATAGGTGTTGCCAGCTCCGGCATAAAGTACCTCTCCTTCCTTCAGGTCTACAACCCCTGGCAGTTGTACCCATATGTGGCCTCCTGTAGATCCAAATCCTCCAACCCCTCTCGCCGTTTGGTCTGTAGGCTGGGCAATTTCCATGACTTGCGGAACCAGGAGAGCTTTTTCCAGTACCAATTGTGCTAGCCTTTCTCCCTGTGCAAAAAGGCAAGAACTTTGAGACAAGTTATGCAGAATTACCTTCACTTCCCCCCGGAAATCTGGATCTATGACTCCTCCCAACACTGTTACGCCTTTCACTGCCAGACTGGACCTAGCAGCTAGGCGTCCATAAACTCCTGGGGGAGTTTCAAGCCCTATACCCACTGGTATGGTGGCAGTCTCACCTGCTTCCAGTCTGAATTCCTTAGGAGTGCGTATGTCTAAACCTACCGCCCCAGGGGTGCCTTGAACCGGGATGCAAGCCTCAGGTGTCAGTTCCCAGACTCTGAGCCCACCTGTGTGTGGCAAAGGAGGTGGGTTAACTAACCGCTCCATGGGTGAACCTCCCCCTGGCAGCCTTCTCTGATTAAGCAACCGGACTGCCTCCTCCAGATTTCTTCGCCACCTCTTCAGGTCAGGTCTACCTGTCAAGAGTTTCACCTGCTGTTTCAGAAGGCCGTTAACCCTCTCAACCAAGGCAGCTCCTTGGGGATGATATGCGATATGATATATCCAGTCCACTCCTTTATCTTCAGCCCACTTCATGATTTCTTTGCCTTTGAAGTGTGAGCCATTATCACTCTGGATTTGCTGTGGAGTTCCGTACATGCTTTCCAGACTATTCAATCCTCTGATAGTGGTCTGCTGCGTTGCTCGGGCAGAAGGAAAAGCTTGAGTTACTCCACTAAAGGTGTCTACACATACAAGAGCATAACGAGCCCCTTGATCCTTTGGCATGGGTCCTATATTGTCAATCTGCCACACCTGCCCTGGTTTGGCTCCTCGAGCTATATGTCCCCAATTCTTCTGCCCTGGGATCTTATGTTGTTTGACTTTGCTGCACACAGGGCAGCTTGGGATGAAGTCTTCTATGTCCTTCTTGGAAATAGGCAGGCCACGCTGTTTAGCCCATTCCCATGTTGAGTCCACCCCTCGGTGTCCACACCGAGTATGTGCCCAATCTGCTAGCGCTATTTCTATTCCTCGGACTCGGGCCAGACTATCTGCTTCTATGTTGCCAGGAGGGGTAGTAACAGCATGGGCATCTACATGTCCCACGTAGATTCCACCTTGACATGCAATGGTATATATATCTTGCCACATGTTTGCCCCCCAAACTGGCTGCCCATGAGGGGCCCAATCTCTGGCCTGCCAGTTAGCAATCCACAGGGTGGTTCCTTTAAATACTGCCCATGAGTCAGTGTAGATGTGTAAGGGTCTTTTAGTCTCCCCCATTATAACCATCCACACTGCTCTTAACTCTGCCCACTGACTTGACTGGCCAATACCTTCATCCCAGTACAATGTTTGATCTTCTGGCTGATATGCAATGGCTGACCACCTGCGTGCTCCTGCTGAGCCGGTGGCAGATCCATCTGTGAACCAAGCACACTGTTGTTCGTCAGGCGAAAGCTGCACTAAAGGAGTCTCTTCTGATATTGGAGACGGGACACTGTTTAACTCTTCTTCTGTTCTGTCCTCTTCTTTGGCTTCCCAGGTGACAGTGCCCAAATATGTCGCCATTTGATCACTGATAGGAGAGGCTACCACATGGCTTCGTTGTTGCAAGTAGATTCGCCACTTCACTAAAGTTGGGTGCTGAGCTGCTCCTGTTCGCTCTAAGCGTGTATCAGCCACCCAATTGGCTATAGGGTACTGTGTTCGTACCTGGATCTGCTGAGGCCCCGTAGTTCTTTCAGTGTCTATCAATGCCTGGTATACTGCACAAATTTGCTTTTCCAGGGGGCTATAATTCCCTTGGGCTCCTTTCCAACCAGTGGACCAAAACCCTATTGGTCTTCGTTTTTGCTGGGCATTTCGCTGCCATAAACCCCATGCCATCCCTTCGTCAGTGGTTATGACATCTAGTTCAAAGGGTTTGTTTAGGTCCACAGGCTCCAAAACAGCGTGTTCTCGCACCAATCGCTTAGCAGCTTTGAAGGCAGCTTCTTGCTTTTCTCCCCATTCCCAGATCACTTTCTTCTTGCATAAGTTGTGCAAAGGACGAATTGTTTGGGCCAGCATGGGCACAAAGGGACGCCAAAACCCCAACAATCCCAGGAATGATTGTAGCTGCTTTTTGCCACTAGGTGGCGCAGCTTTCTCAATTTTGTTGAGTGCTTTCTCGGGAATGACTCTCTGTCGTCCGTCCCAATAAATGCCTAGGAATTTCACACTCTCAGCTGGCCCTTGCACTTTACTGGGGTTGATGGCCCACCCCCGACTCTGGAGATGCTTCATGACTGTCTTCAGGGCAGTTTCTACAACGGTTTGATCCGTTCCTGTTATCATAACATCATCAATGTAATGATAGAGGCGTACCGCTTGTGACAAAGGGACTTCCGCCAGATCACGTGCCACCATTCCGTGGCATATTGTGGCACTGTGGATGTACCCCTGCGGTAATATGCAAAAAGTGTATTGCCTCCCACCCCAGGTAAAAGCGAACTGATCCTGGCTTTCTGGGGCTATTGGAATTGAAAAGAAGGCATTTGCCAAGTCAATGACAGCATGAATGGTCCCTGCATTCTTTGCTAGGTCTTCAATAATTGTTACCATGTCTGGGACCGCTGCATGCAGAGGAGGGGCATGTTTGTTCAGCTCTCGAAAGTCTGTCGTCAGCCTCCACTCCCCTGTGGGCTTCTGAACTGGCCAAATAGGACTTCCGGGAAGGGTGACTTCGCTTGTGCCTGCTTTTGAGACGGGCTCCCGCCTCAAAAGAAGCTTATTCAGATATAAATCAGTCAGAACATTTTTTTTTTGACTGATGAAATTTCTCCCGGGCAGGGAGAAACGTAGAGATCAACCTCAAAAGCCTGTTTTTGTTGGGAGGACTGGATTTCATTAATTTATGAGATAAGGTCCAGCCAACAATGCCGGACGGACTTCCTAACAAGCTCTATCTGTTTAAGCGATACGTTTATCTTTTCTTTAAAGAGAGAACGGACTAACAGGCAAGCACCCTTCTTTCTATTATTTTTTTTACTTGGTTTAAATTGTTGCAGCAAAAGGAGATTTGTCAGATTGATCGGCTTTGGACAACTTCTGGGTGAGATATAGCTCTTCTCTGTTATTCACGAAATTAACAGCTTATCTCTGTTTCTGTCGCAAAAAGCTGTCCTGGAAGTGCATTCTAAAGATAATAAACAGAAGAGGGATTTCTATTCCTGATTTCTATTCCGAGGAATATTATATTGTCTGGGACTATTCTCTTTTTGGTCTATTTTATTTTGACGAATCTGCTTCTTCACGACGCCACTAACTGTTTTGATGCTGGGAACTAAATTTGTTTTGCATTCTTGAACATAGAGAGATAAGGCAGGTTGCTCTGTTTATACTGTGATGTCATCAAGCCTGGAATATTAACCCAATTGTTGCTGAAATAAGAAGTGGTTCTTCTTTATTTTTGTTTTGCTTTGTTTTCGTGGTTTTAAAAATGGCAATCAAGAAAGTGGCTGAGAATCTGGAAGTAACTATGTTTCAGAAAATAATGGATGAGATTGAGATAACGAAACAAACCCTGCGACAGGGTAGTAAGGAGCTGAAAATTGAACTGAGCAAAATGACACAGGAGCTTAAAGAAATAGGGGATCCTGTGAGAGAGGAGAATGAGATGAGAGATGAGAAAAGAAAAAATAAAGGGAAGATACAAGCCCTGGAGATTGGAACAAATGTGGAATTGGAAAAAGATCTGGAGTTTATGGATTTTAGAAATAAAATCTACTGTTTGGAATTTAACGTTATCTCTGAAGAAATTAATGAAGATATTAGAGATAAAGTTATCAATGGCTTGGATAATCTTCTGGACTGGAATGATGTGATGGAGCTTGATATAGAGAAAATCTATGGAATTAACTGCAGCCATGTGACAATGGAAAAACTCTTAAGAGATGAGCCAGTGCATTTTGTAAAAAAGAAGAACACAGATATGACTTTACAACAGTATTTCAGCAACTTATTCAGAATGGATGGCAAGAAAATATTTGGGATAGAGGAAATTCCCATCAGACTCTTATTATATGACTATGGCTACAACAGCAAGATTATTATGGAATACTGATAATGGAAGATTGGACACTGAAATTACTGGACTTAACAGGACTATTGAAGATGGAAGATGGAACTAATAGGGATAATGGAATAATGGCTATTGAAATTATTGGACCTAACAGATTCTGATGAGATGGATTAATCGAAATGTTTATTTGGACTATGGTTATGACAATAAGATTATTATAATTATTAACGAGATGGATTAATTGACATGTTTATTTGGAGAAAAATTGATAGATATATTTCTTAAAGAATTGAAACCTCTCTGACTTTTTGTGGAAAGAATAAAGTAATGTTTATGAGATTTGATGATTAATTAAGATAACTACTGGAGGAAAGTGATTTTATAATATGATTTAAGAGACAGGATTGTTATATATTGTAGACCTATAACTGATTTGATCTGTGACAAATGGGAAGTCAACATTTTATTTTTTTTTGTTTAATCATTTTTGTTTTGTTTTGTTTTTTGTCTTTGAATGTTTTATGATTTTGTTTTCTATGTTTTATGAAAATTTGAATAAAAATTATTGTAAAAAAAAAATGAACTGGCCAAATAGGACTATTGAATGGGGAAGCTGCAGGTCTAACGATTCCCACTCTCAATAGTTCCTGTATAGTATGGCTGATTTCTTCTGTCCCTCCAGGAATCCTGTATTGCTTCACATGTACAGGCTCCTTCGGTGAAGGTAGAACTACAGGCTGCCACTTCACATGGCCCCTTAACACTGGCTTTACATTGCGAACATGAAATGAGCGGCCAAACTGAAAAATCCCTGTGTCAGTTTCCACAGTGTCTATACCTATGATGTATTCTGGCTCAGGGGTAATAACCACCCACACATCACATGGTGGATTACTGCCAATTCCCATCTTAACTCTTGTCCATACCCCTTGAATGGTTTTTCCTCCATATCCATCAATGCAGATGGTCTCTCCAGAATGCCGCTTTGGATCACCATGTATTAGAGTCACTTCTGCTCCAGTGTCCAATAACGCCATCACATGTTGGGTATTTTTCTGACTCCAATGGATTCGTAAAGGCACATGGGGCCGTCGGTCCCCCACCCCCTCTACTCTTCTGACTTGGGCTGTGGCAGGGAACCGGCCTTCCCGTCATTGGGGGCTTGGCGGCGTCCATCGTGGTAGCGCTGATAAGTCAGGATAGAGCCCTGTCTTTGTCAGGCCCAGGATGCGACTCAGGAACCAGACCAACGATTGTAGTTAATTCGTGTTTTATTAGGGTAATGTCCAAACAAAGACTGCGTTTTCTCATGAATCAATACAGGGATACAGGTCCTGCGGCATTGGGAGAAAGTTGACAGAGCAAGGGACTTCTTCCCGCCTGTTCTTTAAGAAGGGGCCAAACGGGCGCGCAATCTTTCGCTCCTCCTTAACTGCCCCTCAGGTACTGCCCACCTTCCCCCCCTTCTCTCCTGTCTTTTCAGCTGTCTGCGTGTGCGCGGTGAGGGGGGAAGCATCACCCCCTCCTCTTCTGAAGTTTCCGATTCCAGGATGGGGGATAGGGGAGGGGCTGATGGTAAACTGCCTCCCCGCTTTTCTGCTGTGAGCAGCCCTCCCTCTTCCCCCTCTTGCTCTGAGCCTGAAAAAGGGGGAGGCGCGAGAATGTCCAGGGAGGGCTCAGGCTCCCCGTTGCTAAGCAACCTTATCACTGGCAGTTCCTCTGTTTCGTCTTCGCTCCAAAGGGGGGAAGTTCCTCCCCCTTCCCTCTGCCATCCATCCGAATACTCTTCTCCCAACTCTCCGGGATCCAGCTCCCCGGGATTGGGACCCCAGCTCTGCCTTCCGACAGTCTTCTTTGGTGGGGCTTTTCCTTTCCCCTGGCCCTGGCCCCCCTGTAGCGGCTCCTCTTCTTGCGGGGGAGCAGTGGGCGTACATGGCTCTGGCTCCGGTGTGAACTGCTTGCTTTTTGGCAGTTTTTTCCATTTTTCCAGCAAAACAGCATTGGGCTGTTTATCTATTTCATCCCTAGGTACCCCTGCATTTATTAAATCTCTCCACATCTGCCGATGTGTCACTTTCAGGGGTCCCAATGTTTTGTCTGGGGCATCTTTCTGTCCCCCTACTACACAGACTCTTCCTCCATAATTTCGATGCTCACGTTGGTCTGGGGTATTGTCCAGATTGTCTAGCTGACTGAGCATCACTCCTACCTCCCAGACCGATTGTCCAATGGCAGCCCCCAACATTCCTAATAAGACCCCTTTATAGAGATGTGGGGCATTGCGCAACAACTTCATACGCATGCCTGCAGTGAACAGCTCACCATCTGGTCCTTTGAAAGCATGACCATAACAGGCTGCCAACATGCCCAATTCTCTCAACAGGGCGTGTGCTTCTCCTAATGTTCTCCAGGGGCGAGTTTCTGATTCAACCTCAGAGGCATCTGGCCACGCTTGCCGCATGGCATTGATTATCCAGTCAATACCTTCTACTTCAGTAGCACCACGTAGGAGCTGTCGGATTTGTGGCTGAACAGCAACTCCACTGAGTTTCATCATTTCTGATCCATTCAACTGGACAGAATCACCTCCCATGTCCCACATCCGAACCAGCCATGCCAACACAGACTCACTCCTTTTCTGTTGATACTGCTGCTGTAAGGCAATCAGATCTTGGCTGGTATAATCTTTTATGAGCCGTGTGTGCTCTATCACTTGAGCAGGTTGGTCTGAGGCATTTTTCTGTCGAATCTTGCTTTCAACCAACGGTCTTACTGCCGCTAGTCCTATATTTTCTTCTTCACTCCAGTCTTCACCTGGATCTTCCTCTTCTAAATCTTCAACATCCCATGGGTCCCACTTCTCGGGGTCCCAATCAGGTGAAGTGATGATACTGCGCACTTTGGCACGCTTGGGACACTTCTTCCGAGTTCTATGAATGAGTCTCACCGCCAGCTCCTCAGCTTTACGTTCCCATGCTTCATTGGTGGCAAGACTGTCCTGCAACGTTTCTCTAGTCAGGACTCTGATGTCCTTCTCCTTTTCTAACTCATCCTTCAGCCTACCTGCTTTTGATTGCCATTCCAGCTCCTTCTGCCCGGCAGCTTGCACAGCTATCAGCAAAAGCCAAGCTAGAGTCCCTGCACGTTGCTTCTCCCTAGCTGACCACTTTCCCAGCTGTAGGGAGTCAATGGCTGTCACCAAACCAGCTGGTGTACAGTCATTCTCTATTTCTGGCCAAGCTACTGGCCCCACTAGGACAGATAACTGCTTGGCCACTGGCCCCCAGCGTTCATGCTGCGGCCAGCCCGGAAGCCGATTCTGCACATCGTCCCCTGTCCCCTCTTTCCCTCTAAATCTAAACATTCTCAAGTCTGGTATCCCACCTTCGTCGCCAATTGTGTACCTTCAGGGTTTTTTTGGAATACCAGAGATGAAATGCAGACAAGAGGTTTGCTTACAAAGAGTTAAAATTTATTGAGTAATTTACAGCATTCAGCCAAGTATTCCCAATAAAAGTGGATCAGTCCCACCGCTCTGCAGTAGCGGACGTCAGAGACTGAACACCCATACTGGGCACAGGTCAGGTTTATATAGCATAAATTTTGGCACATAACATTGGCATACACATGCAGTTACATATATGATTAATGAGATTATACACTTTGAAATAACATATCATGACATATCATTGGCTATTTTGATCTGTTTACAGAACATCTTCAAAGCAAACTAATTGCTAAAAACTATAGTATCATTCCAGGTGCACCTTAGTATCCTCCCTTGGCAAACTTCATAGCTATCATCTTTATCTTCATCTCTACTAACAAGCATTACTTGGCTTGTGTACCATCACGCAACTTCTGCATTATCTGTGCATTGACCGTCCTTCGACCCATCCATGGAATCTATGCCTATCAGAACTCTCTGATGTATTACAAGGTGCTTTCCAGTACCATACTGGATACTGGATATCTTAGCTATAAAACATCTACAAATAAATATATTCTTGAACCCATGCCTAATTGGGCCCCTTTATACTAACGAGATACATTCCCAGCATACTGGCAAGCTATCATATTTTCATTAGAACACCTAGATACTGCAGGTGACTATGAGGTGATCTGGCATACTCAAGGATGCTGGGGCCTAGAAAGGGAATACAAGCTTCCAGGAAAATCAAACCTTTAACTTTAAGTCTGTTCTACTATGCTAAGGCCTGAAAAAGATACAAGCCTTCAGGCTAACTTAGCTAACAAATACATCTTGATCAGCTTTAGGCTAATATGATATGCTAGCGCAGGGTATACAGGACATAATATACCTCGACTTCAGCAAAGCTTTTGACAAAGGGCCCCATGATATTCTGATTAGTAAACTAGCTAAATGTGGGCTGGATGGAACAACTATCAGGTGGATCCACAGTTGGCTCCAGAATCGTACTCAAAGAGTGCTTATCAATGGTTCCTTCTCAAACTGGGTGGAAGTAACGAGTGGGGTACCACAGGGCTCGGTCCTGGGCCCAGTGCTTTTCAACATTTTTATTAACGACTTGGATGAGGAGGTACAGAGCGTGCTTATCAAATTTGTAGATGATACAAAATTGGGGGGCATAGCTAATACCGTGGAAGACAGAAACAAAATTCAAAGGGACCTTGATAGGCTGAGCATTGGGCTGAAAACAACAGAATGAAATTCAACAGGGATAAAGGTAAAGTTCTACACTTAGGAAAAAGAAACCAAATGCACAGTTATAAGATGGGGGATACTTGGCTCAGCAGTATGACATGTGAGAAGGATCTTGGAACTGTTGTTGATCAGAAGCTGAATATGAACCAACAGTGTGATGTGGCTGCAAAAAAGGCAACCGCTATATTAGGGTGCATTAACAGAAGTATAGTTTCCAAATCGTGTGAAGTATTAGTGCCCCTCTATTCAGCACTGGTTAGGCCTCATCTTGAGTATTGTGTCCAGTTCTGGTCTCCACACTTCAAGAAGGATGCAGACAAACTGGAACATGTTCAGAGAAGGGCAACAAGGATGATCAGGGGACTGGAAACCAAGCCCTATGAGGAGAGACTGAAAGAACTGGGCTTGTTTAGCCTGGAGAAGAGAAGACTGAGGGGAGGTATGATAGCACTTTTCAAGTACTTTAAAGGTTGTCACACAGAGGAGGGCCAGGATCTCTTTTTGATCATCCCAGAGTGCTGGACACAGAATAATGGGCTCAAGTTGTTTGTTTTATTTGTTTATTGCTTAGTCCAAAGACCATTGCAGGAAGGCACTGAATACAAAACATTAAAATATTTAGGACTTTCATGTAATTTCAAAAATCACAATTGGAATTAAATAAATAAAATGTATAACTAGTCTTAAGGTAAATGAAGCTTGACTTATAAAACAAATAAACATTACAATAACAATGAGTAAAATAACATAACATCTAATAACATAGCAGAGAGCATTTTATAGACTCATATCTCCGAATCTCTATAACAATTAACAGAAATGGAATCCAGGAACTTTTCCCTCAAGTTGCAGGAAGCCAGATTTCGACTGTACATCGGGGAAAACTTCCAACTGTTAGAGCCTTATGACAATGGAACCAATTACCTAGAGAGGTAGTGGGCTCTCTGACAGTGGAGGCATTCAAGAGGCAGCTGGACAGCCATCTGTCGGGAATGCTTTGATTTGGATTCCTGCATTGCTTAGGGGGTTGAACGTGATGGCCTTATAGGCCCCTTCCAACTCTACTATTCTATGATTCTATGAGCCTGAGGAACCCATAAACCCATCACCAGAACAATTATTATTATTATTAATTAGATTTCTTACTCGCCCTTCACCATAAGGACCCTGGGCAGGTTACAACAATAAAAAATATAATATTAAAACCAGTTAAAACAATTTACAATCAGAAAAATAGGGTGCGCCCTAAAATATATAACTATAAAATATATATCTCAAGTGTCAAAGGCCAGGGTCTTCAGCACATGCTATTAAAGGAAGGTGCCAATCTCAGCACTGTGGGGAAGAATTCCACAGCTTAGGGGCTGCCACAGAGAATGCCCTTTCCCGAGGGTGGTAGATCCATCGAGAAGGCCCCCTCTGCCAATCTTAACACGTGAGAGGGTCTGTAGGGAGTGAGGTGATCTTTCAGTTATTTGGGGCCTGAGTTGTTTAGGACTAAGCTGTGGGATTTTGTGCTGCCATTCCCATGTGAGACCAAAAATAAAATAAAATAAAATACAGAATTGGGCACAGAAATCAGCTTCCAGAGAAGCTCAGCTTTCACTTGAGGATGACAGATTTCTAACCCCTATTGTTGCACAGCTACACTTGAAAGTACATTAGCAATGCCTGCTGAAGTGATAGAAGCCAGAGGGATGTTGATTAGGTTTGCTTCCACACTAGCTATGTTCTCTGAATTGTCATAATTTGTTCACTCCGTTATTACCAGGAATCCAGATGATGTAATTTCCAAACCATTGTTATGTGTGCCATCCTCCCATTTTTAAAGAGACCTGGTTTGTGGCATTTTTTTTTCCATTTTACAATGCAAGGGTTGCAGTTCCAACCTGTTCAGAGTGGATTGGCAAAGGGCTGTTGGTGCACCTGGCAAGAACAGAGATAAATGAGGCAGTTTGTGCACTGGTGGATTCCCCGCCTTTTGTTGCTTGCCCTGCGTTGCCTGGTTGCAGAATCGTTACATGTCTTACTATGCTGCTCCTTCGCTCCATGGCTTAAAAAAACCAAAGCACAAAGTCCACAAATAAAAACTTATACTAATTTTCCCATTACAATTTAAGTGTGCTAATGAAAAAGTGACATGAAAGAATGACTGAACAAATGCCAGGATCGCTCTTACTGTAAAGAAGGAAAAAGTAATGAAAGCATTGGTAGAGGTGTTGGAAATGTCTAATAATGGGCCAATGTCAAATATATACCTTTGATTATTTTTAACTGAATGGGATGTTCTTCTCAGTAAACCTGTTAGGATCTTGCACACTGCAAGGTAGCTTTTTAAAAAAGGAATATAGTGCTATATTACCATGTAGAACTACAGTTATAATTCAGTCTGACGATTTTGGACAAGGTATTGGAATATGTGGTGGCATCTTAGCTCTCATGAGTTGTGGATAATTACTTAGATCAAGGGTGGGGAATCTTTTTCAGCTTGTGGGCAGAACCAGAGGACAGGTATGCAGAGCAATGGATCTGACTCTTATTTTTGCACAGTAGGCTACATTCCAGCCATGCAAAAGCTTCAGGTTTCTGCATGCATCTCTCTCCATCCAGGCAAGCAAGAGGCATGATTCTGGCTCAAGGACAAATTGCAGCCAGGAAGCACTCAGGAGGAGGGCACAGAGCAGGGCCAGTGAGGAGTGCAGCCTGGGGAGAGGACATGGCCTGGGGAAAGTCCTAAGGGCTGAATATAAGGTCCGGAGAACTGCATTTAGCCCTAGGCCTGAGATTCCACCCCTGACTTACATCCTTAGAATGGATGATTACTTAGAGCTTCAGGCAGTTTTCTGATTAATTAAATCATTTCCAGTCTGGCTGATGTGGTTTTGGAACTGAGACTGGTGGATTTCCAGTGCGGAAGATGGATAGTGGGGGAGTAGACCTCTCCTATTGTTCATTCTCCCAACAACTTTTGACACCGAGCCTATCTATGAAATCTATAGAATATTTAGTTCCTTGGGCCAGAAGGGGGTTGAAATTAGATTCAGTTCACATTTAAAGTTGAATCTATCAAATTTGCATTTTCCGAAACAATGTGAGAACCGAAACACAGCCATCCTTTGAAATTTGCACTTATCCTTATTTTGTGATGCAGTTCTCCAACCAAACACTGTTCACAAAAAAAGCACACTTTGGGGGAAGTCTGCATAAAAATGAATATATTTCTGAAAACAGCATACAAAAATGCATTGTTTCAGGAAAATTGCTTGCAAAAATGTGTTTATTAGGAGAAATTTGCACTAAAATGCTGAAGCATTTTCATGTGGATTTAAAAAAAATAAATTGCCAACTCCTGCAGAAATGTGAATTTAAGATTGGAAAATGAGAAACTGAGAGAATTGAAATTGACAGATCCTCGCCTCCCTAACCAGGACATGCATTTACGGTAAATTAAGATGGCAGGTAGCCACTGGGGATGGGAGTCAAGCTTCACTCCCATTAAAAAGTGGTGCATCACCTGCCCACAGCTAAAATGTTGTCTAGGATCCCAGCAGGAGGGCACAGAGTGGCAGCGCAATCACATCAGGCCAGTGAAGGGTCCTTCTGGACCCCTGAGGCCCTTGGAGAGTGCCTAGCCTTACAATCACCGATATCAGGCCTGATTACATCATTGGCTATTGGCAAAAGGGGCATTGCATCTCATCACTTGATGATGCACATTGTGTATCATGATGTTATGAAGAATGCTGCATGTTGCGTCCAAAAATGTTGCATGTTGTGTACAAGTAGAATGTTATGAAGGCACTTTTGAAAAAAGGAGACAAAAGGGCATTTTATTTTATTTATTACTTTATAAAAATGTTTGCCCCACCTTTTGTCCTTCAAAAGGACCCCTAAGGAGGCTTCCAGATTAAAAAAACAGAAATAAAATAAAAACACAATAAAAACAATTAGATAAAACAGATTGATAGAGGAATGGTGGCATCAGTTCTGTGTCTCTTTCAACATCTAGCCTTAGTCTTTAAAGTATTGTAACTTACATTGTGTTGGATTTGCCGTTCTCAGGACACCACCACCCAATACATGGTATATGACAAGAAAACAGATTATAAAGTACAGTATATGCAACATTTCTAGAAATTGGATGTGTTTATGGATGGAAAAAAAGGCATCCATGTTGGAATCTGAATTAATTATCACCTCCTCCTTAAGTTAGCTGGCAGATAACTAGAAATCTTCATTAATTACATCCTTAACTCTTTCAATACCCAATAAACTTCTGGCACACAGCCACTAGCACCAACTGTTACTTTGAAATATGTATGGCTTATGCCTATGACACATTACTGAGCAAATAAGGATCAAAAATTATATTATCTGATTCTATATTTATGTACAATTCTAAATCCCAAAGAGTAATCATTCATGAGAAGAGAAACTGTACATATAATTCAAACAAATATGCAACAAATATGCTGATGACACTCACTTCTATTTCTCCTTTTAATCAATTTCAGTGAAGCTGCAGAGGTGCTGAACTGGCGTCGGAGGGTCAGTAATGGACTGGATTAGGGCCAAGTTCAGTCTGGAGAAGACGAAGATCTGATGTGCGAATCATCTGAACTGGGAGATACTCCTGTATACCAGCCTTCTCCCAAGCTGTTCTCCAGACATTTTGGACTACAACTCCCATCAGCTCCAGCCAGCACAGTCCCTCGGAGGAAAGTCGTCTTGCCTCAAACCCTTCTTCAGGCTCCGGGATCTGCGAGTGCTACATTGTTGCCTTCTATTGATAGACCATCTGAAGGCTCTGGAGTGGCCAGCAGCAGCGGCCATTAAAGTGGTTTGCTAGAAAGAACTATTGGCCAGTTTTCTGGGTTGATCAAAGCAGGAAGAAAATTGCCATCTTCATCAGAAACTGATGGTAGAAATAGTAGAGCAGTTTTTTTGGTGGGGTGTGTGTTACTCAGCATAATGTACATGCTGACTGGCTAGCTACCTTCACTGATGGCAGCAGCTCATGCTGCACTAGGAGCAATTTGCCGGTTGGCAGCCGTGTGGTTGCATAGTGCTGACTGAGGTTACCTCCAGATTGTCAGTATTTTCTGGGAGGGATTCAAGCGCATACCAGAACTTTAGGTTGGTGCAATTATCGTGGATTAAAGTTTTATTGCTCTGGCACAACAAATCCACTTAGAAAAACACAGAGAGAGACTTTTTCTGCTGTTAGGAAAATTATGGGGAAAGGCACTGAAATGTGTGAGATGAATGAATGATTGAATGCCATGCAAATCAGGAGGAATGCTTGTTGTCGTATGAGCTCCTCATAAAGAAATCAGAACAATGCTCAATAAAGGCCAGATATAGTCTAACCTCCATGTAAGGTTTGTGTGCAAGCAAATCAGGATGAATGCATCTATATATGTCTGGTGAGGATGGGAATCCCAGTCGTTCCTACTAGCAATCCTTGCAACCAGCCTCTGCTGACTAGCAGCTTCTGCCTTCTACCGTGGACTGGACAATGGAACGCTACCAGCTGCTACACTTCAGACTCCCAGCTTTCAAGCTCAGGCTCCCCAGCTCTCCTGACCTCAGGGACTCTGGGATGGGTAACATACCCTCCAGGTCAAGATGTGAGTATGACCATCCCATAGCCTTGGCCTGGCTCTTGACACTTGAATCAAATACCCAAAGCTATTATTTAGAGTTTCAGGACTTTTAGACTTATAACTAGACATTTCTGTCCCTAGTATAGATTTCAAATGCTACCCCAACTCCGAGACAGTCAAGGAAGTTACCAATCTCAGTTCCACATGTGGAATATGGAAATAATAGTGACTACAATTAGTCACTAATTTGGCTACGGGTCTTGGTATTATCGAGGCAGAGTGATAGCAACACATGGTCAAAAAGGGGGACAGCAGGAATACCAAATCATACTGTTTCTCCATCTTCCCCAGTATGGTCTCCTCTGACTCTCCAGGAGCTTTTCAGGGTCTCTCGAGCAGAGAGTCTTCCCCATCACCTTCTACCTGATCCTGGGGAATAAACCTGGCACCTTCTGCATGCAGTTTCTGGGCTCTGCACTGGAGCCATGGCACCCCTACCATACAAACAAAGCCATAGTACTTCACATTCATTGAGGTGAAAGACCATGTCTCTGTTAGCTTGCCTGGCTTCTGGTGGGCTCTACTTAGCCCACTGATGTGCTCCACAGAGAGCTGCACTTGGAATACCCCATCAGCCTACCCTAGTTACAGTCCTTCAAGGCCATTGAGGAGCTTAGAGGATTGGCACCACATTGCCTCCTGCTAATTATCTGAATCTGTATGGATAGGCCATGCTGCCCAAACCCCACATTGTCCTTCCTTCCACAATATTAACCTGTCTAATTCTACTCAATGCGCTATCATGGAGTAGTGAATGCTCTTATAAAGGGTGCAACTGTGTTGGGCATGCATAATACTTTTCAATATTCTCCTAATAGCTGCATGCAAGAGAAACAATGCAAGCCAGCCAGTATTTTTTTCAAGTGATTAACAGGCAGTGAGAGAGATTTATTGTCATAAACATGGCCCCACATGAAACTCAGTGCTGGAGAAATGATGGGAAATAATGTGTGTTTTTCTAGCCTGAAAATGCCTGTCATTGCCTCTGATTAAAACAATCCAACTCCCAGTTTGGTACAGTCCTGACCACATACTGGACTAAACACAAATTCCTACCTCTCCACTTAGTCGCCCAGTTTCAGAACTAAAACCCATTATTTCTCAAAGGTCATTTAAACACCTTCAGTGAGGCAACATAAAATTACCTCTGATGTGTGTTCTGAAATAGATCTCCCTTCTGCTTCTTGTTTTTCAAAATCTTGAGTTGCCAGCTACCATGGCTGTTGGCACTCTGTGTGTCAAATGTACCACCTCCAAGGGTCATTTTAAAAAATGGGGGAAAGGGGGTGAGGGGGGAGGAACAGCAACGTGACAAGAGGATGAATAGGCAGGAGCACTTACAAAAAGTAGTCATGACCATAAAGTAGAAATGCCTTAGCAAAATAATGGGGACATTCACTAAGCACAAATGAAATGTGACCTTCTGGCTAGAAACCTGATAGGGACCCAATTGGAGAACTTTAGAAAATTGGATCGGCCTCAATAGGCACCGAGTAAACATGAGAAGTGCAACATAGTATTATTAAGCATAATGCACATTTAATGCATAATTTTACTGCAGCCAATTTCATGCTACTGCCTCAAATGAGTCTGGACCTACTTCTGCCGGAGCAGTCCACCACCGTCAGCATCTCTTAAAAGGAATTGCAGGCTGGTAAACTATCGCCAGCCCAATCTCTTCCTCATCCCATACTTTCTGCTTCATAAAATTTCCCAGAGCTTGTCGTGAGACCTTGTTCTCATCCAACACTCAGCTTTTGAAAGACTAAGCTGTTTTGGCAAGGCTTTCACAGATGGGGTTGTTAGAACATTTCCATTTTATGCTGCTGCAAGTGAGGCAGTGAACCTTTGCATCTGCAGAGCACTCATCAGAATCCCAGCCCTAGAATGAAACTCTTGTAATCTATTAGGGCAGCCTGGTGCATGATGTGCCCAAGTGTTGGTGAGGCAAAGAACTGGTCCACACATTGACCCTGCCCAAAATGACCCAAAATGTACTCCTAGTCTTTCCTTTTCCCTTGTGCTCTCTGTCTCTCACCCCACCCCCATGAGTCCTGCTCTTGCGCCAGGCTTGTACATCTTGTGATCCACTAAGTCTCTGAATGCATTCTACCATCCATGTTTTGTGGTCTTTCAGATGATTGAGAACTGCCCTCCCCAATTCACAAACCAGGCAAAGCCACAAAACTGTGTGTATATTGAGCCTCTACTGAACTACCATTGGTTGTGTTAAACTTGGTTGATCACAGGTTGTGGAGGCCTGCCCCATGGATCTTATCATCTTTATGTCTTCTTTAAGGGTGAGACAGTGCACACACAATGGAAATAGCTATGATCCTATTTATAGTGAGTGATGGCAGTGCCGGCAATACAATACAGAGCTACTTTGTGCATGGATTGCCACCATGCTGTGTTTCAGATAAAAGCATCCTCCCCCCATGATTTTTTGTGAATGTTTGCTATCATTTCATTCCACCCACCCAAAAAATGGCTGAAAAAGACATTTTAGCACAACTCTAGTATAAGGGTTATTTCTCTACCAACAGGGCAAGTTATGGGGAAGTGTATATCCACAAGCATTGCACCATTCTATGCTCCACCATGCAGCTGTTACATGCACTGAGAGTTGGGAAGGGAGTATTTTCAGGGGTGGCTGTCTGCATGCAGCATTGATCCAAGGAAGGATTTTCCTGCAACCTGCAAATGAGAAGAATAGTGTGAAAATTAGTCTAAGGGCTGGCTTATGGAAAATGAAAAAGGACTGCCTTCAAGTCGATACTGACTTAGGGCGACACTACAAATAGGGTTTTCATGGTAAGTGGTATTCAGAGGTGGTTTACCATTGCCTTCCTGGCTGGTTTATACATGCATATTAATCGCCTGATGGCTGCAATGTGGGGTGGAGGAGGTTATCACAGATATACCACCACAAGTAGAACAACTTTCATAGTGTCTCATGTTACCTCAAATGCAATGCTTTTCATGGAGACAGTTCACATATTCAGTTGTTGGGGACTGATTAACACATGTGTGATCACCACAAAGTTTCTCTACACTCCATGACCTATGCACGTGATCTCACAGCTGAACATGTGAATTGACTCCACTGAAAAGCAGTGTGTGAGGCCATATGAAACATCTGTCTGTGACTAAGACTGTCTCAGACTTAAGACTACAGAGAACAAGAGGATAGAGTGGTGGTAAAGTGGGCTGTATGACTTCAGACTGAGGATCACATTTTTGAATACTAAAAAAAAACCTCGCTGCAAGTAGAAAACTAGCAGGGAGCAGACTAGGGCAAAGCCTTTCTTCTTTATGTGCTAGATATTTTTGTTTGCAGAGAATTTCAAAAGAAAAGAAAACACACATGCTAGTATAATCTACAGACTGAAGTGGTCCACACCTTCTAGTATTACCATTCCTCCTTTTCTGTTGTTGTTGCTTGTATTAGGAATGATAACTTGTTCACATATATTTGTCATCACTAGATAGTGTCATAATAATAATATTATAATAATATATTTAATTTGTTTGTCGCCTATCTGGCAATTAGCCACTCTAGGCAACGTACATTAAAATGAGATAAAATACAACAATATTGAATGCAGTCATATTAATAACAGTAGAGAAAAATACTGGACAGTAACAGCATATGATAGATGGTAAAATCATGAAGATTTACCCTTCCCAAGGACCTCAAAGGCCTGTTGGAAAAGCCACGTCTTCAGGGCCTTGCGGAATACCTCTAGGGAAGGGGCATGTCGAAGATCACATGGGAGGGAGTTCCAGAGAGTGGGGGCCACCACAGAGAAGGCTCTCTCCCTAGTACCCACCAACCTAGCTGTTTTGGTTGGCGGGATTGCGAGAAGGCCTTGAGTGGCTGATCTAGTTGGGCGGCATAATTGGTGGCGGTGGAGGCGCTCTTTCAGGTAAGCTGGGCCGAAACCATACAGGGTTTTAAAGGTTCATACCAACACCTTGAATCGGCATTTGTGAAACAAGAATACAGTAGTAACAGAGTATAGGGCCCCAAGACTCAGCTGTCTGAGTGAACCTATAAAAGAACAGCACCCCTTTTCCTATGAAACTTGAGACAGATCTGTAAAGTTCTCCTCTGCACATATAAATCAGTTTTCCACCTGCTGGCAGAGGCAAACGGTAGGAGGTTCTGCATTGTTTAATTGGTGTCTGCCATTATTTCATCATGCAATTTGGTGTTCAGATCCCAAAGAGGCACAAAGAACAAAAATTCTTTAAAGAAATTCCAAATGAGGCTGAGGTAAAACAAGATGCTGAGCCTGAAGCCAACTGCAATGATTTATTTTAAGTGCATACATGCATCTTCAATAATGTTAGAGGCACGAATTACATTCCTAAACCTAGGAGACGGCTTTGCACGTTTAAGGAATTGGGAATGATCAAAATGCACTCTTTGTGCTGTGCTTTTTTCTCCCTTTTCTTGCCAATCAGGTTATTGAAGGCAATATATGATTCAGGGGCATATTTTGAAAATGCAGAAGCCATGCAATTTTTACTAAAAAATAAAAAAGGCATATGCTTCAATCATCCTTTTTAGACCTCAAACAGAAAAGAAAGACCTGATCATACTCAGAAAAGAAAAAGCAGCTAACACACATGAGAGATGGAGGAGAGAATAAGAGGAAAATAAAATATTTCAATGTCAGTCTTTTCAAGGAGCTGTAAACAGGAAAGAAATAGAAATGAAATATGCTGAAAGGTGATTTGAGAATTGTAGTGTTTCCATTTGAGGAAGAATGAGAGTGAGAGGCTCACAGTGCAATGCAGATGCGCAGATGCATTTTATTTTTTGCCAGCCTGCAAACTGGGCGGCCGCTCTGGGTGAGATCTGCAACGCACAGCAAGCAAGAAAGGGGTGGTGGTCGGTTTCAGCCTGCCTCAGGAAAGCTTTGTCAATTTCATTGTATTTGCTGGGGTTTTTGCTTCAAATCAGAAAAGCATACATTCGTTTAAGTGTAATATGGCAAATACAAACCTAGAAAAGGGCTTCTGGTCGGTTTCAAGCCTGCTCCAGAAAGCTTTCTCAATTTCATTCTCCCTGGGAAGGAAAGGGAGAAGGAGGGGGGGTGACACATTTCTTGCTTTTTTGGAGAAATAAGTGCAATTGCCAGCGTGTGTATCTCCTTAAATATCAATAAAGGCAGAAAAGCATACATTCATTTAAGCATAATATCGCAAATACAAACAAGGCAGGCGTGAAACCAACCAGCGGCCTTTCCTTCCGAGGCGAGAACTCCTTTACAGCCATATTGTGCTTCGTTGCAAAGGGGGAAAGGAACATATGTAATTTTTTTGCTGACCAATTGGTTGATGGGGGAGATTTTAGAGGCGGAGCTTGGAAAAAGCGAAAAGAATGTAGGGGTCTTACCGCTGCGGGTGCGGGTGCAAAAAAGTGTTTTTTTTTAATTGGGAAAGAGCGAACTAAAAGGAAAAGTGAGGACTATCAGATGACAAACCAAATATGGAAACCGTGGATTATCCCACTCCATTTGGATAAGCCCTTAGACTGGGGAAAGACTTGAGTTCAGTCATGAAGATAACTCGGTAGAATCTGGCAAATTGGTCTGGTCTATCTCACAAAGTTGTTGTGAGGATAAAATGGAATTAATACAAGGAGATTAATATTAACATATCAACTCAATGAGGGGGGTGAATAATAAGGCAAATCAGGGGACTCAGCCCCCCAGGTCAAAGTGTGATGTCAATAAACACCTCAGGCTCCCACAAAGCCTTGTTGTTTATGTACCTTCCCCCCCCCGTATAATTCAATCTTTTCTTATAACCTCTATGTTTCTCTAGGTCTATGGGCTTTGGAAAAAGTGAGTCTGTCCAAAATGTTGCCTTCAGAGCACTGAAGAGTCCTGGGTTATTTGTTGTTTGTTTGTTTTATTGAAGCACAGCAGCAAAGGCTTTTTAAAAAGTAAAAAACTTCATCTAATTAAAAAAGATCCTATATTGCTCTGCTTCAACAAACACACAAACAAACATAAAGCTCTTTAGAGTTCTGCAGGCAGCATTCTAGACAGCCTCGTGTCGAAGGAGGCAATGGTGCATCCCTTACTTAAGAAGACTGCCCTGGACCCATCAGTGTTAAATATCACTCGGGGCAAATATCCCCTTTGGGGGCAAGGTGCTTGAAAGGATAGTGGTGGTCCAGTTTCAGGTATGCTTGGAGGAGACTGAATATCTCAATCCATTTCAATCTGCCCTCAGGTCTAGTCATGGTACTGGCAGTCTTAGACATCTTGGTTGGTGACATATGTTGGGAGAGAGATGGCGGGAGTACGGCCCTGCTTATTCTCCTTGACCTTTCAGCACCTCTTAACACCTCTGATCATGGTATCCTTCTGGAGCAGCTCAAGTTGCTGGGGGTTGGGGACACTGTGCTTCAGTGGTTCTGCTCCTGCCTACAGGGCCATTTTCAGAAAGTAGTTATGGGAGCCCACTGTTCAACACCATGGGAGCTTTCCTGTGGTGTCCTGCAGGGTTCCATCCTGACCCCCATGCTATTTAACATCTATATGAAGCCACTGGGAGCTGTTATTAGGAGCTTTGGAGTATAGTGTCACCAATATGTGGATGACACCCACCTCTATCTCTCAGTTCCATCTGAATTGGGAAAGGCAGCTGAAGTGTTATAGACAGGTGCTTGGAGCAGCGATGGGCTGCATGTGAGCCAACACATTGAAGCTGAATCCTGAAAAGACAGAGGTGTTGTGTGTAGTGACGTGAAGGCCTGGAAAAAAACTAGAAAAATTCAGAAAAAAACCAGTTTTTTCCTGGTTTCTTCCAAAGCCGTTTTTTGGGGTTTTTTTCCAAAAAAATGAAGAAAAATGGATTATGGAATGTTTTGTTTTAGCACGATGAAGAAAATGTTTCATTGAATGTTGGTCCCCCCCCCACCTTTTCTCAATTCTTTTAATGGGAATGGATGCTTTATGTCTGCTTAACACTGTGGAGGACTGAGACATAAATAAATAAATAATGTTGATGGTTTCTTATGTTTTTTCTTTAAATTGTTTTTTGCCTGCTCCTCATAAACTGGCAAAATGAAAGAGGTTCCTTACAGTTCAGGTGTTCCTTGCAGTTCAGGATATTGTAGATCCATTTGTTAACAACAACAAAAGTAAAAATTTGAAAAAGTAAATTCAATTTGTAATAATTGTTTGAATAAAATGTACTTTTAACATACCAAGTGTGATAATTTTATGCCAAACCTACTTATACATAATTACATTTTATGTTCCTGAAGTAACAAAGTGACTTTCAATCTGTAAAAAGTGCTAATATTGAATATTTTCAGTTTTTCTGAAAATTTCCATTTTTTTCTGGGAAAAAACAGAAAAAATGTTTTTTTCCCCATGACTTCAAAATTTCCAGAAATTTTACATCTCTAGTTGTGTGTTCCAGGTTCTTGAGTCCAGGAGGTAGGGAGATGGCCTGTTCTGGACAGGGCACCACTCCCATGGAAAGAGCAGGTTCATAGTTTGGGGTACTCCTAGATCCAACATTGTCACTTGAGGGTCAGGTGTCCTTAGTGACAAGGAGAAGTGCCTATTTCCAGCTATAGCTGCTTTGCCAGCTACAGCACCTTTTGGACAGAGATGACTTGGTCATAGTACTCCATGCTCTGGTAACTTCCAGATTGGATTATATGCATTGTGTGGGACAACCCAATGAAGATGATTTGCAAGCTCCAACTGGTCCAAAAAGTAGCATTACCAGCTGGGGTTCTATTTAGAAAACATATAACCTCTGTTTTAAAACAGCTGCATTGGTTGCCAGTTCATTTCCAGGCCCAATTCAAGGTGCTCACAGTAGCATTTAAAGCACTAAATGGCTTAGGCCCCAAATATATGAAAGACTGCCTCCTTCCCTACAGACCCTCTCAGGTGTTAAGACTAGCAGAGCCCCCCCCCCGGTAGATCCACCACCCTCAGAAGCTCCAGGTGTGGTGGCCTGGGAGAGGGCACCTGTGATGGCCCCTAGGTTGTGGAATTCCCTCGCCACAGAAGAGTGTCTGGAACTTTCATTATGTAGTTTCCATTGTATGCTGAAGATGCACTTCTTTACCTTGGCCTTTGACACCTGAGATGTGTTTTCAAGACCCACCCTATTCCAGTCACTGTAATTTGTTTTAACTGTTTTTAATATTGAGTTTTAAGTTGTTGTAACCCACCCTGAGACCTGGTGGTGGTGGATAATAAATAAATAATGTTGTAAGGCTATTAGAGCTCTGTAAGGCCTATTGGAGGACACAAACACCAGAAAGTAAAGGCCAGTGTGAAACTGCAAGGTTTTCAAAAATGTATAAGGATGCATGCAATGTCACCATTATTTTAAGGTAAAAGCAAGAGACAAACTCCCGCTCCCCTCCTCTAGTACATAAGGCATTGTGAAGAAAGTTAATCCTTTTTACTTTTCCCTACAAAAAGTCCCTGGAGCTATTTGTCTGCAATTTGGCAGGTTTAAATCAACTCTAGAGAGTCTCCCTTGCCTGTAAATTTCATCCACTTTGGCCAAAAGGGGGAACGTTGTAGCTATTTTCAGATTTTTCATGATAGTGAACAGGGAGTACAGAACTTTGTTTTATGCAGAGAGGCTTGGAATTCAAATTACAGAGCAGAGCAGAGAGAGCACAGAGCAACTCAGACTAGGATTTTAAAAAATGCACAGATATGTTATATTATTATTATTGATAATATTTCTATCTGGCCTTTCCTCCCAGAAGGAGCCCAGGGCAGCAAACAAGCCACAAAACACTAAAAGCATCTTAAAAAATCTTTTTTAATAATCTTTTTTAAAATGTTAAAAAGCAATTCCAAAACAGACACAGACTGGGATAAGGTCTCTATTTAAAAGGCTTGTTGAAAAAGGAAGGTTTTCAGTAGGTGCTGAAAAGATAACAGAGATTGCACCTGTCTAATATTAAAGTGGAGGGAATACCAAAGGATAGATGCCACAACACTAATGGTCTGCTTCCTTTGTTTTGCAGAAAGGACCTCCTGATAAGATGGTATCTGCAGGAGATCCTCACCTGCAGAGTGCAGTGACCAACTGGGCATATAAGGGGTAAGATGATCTTTCAGGTGAATCTTTGACCTCATGCACACTTCTATTTAATACCATGTTTGCTGCCCTGAACTCCTTGGAAGAAAGATGTAATATATGAATAACCTGATGCACAAGCCTTTGCAACAATGAATGACATGTACTCTTTTAGTGGAAACGTCCGTTTTGCTGAAGTTCTTGGTAGTGTATCAGTCTAACAATGATTTTGTTTAACCATTTTTGCTGCTTCCCTCCCCTTTAGCTGTTTTTGTACTTGGATGTAACAAAAAAGACATTAAAGGAACTAAGGGCCATTTTCTTAAGCTCTGTCTTTCCTTTTGCCTCTTTCTAATAAAATTATTGATCATTTCTGTGTGCTCTTACAGATCAAATATTGCTTCCTCCATCAACTTCTGAAAATTCCTCTGATGCCAAGTTTGTTATTATGCTTGATTGGTAAAAGTTAACTTCTTAAATAAAAAGCCACTGAAGAAGATGTTTGTCAAGGTCCCTTAACATCAGTTGCAATGGTCTTGAGAGGACCACCCTCTAATACTGTATCCTTCTTTCAAGAATTGCTTCTCTATTACTCTTAATGACTTCAAGAGGTCCTTGTTCACTCATGGTATTCCTAAAGATCTGATCTAATTCCCAATGAAACAAAGGGGGGGGGGGAGTACAGCATGAAACATTATAATTGGATAGCACCCCATCAGAAAGGTAGTAATATCAATCCATGTAAATATGCAGAGCATAAGGATGGAATTTACACATCCAAACTGCCAGCCTCTCAGTGCATGGTGAACCACCATGAATCATTCGCACCAATGATAACTTGCTTCAGGGTGAATGCCAGCTTGCAAAGGAGGGAGGATTTAATAGGACTGCACCCCACCCCCAGTGAAGTCTCCATGGCTGCTATTTTTAAATAAAAACACAGACCCATTAAATTTATTCACACATTTAATATATTATCTAGTATTTATTTATTTAACAAAATATCACTTAATTGTATAAATCCTTTAAGCAATTTACAAAAATAGTTTGTATGGCCCTCAAACTATTGCATTTCAGATGCCAGGTAGGAGGTTGGATGTTTGAATCCTTTCTCTGTTGGTATTCCCTGCATGTAGAAAAGTAGCACATAAATGAGAAGACTAGATTAGAACCTCTCTCACCATGCTAGTTTTCCATGGATCAAACGTTCATACATGCAATCTACCCATTTCTTGTCTGGAATGGTAAATATGCCTATAACCACATGATTTGCCTGCAAATGTAACTCAGTCTTTATTTTCTCTAAATTCAGTTTTTATTTTGCAACATTATTTATCCCAAATGAGGAAAAAGCATGGGTTGTGACTTCCTATGTGCTAATCTGATAGTTCTCAGACTATGCTCTAGATCACATAGCCCTAGGTTCCTTAGAATGTTCGCCAAAGATTAATCACTGGATCATTTCTTAAAATTCAGCTTATCTCCCACTATAATCTTCCCCTGCAATGTGTGTTCAATCCTCAATGATGTTGAGGCTCAGTAAACTGAGTGAGAGTCTAATTTGTGTGAACTATGCGGACTATGTGAACATGTCCATGAATGGTTTACAAGGCATGGTGGTTTCCTGCGTGTGGAAAACTAGCATGTTTTGAAGAAGAATTCAACTAAGCATTTTTCTTGACACGCTATGTGTAGGCAGTGTTGGGAGCAATAAAAATGTGTTCCTCTTACCCACAGATTAAAGAAGCACTTTTCCTAAAGTTTCAGCACATGATTCAACTGAATGTATATAACCGAGCAACATATAATAAAGTGTCCTCATCCATATCTGGCAACCATATTCTTTATTTCTATAATTTAAATTACATGACTTAAAATATGTGAAGATCTCCATGTTGCTATGAACACAAAGCCAGAATAGACTTCCACATGAAGATGGGCAGAAAGATGCTTATCTTGCCAATTCTAAAAATAACCAGCTCCAATGGATGGCAGCCTAAGATGGTGAAGCAGCATTTGACACACACGTTTAAAAGTTCTGCCATGTCAGAGATTTATTTATTTAAGCTGCATTTATGCCCTGTAAGGCTGATGGCTTACAATATTTTAATGTTTTCTCCCACTGATTTCTCATATCCTTTCTTTATCCTTCCTGAAGCTATCCCTTCCAGTCCTTTGACAGTTTATTTTAAAATAAGAACTCCAATTAAATGTCCTCTCAATTTTATTTTTCCCACTCCACACTCACCTATCTATAGATTACCCAAAGACCCAAACCTTTCCACCGCTCTCCAAACCCATCTCTTCCCAGCTGATGCTAAATC
The DNA here is from genome assembly GCF_030035675.1 of Rhineura floridana. Lineage (NCBI taxonomy): Eukaryota > Metazoa > Chordata > Lepidosauria > Squamata > Rhineuridae > Rhineura > Rhineura floridana. The sequence goes on from NC_084480.1 coordinate 135,809,245, forward strand.
AAGACTGGGTACACAATGTTGCCTTTTTATACCTACCCCTTCCAAAGTATACTCATTCCTTGAAATGAGGAGAAACAGGGAAACAGGCCATCAGGCTGACATTCAAACTGCACAATGGAAGCATCTACAACAAGAGTTCCTTGTGGCAGCGTGTGAACTTGGTGGCCAGTGTAAGGATGGGTGGGTGCTTGGTTGCGTCCTCCTCAGTATCTGATGACCACGGGGCCAAGCCAGCCATGATATTAAATGTGTCACCATCAGGGCATTTCTTGCGCACATTTTATAAAAAATGCAAACAGCGTTCTTTGGGAGAGGAGCTTATCATTTTTGCAGCAATGGGGTCTGGCATCAATGGGATTTTCCTCCCAAATGTAAATACCAGCTTTAAAGAAGGGATGTTCCTCAAGCCCACAGAAGAGGGGGAAAGTGTTGAATCCCCCTCTATGCCTGCTGTGATCTTGAGAATAAGGAGGCTTCCCCACAGTGGGCTCTATTTGTTTTTTTTTAATGTGCTCATTATGTCCAAGTAGGGATGGAAAGTTCTCTGAGTTTGGGTTCTCTCAGTTTCTCATTTTTCCAATCTTAAATTCAGTTCTCCACACTTATGTAGCAATTTGCATTTGTTTAAAAATAAATCCTCATGAAAATTCTCCAGCATTTGTGTGCACATTTCTCCCAATAAACACATTTTTGTAGACAGTTTTGACTAAAGTACACATTTTTGCAAGCAATTGTCATATATGCATTTTTGTTATTTTCACTCATATATTCATTTTTATGCCCTCTTTGCCCTAACATATGCATTATTGTAAACATTGCTTGGGTTGCGAACTGCATTGCAAAATGGCATCAAAGGATGTCTGTGTTTCGATTCCCATACTGTTTTGGAAAGTGCAAATTTGATAGATTCAGCTTGAAATGCCAACTGAATAGAATCTCTCACCCATCCCTACTCCAAAGACACACTTAACATCACATCTGTTTTGGTCCCTACATATACCTAAAATACAGGACATATGTCCCTCTGATAGCCTCATCTTCAGCTATAGCTATTGCTAGCTGGGGATGTGGGTGGGTCAAGTGGAGAGGGCTCCATCTGGAGATGAATCCAGATATGGTAGAATCCTCAGAAGCAAGACCAATCAGAGGGCTTGGGATGGGCCTTCTGTCTCATCCTGACAAAGCTGCTTCACCCCCAATGAAAGCAGCGTTCATTTTGTCTCACTTTAACTGGCATGAGTGGCACTCCACCTGTCATCTTCTGTCCCTGTTATGCTAACCACCCCATATTAAGTATTGACAAGGGCTCCTTTGTAAGGAGCTGGGTGGCCGTGTCTATATATACACATCGCTCACACTCCTCCTTTCAAACGTGTATTTCTTTTTTTACTGTACTGGCTGCCCTCTGGAGGCTCCCTCTTCTCTTCCACCCACAGATTCCACCCTTTGTACATGAATCACTTTTCTTCCCTCCCTTACCCTAAATATTAAAATTCGCTTGACGGTGCATAGGCAGACACAGGACAAGAGACTGGGAACTCCAGGTGGATTTGCAGAACTAAAAATAAAATGCTACTACTACTACTACTACTACCACCACCAATAATAATAATAATAATAATAATAATAAATTCCCTTCACTACTACAGGTCAACTTGGGCCTTGTTCATCTTACAGTTATATGAGGACTTCAGAATCAGACTTCCCAGAAACAAAAACAGAACAGAACAAAATACAGGGAGAGCCCTGCAAACCTTTTAAAAACTGAGGTGGGTGGGAAGCAGAGCTAGATGCTTGTATAATTGGTAGTATTTTCTTGAAAACCTCTCTAGGAGAGGGCAGGGGTGAGGGGGAAGGGGAGCCGGTTTTCTTTACAATCTAGTCTGCGCTGCACAGACCAGCCGTGGTGGTCTAGGCCAAGGCGGGAACATTTGTGGCTTGCACAATAGCACAGCCTGGCCTGACTATTATCAGCTGCTGTTTTCTGGTTAGCTTTCCTTTTATTCAAGTGCACAATGAAAGTCTTTATCACCCTTCAGTCATAGTGACTCTTGAGGAATACATCTGGTTTTCTCTTTCAGCAGCTCTGAAAAGGTCAGTCTGTTCATTTCTTATTCGGAGGACACCACATCTCTCCCTCCCCCCTATTCCTCCTGAACTGGAGAGAGAGAAAGACAGAGAGGCCTACAGCTTTTCATTCCTACCTTGTCTGTAATTAGACATAGTGTCGCTCTAGAAACCTAACCATTGAAATTCTCCCAAGTAACTCTTCTTTTTTTAGGACACAGGAGCAGAGAGGGGGAGGCAGGAGCATATTCCCATTGTCCGTTTCAAAATGATAGCTGTCACCAAACATCTCTCACCCAACCCGTCCCCTTTTGCTAATATTTCCAGAATGAGCTCCTCCACCAACACAGCGCTCTAGTGATTTGTGGCAATATCAAGTTCTTGCATCTGGGAGTGGTAAAACAGAGAGAAGGCTGCAGATTATTTGTGCAAATGCAGTCGCAATATTTCCCCCTCTCACTCCACCAGCGTTAAACATTCTTCACACGCGCTGTAACATAATAACAAGTGTGCCCATGAGGAAAGAGCAGCTGGTGCCTGACAAATTATCTTCCTCGAGGCAGGCAAACAGTGGCTTGAGCTCAAGCAGTCAAATGGGCATGAATTTGGTTCCACCTTTTGCATCTGGTGGGCACAAAGGGCCAGGCCCTTGGCTGATCATGGTAAGTCTGTGGAGCACTGCCAAAAATGTAGGCTCTGGCTCCATAAGCTGGCTTTTCAGACATTCAGATCCCGTTCACAAATGTTCACATGGGGGGGGGGAATAGTGTGTTTCCTGGAAAGGGTTCTATATCGCTGCAGTTGCATTTGAATCTGTGGTTGTGCTGCGTGCTGATACACAGGAACATAGGAAGGTGCCTTGTACCAAGTCAAACCATTTGATCCAATTAACTCGGTGGTCTACACTACCTGGCAGCAGCTCTCCAGGGTTTCAGGTAGGGTTCTCTCCCAGCCCTACCTGAAGATGCTGGGGATTGAACCTGGGGCCTTCTGCAGGCAAAGCAGATGCTCGTCCTTCCCCTGGACCTTTAAGAATGGCAGAGACGACAGTGGGGCTTTTTCATGGATCAGATATGCCATTTAGGGAGGAGAGGACACTTGTCCTTTCCCTGAATTTGCACCGAATGTGATTGATTGTTCCTCAGAAGCAACTATTTATTATATTAATATCCCACCCTTCCTCTAAGGAGTGTAGGTGAGTTCTTTCTTTAAGAACTCATGTCCTGTTTTTCCTGTAAAATATGCAAAGTGGCTTACATGAAAAACAAAACACAGCAATAAAAACTCCTTGTTACAAGGGAGACCTTGCTCAAATCAAACTGCTTGTCTAAAAGTGAATAGCAGTGATGGGGCCAGGTAGACCTCCCTGGGCAGGCTATTCCTATTCCAGACAGCTAATGGGGCATAATGGTTAGGGTGTTAGACCAGAATGTCGGGAGGCCCAGTTTCAAATCCTTGCATGGCCATGAAGCTATGACCTGGAGTCAGTCACTGTATTTCAACCTAACCATCTCACAGGGTTGTTATGAGGATAAGATGGGGAAGGGAAGATAATTTAATTAATAATATTATCTCTCACTCACTCACAAATAATTCCAAACTTTTGGTGCCACACCTGGAAAAAAAACACCATTGGCTATACTTCTGAAGGTGGGAAATAGGTGAAGGAACACCTAAAGATGGGTACCAGAAGGGCAGACTAATATGGAGGCAGGTGATTCTTGAGATGTTCTGGTCGCAGACAGTTTAGTGCAGCAAAGGTCAAAAACAGTACCCAGAATTGAGCAAACTGGCAACCAGTGTTACTGGTACATAAGGATAGAAAGATCTGTCAGTTTTGGTCCTCTCATTTGTCCAATCTTAAATCCAGTTTTTGCAGCAATTTTCAATTTTTTTTAAAGAAATCCTCATGAAAATTCTCCAGCATGTTAGTGCAAATTTCTCCTAATAAACACATTTTTGTGGGCAGTTTTGACTAATGTACATATTTTTGCAAGCAACTTATCATCATGTGTGTTATTTTCACTCATATGTTCATTTTTATGCACACTTTCCGCAACATATACATTTTTGTAAATATTGTTTGGTTGACTCTAAACTCTGCATTTCCAAATTCAAATAAGTGCAGATTTTGAAGGATGGCTATGTTTTGGTTCTCATATAGTTTCAGAAAGTGCAAATTTGATAGATTCGGCTTGAAATGCCAACTGAATCTAATTTCTCACCCATTCCTACCAAGATCGATGTAATCTGATCTGATTGACTCAAGTCAGAATTCTGGCAGTTATTTTTTCTTTTCAAGAATCCTGCAGGGAATGCTAGGAGTGACTAGCCTGAGCCCACACTGTAAACTTCATGGCTAAATACAAATTTGAACTCACTTCTCTGTGGTCTTAGCCTGACACTGATACAATGATGGTTCTTAACTATATCTCTAGTATTAAAAATAATAACAAATGCTCTTAAAACATACTCTTTCAAATTCAATCTTAAGGGGAAGTAGGGTTGCCAGGTCAGAAGCATCCCAAACCCTGAGATTTCAGGGTCACGCCCTAGTGATGTCATGGGGGCAGGTGGTACTGATGTTACAGATGCGGACTGTAGTGATGTCATGGGGTGGACCCAAGTGATGTCACAGGGGCTGGTCTTAGTGATGTCACAGGGGCAGGCCCTAGTGATGTCATTAAGCATGATACCTTAAGCATCAACCACAGTTGTTTGGAGCATGCAATTCAAACAAAAACATTTCTCTGATTGGAAATTATGAAATCTTAGCTAAAAGATAGGACCTGGGTAGGAAACATTTAATCTAGCCTACTTGCTTCTAGCAAGAAAGGTTTAAGTGCCCTCAGGCCATGCCAGTCACCTGAAGGCCATTATAGTAAGAAAGGAGCCTAGTGTTGTGAAGATGTTAGATAGGAGAACTCAGTAGTAAAAATGGATGCCCCTGAAGGCTGCAATTCTAAACACACCATGCCCCATAAAACTCAATAGGACTTACTTCTGAGTAGATATAGCTTTGATTGTGCTGTTCGTAAAGCTTGACTAGGGATCCTCTGCAAATATGTCCATTTCCAAGGAGGGTTGGCAATCCCCTGGCTGGAATGCCCTGCCCCTACCTTTTATCATTGCTGCTCCAAATTTCTTTACAGATTTGACCCTTCACTTCATAAAGAGGTCTGAGAAATGAGTAAGAAGATACTCTACCCTTTTCTGTCTACCCTGTGGGCTGCTATAAACTCACTTTGACAGCCAACACAATTCCAGTGAGTAATAACTGACATGAGAGAAAACACACATGGTTTGTTCCACCTTCACAGACAGCAGCTTGGAAACAACAGCAATTGCAGCCACACTTCCCAGTATGTGAATTCTCTTTTACCACTATTGAGCAAGAAACAAACCATCATGCACAAGGTACATCATCAGTGGGTTTAAGGGGGTTGAGCTGAGTGCATGGAACCACTGCTGTTGCTTCTATGGATGTAAGGGAGTGAGGTTAAAGGTAAATGAAATGCAAACAGAAAAAACAAAAGACAATGATGATTTCCTAAATGCAATACCATACCAACCACAACAAAACTCCTATAAATAAGGCAGAAAACTCAGCATCCCACAACCAGTCAGGATTCCTAACCAAAAGCCAAAACTAAAAAAATCCTGGCAGCCAGTCAGCCAAGGTCACAGATATCCCCATGCAGCACAACCTGACCCAGGGGCTTCAGTTAGTGCAGAATGCAGTGACACAACTGCTGACAAGAGTGATACCCTATCAGCACATAATACCTCTGCACTGGTTGCTGATTTGCTACCAGGCCAAGTTCAAGGTGTGCTTTCCATGTTACAGGTGCCACACAGTACTTGTTCTGCTCTTGTAAGAAATCAGTATTTTAGTGTGGCAGCACCTACACTTGCCTATTGATATTTGGCAGACACCTTCATTGTACTCTTTTCAACACCTGCTAAAAACATTTTTGTTTAGAAGCCTGCCCAGGCATGTAGAAGCTATTGTGTTTTTTATCTGTTTTTAACTCATTGGTTTTATTATTTTGAATGTTTGTAAATATCTGTTTCTGTTTTTGCCAATAATTATATTGTTTTAATTCCTTCTGTAAACCGCTTACAGATGTTTTACAATAAAGTGGTATATAAATGGTGTAAATAAAATACATAAGTTTTGGGGTCACTGTGGTCCTTGGGTCTCTTTCCACTTTTAGGAACAAAGGAATCTGCCTTATACCTACTCAGGCCATTTGGTGCCATCTAGCTGAGCACTGATTACATGGACTAGTATTGGCTCTCCACAATTCCAGGCAATAGTCTTTCCAGAAATTGTATTTTGTACCTTTGCATGCAATGCATATGCCCTGCCATTTAGGTACAGCCCTTTTCCTGTTTAAAACAGTATCTTTTAAAATGGTTCTTTTCAATTCACTAATGAATGCATAGCATACCGAGGGCAGATCCACATCATTCATTTAAAGCGCATTCAACGCATTTGAAGCACATGAATCCCACTTCAGAATCATGGGAACTATAGTTTGTTAAAGGGAACAATAACTGTGAGGGGGAAACTACACTTCCCAGGATTGTTTAGGGGAAGTCATGCACTTTAAAAGTGAGTTGGATGTGCTTTAATATAATATAAAGAAATATTTATATAAGCATGACTGTCAAAGATGTTTAGTATTTACACAACCTATAAAGATATTTGTAGTGTAATCCTATGATTGTTTACTCAGAAGCAAGTCCCAATGTATTCAATAGGACTTACTCAAACAGGGAAGTGTGCATAGAACTGCAGCTTCAAATGATAAGGAGCACTCACCCAACCTAAAATTTAGAATCATGCCTCTTTAAGCTGTTTTGCAACCGTTTATACTTTTTATGGCTATTGGATTTTAAAAGTATTTATTTATTGTGAGCTGCGTTGGTTTCCAATCGGCAATCCTACCTCACAGGGTTGTTGGGAAGACTCAATACACGCACACACACTGGAGCTGTAAAAATACATACACCCCATATAATAGTTTATTATCAAAACCAGTTGGTGATTGCAGAACATTTTTAAAAAAAAATAACATCAGTATTAATTTCCTACATAATAAAATCAGTGATACCTAAGCCCTGCCTAATTGCTTTAAAAATAGGATTGGAGTGGGAGAGAATGATTTACAACACAAGTACAATCCTTTATGTTCACTCAAAAGTCCCATTAACTTACAGCACAATCCTAAAGTAAGTCCTATTGAATTCAGTGGGGTTTACTCCAGGTATGTGGGATTAGCATTGCAGCTTTACTCCCAGAAAAGCAAATATTGGATTAAAGCTTCATATTGGGAAGGTTTTCAAAACATTGCCCTCTTCAACAGCCCAGGAAAATTTAAACTTGTTTGACTCCTACACACAACAGAAAAAAAGACTTTTTGTACTGCTGAAAGGTATATACTTACTCAATTTATGAGAATTTCAGATAAACAGGAAAAAACAACAGTTTTCTATGTTTGCAATAGAGTCTAGGTCAGTACCTAGAGGCACAGAAATTCCTTGTCAATCACAACCCTGACTTCACTTATTGGCTACAAACCTGAAAGGGCAGGATTAGAGCAGCCTGCTAAGAGATCATTTCACTGAAGTTGGGGGGCTGACATTTTGGTGTTTATCCCGTGAACCAGACCACCTAAAAACTTAATTTTTTTAAGAATGAAAGCTGAAAGTCTGGAGATTAATCTGACTCACCTGGAGACCCGGAGAGGACCCCAAAAACCCAGAGTTTCCAGGCAAAAACCGGACATCTGGCAACTCTAAAGTGAAGGGTCATAATAACTCAGCCACGCAAAAGGTCCCAAGTTCAGGCCCTAGCATCTTTATATAGGGCTAGGAGTGAAGTCTGAAATCCAGAAGAGATTCTACCAGTCAGTGTAGACAAACTGAGCTAGATGGACCCATGGTCTCTCTTAGTATAAGGCAGCTTCCTTTGTTTCTAAGTATATCCAACAGTAAGGCCTGAAACCCTACTGTCAATTTTCTTTTCCTATTGAAATCTTGACTCCCCATCACTGAAGGCTTCATAGCTCTTCACAATTTAATAGGACCTGAAGTACTGAACCTACCTAGGTTTCTCTTATACCAGACCTGTTTGGTGAGTACCAGTCAGAGACAGGGTCTTTTCTGCAACTGCACCAAAACTTTGGAATTTAAGCATGCTTTGAAAGCACCTTGATTTTGGAAGGCTTTTAATGGATGTTTTTGTATTTATTTTTATGTATGCTGACTTAGTTGTATTTTAAGCTGTGCTGTTTTTATTGCTATTTCTGCTTTGATCTTACTGTTGATTGTATTGTGTGCATGTGTTTTGAATCACATTTATCTGTAAGCTACTTTGTCAGAACCTCCCCCCTCAAAAAAATGTTTTCATGACTGGTGAATTTTTCCATTCTATTCTAATCTTAAAGAAAACACATGAAGAGAAAACCAGTTGAATAAGCTAACCTAGCTCACTTTCTTTAAGGGCAAACTGTCAGTTAGGACTGATCCCTCCCCCAAGGCACTGTGTGTTTTAACAGATTCACTGCAAGCAGAAAACCAAAATTGTACCTTTCATATCACTGCATTGCTATTGCTGGAAAGCTCTGCCTGTTGAACACCTGCCTATGTTGTGCAGAACCTACGAAGAAAAAAACGATGAGAACCCTACTCAATAGTGTCCGAAGGAAGCTCACACCGAATTAAGTCCAGCAGAATGTTAGCTAGTCACGTCCAATTAATTTCTTCTAGGAGAACAAGCTAATATTCACCAGGACTCTTGTCAAAAAGGCACATTTGGTGGTTTATTAACTTCTGCTGCCAAGAACTCTAAAATGTAGTGGTCTGATTCTTGAATACTTGAACCATATCCAGGGTTCTTCCCCCTCTCCCCCTTTCTCATATCATGCAGATGTTCTTTTTTGTTGTTGTTCTCTTTCTCAGCATTTGTTGAGCTGCTGGAAAACATTATGTCGCCCAAGCCTGCTGTTGCTGAGGGTGCTCTCTGAATAAGTTCCCTTCTGCAATAGTTTCAGCACTGTTTGGCCTTGCATGTTCTCTGCAGGTGAATGCACCAGCTGAGCATATGAATGATGAAGCCCCAGTGATGCAAAGTAACCTTGATGGAGCCACTAATGGAGGAGATTGGAAAGAAGTTTAATGCATAGTGAAGGAAACACTTGAGGGTGCGGGGAGACACACCTTTAGGGAGGTAAGAAAGTGGCAAGGTGGGATTTCATTGTTAGGGGGCAGGGAGGGCAGATCCATGCTGATATTCAAAAGGTTACTTTAAGATATAGTCAAGATTAAATTGGAACCTCCCTCTGCCAAGGTAACACTGTTGTGGTTATGAATGCCACTGCTTACCTAGTTCAAGCTCAGGTTTGGACTTTAGGAGCTTATGATGCTTGGCTCAAAGAAGTGAGTGTTGCAAACCCTTAAATTCTTCTCAGACTTGACTTACTCCTCCTGGCCACCCTACCCTAAACCACCCAAAAGGACTGCTTCATATGGTCAGGAGGGAAGCCACACTGGAATCTCTCCTGGCTCTGCAAAGCTATCAAAGGTGGCCAGGAGTCCAGGACCCACAAGTGTGGCTGTCAAGTCTAGCATGGATCCCTGGATGGATTTAACAGCTGCTCCTGTGAAAGCTGCTGGCAAGGAGTAAAGCCCACATCATGTGGAGGTCTTTTTTTGCCCCAAGGGTCTTCAGCAGGGACAGACTCACCACCACCACCCGTATTCTGCAAGTATCAGCTGTTCAACCCTTCCACTCCTATTCAAAGAGGCTGCAGTTGTGAAAATAGCTGGCGGGGTGGAACCATATCTCATGCAAAGGGCCCTCTTTCAGGTACAGCCTTTTTAGTGGAAAAATATAAGTGTATTTCTCTGTGGCCATGTGAAGCTGTCATTTGACAGCCAAGAATCTGGGAGGCTTCCAAGTGATCCCTGACTTTCAAATGGGAGTCACAACCGGTTCAGGAAAGAGCTGAGCCTTTTCCAGCTTTCTTAGTAAATGGCTTGGCTTATTTCTGAGCTGTGGGGTGGCTTGCTCATCTCTAGCTGTGGTTTTCATACCTCAGAACAAAATAACTAGATAGAAACAGAAATAATCACTTGTCCTCTGAAATACAGAGGGAAGGGAAGAGAAATAATGCCCCCTACTAACTCCCCCAAGCACAACCAATTAAAAGCAGCTCTAGAATTCTAGACATAACTCATTGACTTGTGATCACTTGATATTGCAACTACTAACTAGTGAACACATATTATAAAGCAGCCCTTTGACCAACATAGATCTACAGACTTTACCAATGACACCCCTTCTATGAGAGCCTTCTAGAGTCAGTTGTCTTATGTGAGAGCCCTGAAAATATACAGTGGTGCTGAAATATGAGTCTGTTTATGAATATATAGGTATAGCAGTGGGTGAAAAGCAAGTAGGCATATAGGAGCAAATTGCACATTACATGTCATTTCAATACCTCTTTAAAGTGAAAAAGAAAAGCTGTTCTGAGGATCTATTTTGAGGAGAGATGCACTGGGAAAAGGGGCACTTTTCTAGCTCCAGCTCCACCCCATGCTGACCTCTTAGAGAGTTCCAGATGTGTGTGGAAGGGTTAAATGTTTCCATCCCACTACTGTTTCTCTTCTTAAAATGGACCCTTCACACTTTCAGATGAAAAAGTAAAACAAAATAGTATTTCCAGATAGGCAGCACAACATCGAATGCACCATCGATCTCTCTCCAAAACAGCAACCGTATTATTGCAGATCCACAGGCTTGTACTGTGCAACCCAACCCCCAAATTCAAAACAGTTCCTCTCTTTCCTAATTCAAAACTCCATCAACCCATCAGATTGAAGTTCAGACCTGTTTTGGCACCCATCCAGGTAAGTGGGTTTGAATCCACAGCTGGCCTTGGTTGCCCATGAACTAGCATTTACTGGAACTGCTCACGTTAACGCTGAAAGGATCCTTTGAATAGCAGAGCAGCATGGTCCATAACAATAATTTATTAGTACATTAATCATGTTTATAAAGTCTGGAGCCTTCAGTTGTGTGGGAAAGTGGACAAACTGAAGGTACATCTGGTAGAGCCCATGCTCTAAATTATGATGGTCCCTTCTGTGATTCTGTCCAATTTCACCTCCTGAACCACCTCCTGTCAGCATGGGCGGGAGAGGCACTACCTGAAAAATATAGAAGATAACAGACTATGTCACAGCTTAAAGAACTCCCAAAAAACCCTTTAATGTAGAGATGTCATAGGAGAATATTGCTATTTTCTCCAACTTTAAGGATCCATTGGTGCTTCTCTAGGGACATCAGAAAATATTACACCAATCCCCAAATATATCTCAGACTTGTATGCATGTCTAGAAATCAATACATCTCACAACTAATTTATTTAACAGATTGAAAAGGACCAAGACTGAATGTGGGCACATGGAGGTGAGCCACAAATAGGGATGGATGAATCTGTCAATCTCAATTTCTCTCAGTTTCTCATTTTTCCAATCTTTAGTTCAGTTCACCATGTTTCTGCATTTGCTTTTTTAAAAAATCCTAATGAAAATATGTCAACATTTTAGTGCTCATTTCTCCTAATATACCAATTTTTGTATACACATCTGTCTAATATATACATTTTTGCAAGCAGTTTCCCTTAATATAATGCATTTTGTATGTTATTTTTATGATTATATCCATTTTTGTGCACACTTTTTTCCTGTTGTATTTTTTTTTTTGGTTGAAGAACTGAATCTTAAAATTTGGAACAATGTAAATTTTGAAGGATATCTGCGTTTTGATTCGTGTACTGTTTTGGAAAGTATAAACTAGGTAGGTTTGCATTAAAATGTGAACCAAACTGAATGTCTCTCCCATCCCTAGCATGAAGTATCATTTTAATTTGGAAATCAGATAGGGAGTTAGAGAGACGTTCACTAGGCCAGACTGACAGGGAAGAGGAGAAAGAGACAGAAGCCTCAGGTAACTGTGCTTATGAGGTAGTGTACTGAAGCAACGTTGCCAAGGAATGGAGACAGGGAGAGAGAGGAGGAGAAAGCAGGAACCTAGGGGGAACAAAAGTGGGGCAAAGCTAGCTGGAATGGAAAAGTGGGACACCATCTACCCGTTCAGCTATAGTTTGTTTTTATTACCTTCTTTCTGTCTTCCATTATTGTACTAATTAAATCACTTGCACAATGACTACACTTGGAACAAATGATGCTCGAGTTCTCCAATACCAAATGACAGAAACTGTCAACTATCAAGTACTGTTATGAGTTCTAACTATAGTTGTCAAAAACTATAAGCCATTGCATGTCAACTGTAACACATGGCCAAATGCTGAAACCAAAGTGGTGGTATATAAATACTTTTATAAATAAAGTAAATAAATACTGAAGCTGAATATTAAGTTACTGGAATAGGTCTAATGTGAGAGTCTGGGATTAGAACAGTTGGGTACCTGCCAAGGCCCACATCCTAACAGGGGCTCTACTTCTGTTTCCCCTTTCCTTCATTTCATTTCATCATTTTATTTGTATGCCGCCTTTCCACATAAAATTGTGCTCAAGGTGGCTTACAGCAAGGTGAACAAAAATACATCTCAAAAACAATTGCAAAAACAATTTCCTAATAACAAAAAATAATAAAACAGTAACATAACAAATATAATAAGCAAAAACAACTTTTCAACATTATGAACATAATAAAATGATCTTTAAAAACAAAGAAGTAACCATTAACACCCCAAGCCCCTAAAGAAAACCATTTACTATATCTCCTACAAGACTTCACTATTCAGAGTGGAGGCTTGTTTTGTTTCAGCACAGTCTGTTTGTAAGCAGAGGTGTGGACTCCAAATGTTAATAGTAAGTGTGTAGGCTTCCAAGGTCACAGAAGAGGCAGGGCAGGTGGTCTCCCAGGCTATCAGAGCTTTCCTTGCTCTTCCTCCTTGCTGTAGGTGCCGGCTCATCTATGCTGTCTAGCATATGAGCAATGACAACAGCAAGGAGAAACAGCAGCACCCTCCATTTGCCCTTGCCCTCTCCATCTGGGTAATGGTGTAGATTGGGAGAGAGAGCCCCATTGACGGAATCTTGGACAAGGGTCTCCCAAAATCGGGAGCCAACACAAAATGTTAAGAACACATGACTTGTCTTGCTGGATCATCAGGCCAAGGTCCTGTTAGTAAAGTATCCTGTTTCCAACAGAAGCCAGAAAGCCATGAGAAGGAGGAGATTTGTCTCTAACATATTCAGTATCAACATTTGCCAAGCAGAACGTTTGCTACCGTGCTTTAGAAGATCCAAGAAGAACAAAAGAAATGACCTTTTCACACAGCACATTGTTAAACAATGGAATTCACTCCCTCACAATGTATTGATGGCCACCAACTTGGATGGCTTTAAAAGAAGATTAGACAATGTTACGATAGGACCTTGAACTTCCTCGTGAGCAGAGCTCACTAGAAATCCAGGTCCCCAAAAAGAGAGCAGTAGGATCTTTTGCTGGAGTTAGCCGCACGTCACCCCCAGAGCATGTATAATTTTACCCTTAACCCAATAACACATACACTGAAAGTAAAATAAAGAGTGGTTTTATTAAGAGAAGGAACAAGAAAAAAAATATTGCAGTATACAATTGCAGTTAACAATGAGTAGTTTTCTAACTATTATTCATTCATTCATTCAGCAACACTGGATAGACTAAAGCAAAGAGACTAGCCCTATAAACACTTTCACATTAAGCTCACCCACACAGAAAGAAACAAAAAAGGAAAGGAAAAAGGCCCAGATAGTTGCATATACCTTTCCTGGAGAGTTGCTGCCAGCCTAAAGCTGAGAGAGAGAGAGAGACTTTCGTATCTAGCCCAATGAGCAAAAGCTCCGCCCTTTGTAACCAGCGCCAGATTTGAAAGTTGTCACCCAAATCCATAGCTCTGAAATTATCCCAAAGATGCTAGCGTGCGTTGATAAGAAAAGCAGTTGTTGCAGCCCCCCAGAAGATGAACTGAACTCCTCACTCCTCATGTTTTATACCTTTTCCTAACTAAACTGACCCCAAAGTAAACCCAAAGTAAATGTCTCCAGGAGGATGTGGACCCACTCATTTCCTGATAAGTTCCCAGATAATAGGTGTGATCTCCTGCTGTAGATTCCTGATGATTCCTCAAGGTTAAGATTATCATAATCCTTGTGTAAAACAGTTTCTTTGTTTGACAGGAGTTTATCCTGTGTTCTCCAAAGGCTTAGAAATGCACAACACCTCCTAGTTTGAAAGGAGCTATTCTGTTTCCTCCTGATGGCCTAGATTATCATAAGCATTTCCTTTGTTTGAAAGTAGCGCCTATTCTTACTGGGTGACAAATCCAAATTTCCATGGGAGTCTGGAAGTCTATACCTTCAGGCATTGCAAGATATGTACTCAGAGGTCACAGAGGGGCTGTTTCCCAGGAATCTTTGCTGTTGCAGGCCTTTTCAAACTCTGGTTCACTGAGATGAATCAAAGATTAAAAATCCTCAAATATTTGATACCTCATAACAACAACTTCATGCAGGATAAGTATCAGTGGTATTGGCTACTAGCCACAATAGCTATGTTTCACCTCCACTGTCAGAGTGTGCCTACAAATACCAGTTGCTGGGAAACACAAGCGTGGAGAGTGCTATTGCACTCAGGCCATTTGCTGGCTTCCCATAAGCATCTGGTGGGCCAGTGTGAGAACTGGATGCTGTACTAGTTGGGCCTTCGACCTGATCCAGCAGGGCTATTCTTATGTTCTTATACTGGGGGCAGGAGTTCATTTTAGCTATTCCTCAAAGAGGTGTATTGGGGATGAATGAACCAAATACTGTAAAGTAAGTGGCAGACTAGCATTGCTTTCCAAATGTTCCCTGAAAATAATGGGGCTTACCTCCATTCCATGTTCGTGGCTGTATACTATAGCCAGTGTGGATTTTTCACATTCCGCAATGTTAAATTGAAAATACCCCCCATGCCATTCTGATGCTTTCCATAAGCTAATTTCAAAACAAAATCTTACAAAACCTATAGTCCTGAACTCAGAAATGCTTGCTTAATAACCCTGTAAATTTTCATGGCGATACACAAAACAGTCAGAGAGAATAGAGAGTTCAAATTCTAAGAGAGAGAAAAAACCCAGAGCCCTTTTGGACTTTTTTGTCTCAGAGTTGTCATAATCTGTTGAAATTCATTAAAAATCAGCCATGTTCACAAAGTACTTGTAATGCTATTACTGACCTTGCCCCATACTCTGACCTTCATCTTCTGCAGTTTAAAAGTTTAAAAATGCCTGGCTGATTTTTAATTAATTTAATAAATTTTGGCTGGGACCCAATGATAACGCGGAGCATGCTCAGTAAGAACCAACTGTCAGTGTTCTAAAAGCCTCACAGCTGCTGGGCTTGCCTAATCACGGGGCCACACCCACACAAGACTTTCATTTCATGTGAGACAGTCATGGCTTCCCCCAGAGAATTCTGGGAAGTGTGGTTTGTGAAGGGTGCTGAGAAGAGACTCCTATTCCCCGGACAGAGGCCCAGTGGCCAGAGTGGTTTAACAGTCAGCCACTCTGATTGAAGGTCTGTGAGGGGAACAGGGCGTCTCCTAGCAACTCTCAGCCTTTCACTAACTACACTTCCCAGGATTCTTTGGGAGAAGCCATGACTGCCTAAAGTGAAATAAAGGCCTGGTGTGGATGTGGCCAGGGACAGCTTTGGTTTACATTTGGGTGAGAGACTACATGTGCCTTCTGTACAATACAAAGGTGGGGGCAACACTGAAAAATGATACTGTTCACAATGTTTTCCTTTTGGAAAAGAAAGGGGCTTCCCCTCTGCCCAGAGCCCACCCACCCAATCTCCCCCCTCCTCCCTGCTCCTCCCCAGGTCAGTGGTGGACTACGATCTGAGAGACCAGGGTTCGAATCCCCACATAGCCATGAAGCTCACTGGGTGACCTTGGGCCAGTCACTGCCTCTCAGCCTCAGAGGAAGGCAATGGTAAACCCCCTCTGAATACCGTTTACCATGAAAACCCTGTTCATAGGGTCGCCATAAGTCAGGATTGACTTGAAGGCAGTCCATTTCCATTTTCAAATATGATTGCACAGATTACCAAATTCTTCCAAGCTACACAGCAAGTGGATTGGATTGTGAAAGACCAACCCAAATTGTGTTTGCATTTTGACAAATTTGTAGCGCAGTACAATATCTCAGAGGGGTCAGGTCTCCTGCTCCCCTGGTACATTCACTATAGCTGCCCAGAGTTTCCCTGCTTTTTAAAGTTGGACAGAAATATCTGTGGGCAATAGGTAAGTTCTTAAACCACAAGGTTTTTTGCCTATTAGTGTTATTAGTATTGGAGTTTATAAGAGGCACTGAAAATATTATTTCTTCCTTATATTCCCCATGCCCTTGACAGCTAACAATGTATTTGGGGGGGGGTTAAAGGAAGCTTGCAGCTCAATATTAACCAAGTGTCTTTAGGATGGCAGATTTAAGGCATATCTACAAACAAACCGATAACTGATTTTATAGCAGGTTGACTGTCATGTAAAGAATCCTGGAAATTGTAGTAAGGGTGCTGAGAATTCTGCATCAGAGATCCCTAACCCATCTCACAACACTTGAGTGGTTCAAGTTTCACAGTGGTTCTAGATTGGAAGAAGCAGTCTGTTAAGCCAGTTTAAGTTTGCAGAGTATGATTATGATTATGTGTTTCAGGAAGACATGGGCCAAACTTTGAGTGGCCTTGTGAGGCCTATCAACTGTTTGTTGTCAGTCCACAGTTTAATGGAGCGTTGTAATTCTCAGCAAGTAAAGTTAATGGAAATATATGGATAAATTGTAAGAGACTGGTTTTTTGAACAAGGTAGGCTGAAGGCATGCAGCATGGTCTCAGATAGAATTTGCAGCTGTGGTTTTCAAACTTCTCACCACTCTCAGGTAACTCTCCATGCACTAATATGTCTGAGGAATGCTTGCATGCTGTATTTATTTATTTAAACTATTTATATACTGCCTTTCCTTTGAAATACAAGGTGGTGTAAAGTAAAAAACAAACATAATTAAAATTACAATATAATAATTGTATCAGCAACCCAGACAGACATAAAATTAATTAATATAACCTACTGGTACTAGTGGCCAGTAAAAGCCTGAGAAAGCAAATAACTTCTTAGCAAGTGCTCAAATGATATTAATGTTGGTGCTTGCCTTAATTCGGAGGGGTGGTGATTCCACAGAAAGGGTGCCACAATGGAAAAGGCCCTCCCCCTTGTCCCCATGAAACAAATCGCTACAGGTTGTAGCACGTCCAGGAGGGCCTCATTATTTGATCTTAGTGACAAGGCAGATGAATACAAAAGAAGGCCTTCCCTCAAATACTGAGATCCCTAGTTGTTTAGGGCTTTATATGTCTTGCATGGAAGAATGATCCACTCAGCAATTTATGCTTTCTGCATTAGCTGCAACTTCTGGACCACCCTAAGGTCAGCCCCACATAGAGCACATTATCATAGTCCAGTCTTAAGGTTACCAATGCATGCATCACAGTGGCAAGGCTATCCCTGTCCAGCAATGGTCATAGATGACATACCACAGAAAGCTGGTAAATGTAGGCACATCTTTTTGATGGTGGCCAGAAACCATCCTGGCAGAGAAAGCATCAGCTGCAAGCAGTGGCGTCACTAGGGTTGGTGTCACCCGGTGAGGTAACTCATGATGTCACCCCATGGACCTCCTCCCATACCAGACCTAGGGTGCCTGGGTGCGGGGCGGCTCTGGGTTAGGGTTGCCATATTCCAGTTTCACAAATCCGGGCATGCTGATTTGCATATTATTTGTATATTATGCAAATATTTGCATATTATGCAAATATTTGCATATTAATATTTGGATTGTCCACTTGTTTTGTTTTTGTGCCTAGGAATTACCACCAAAAACTGGGGAAAGATGTGAGAAATCTTTTTTTTAAAAAACTTAACATTTTCAGCCTTAAATGCCTAGACTCTAGTTTCCAACACTATGGAATGTTGATTGATTGATTAAGAGGATTTATATCCTGCCCTTCTGCTGTTAAAAACAGAGCTCAGGACAGCTTACAAATATAATAAAAACAATAAAAATGCACAATCAATATAAAAACATAATAAAAACACAAAATAGCAACAAACATAAAGTAAGTCAGGGTGGCAGTACGGTTAACCATTACATATACGATATATTTCAGAGATGTGGTGGGTGGAGAAAAACAAGCCAAAATGTTAGGAAAAGGAGTCTTTCACACCACATGCTCAGTTCTAAATACTGTTGCAGCAAGTTTTATAAGTTCCTCCAGTATTCCACTGGTACAGGCACTCAGACATTCAAAGTATCTGTACGTTTCTTAGGTTTTATAAAAGCAGAGCTTTGCTTAACTCAAAATTTCTTCTCCCTTTGATCAACCACATCTACACAGTTTCCACCTCCATACTCAAAATGAAACTGGGCCTGGAAGTGTGCAACAACCCCACGCATACCTTGCTAATTAGATTACCAATGCCAGGATGTCTGTCTTATCGACTACTCTCCTGCTCCCCCCCCCCCACCGGGCATCATGAAAGACCCAGTCCTGGGCTCAGAAAGAAAATAAATATCTGGTCCTCTTCAAAGTACTGATAAGCCTCTTGTTTTAATTAAAATAATAATTATAAGTTCTTGCTCTTATCACTAATGGGAGTTAATTATCTTGCATATGCTGCTGTTGCTTCTATGGCTGTAACGGAGTGAGGTTAAAGATAAGTGAAATGCAAATAGGGGGGGAAAACACAGAAGGCAGTAACACTTTCCTAAATGTAATACCATACCAACCACAACAAGATTCCTATGAGTAAGGCAGAAAACTAAGCATCTCACAACCAGTCAGGATTCCTAACCAAAAACCAAAAGTATGATAAATGAAGAAATATTTATATAAGCATGACTATCAAATATATTTATTATTTACACAAACTTTAAAGATATTTATAGTGCAATCCTAGGTTTATTTATTCAGAAGCAAGTCCCAGTGTATTCAGTGGAACTTACTCAACCAGGGACAGAACTGCAACCTCAAGTGATAAGCAACTTCATTCACACAACCCAAAATTCTGGATCATGCCACTTTACGCTGTTTTGCAACTGTTTATACTTGTTTTTATGGTTATTGGATTTTAAATGGCTTTATTTCTTGTTGTGAGCTGCCTTGGTTTCCAACCCTAACAGGGTTGTTGGAAAGACTACACACACACACACACTGCAGATGTATAAATACATACAGCCCATATAATAGTTTATTGTCAAACCAGTTGGTCATTGCAGAAAAATCAGTATTAGTTTTTAAAAAATCAGTATTAGTTTCCTACAGAATAAAAACAGTAATACCTAAGTAAGCCCTGCCTACTTGTTTTAAAATAGGACTGGAGGGGGGGGGACAGAAAGAGAACACAAACACAATTCTTTTTTACATTCACTCTAAAGTCCCATTGATTTTCAGCACATTCATAACCATGTCTACTCAAAAGTAAATCCTATTGAATTCAATGGGATTTACTCTGGACATATGGGATTAGCAATGCTTTTACCCCCACAAAAGCAAGTATTGGGAAGGTTTTCAAAACACTGCCCAGGATCTGACTCCTACACACAAGAGGGGAAAAAACTGAAATGTATATACTTACCCAATTTATGAGATTTTCAGATAAACGGGGGGAAACCTCCATTTTCTGGCCTTGCAATGAGGTTTACTAGACACTGCCACAGGTCAACCAAACACTTCACTGATTGGCTGCAATCCTGAACGGGCGGGGTTAAAGCTACAAAGTGCTGTACAGTAGTTTTAAAAAAAATTAACGGGGGGGTGATGTTTTTATGTATATCTCAAGAACCGGACCACCTCGAAACTTATTTTTTTAAAAAATTAAAGCTGAGAATCCGGGCCACCTAAGGGGCTAAACGGGCGCCGGGTGGCATGCAAAGAATCCAGGTAAAACCTGGCTAACTGGGCAATATGGCAACCCTACTCTGGGTGACCCCCCCCTCTCATGGTGTCACCCTGGTGCGGTCCACACCCGGCTAGTGACGCTGCTGGCTGCAAGGTTTTTTATTATTTGCTTGATCCCTGTTCCAAGAGTGCTCCAGGTGGGTACAGGATTTTAAATGTAGTGTGTATTAAGGAGACATTGCATTTAGTTATCCTGTTTTGAATACACACACCCAGGTGCACAGATATGATTATATTCTTTCCTTACAGCTTTTTTTAGTGTCAATCAACAAGGAACAAGTGGCAAAATCAAGTCTTTTTATAATAATATCATTTGACATTGGGTTGTTTTATATTTAACATATTAAACTCAATGATGATATGGATTGGGGGTGGGAATAAATGTAGTAAGGTACAGTTATGCAAAGCCATTGTCTCTTCTGACATATTTTTCTCAGCATGGCTTCTGTCCCCCTACCTTGTTGCACTGATGAATTACATGAGATGAATATCCGAGATCTCAGTGAGCTGAGGCGGCAGGAGCACAACAGCAGCAGTAGCAAAGCAAAGACATAATAATGTGGCTGAACCTCTATTGTTTCTATTTCAGGACCGCATCGAGTGATTAGTTTGGGTACCACCAGTAACATCACATTACCTTTTACAGGCTGGAAATGTCTTTTAAAGCTGAAGTGATGCTGAAGCCATGTGATGCAATGCTGTAGACAGAGCCAAGTGGAATACATCAAAGAGTGCCTTGATGCAGATGTTTCATGCAGAAGAAAATTAGGTCAGAGACCACTTCAATTTCAGCTTCTGCCAGGCTTGTTTGAGAGCTTCCAGTGAATTCCTAATGAATAGCTTCTAGGGCACTTTTCTCTCATTCAGTCACAAAATACCATGACCAGATGAGCCTCCCTTGTGGAATCTCTCTCTCTTTCTCTCTCTCTTTAAAAAGAAAATCTGTTACTTGTATTCTGAGATTCCATAACATTTCTTACTTGCAACATATAACACCTAAGAGAGACTAAGGTAGCACAATCCATTAGCATTCAGTATATGAACGCAGAGCAAAATATGGACAAAGAAACACTGGCTAACAATTGCCTATGCTCACTATCACAGTAGCACCTTTTCATCTTAAAGCTACTTATCCTTGAGAGAGATGGCAAACAGTGGAGGGGCCTAAGAATACTGAAATAAAGTTCTTACCCCCAGAACCTCACTTGACAAAAAGGCAGAAAAATAACCTTTCCCACTATATTGTTCTTTATTTCTTATATGCGCAACCAAGAAATTAGATGCACTCACACACCCAGACAGTTCTCAACAAGAAATAAGCACCACCCACAATCTCTCTGTGTCAGACACTGCAGAAGGGAGAAGCCCTCACTCTCCAGTTTTATAAATAAAATAAACTTTCCTCTCTACTGTACCCTGTGATATTCATTGTGGAGGATATA
Organism: Rhineura floridana; assembly: GCF_030035675.1. Lineage (NCBI taxonomy): Eukaryota > Metazoa > Chordata > Lepidosauria > Squamata > Rhineuridae > Rhineura > Rhineura floridana. The sequence goes on from NC_084480.1 coordinate 135,830,835, forward strand.
TTTCTCCATGTCAAATGGAATGGGGGGAAAATCTACTTCCAGTCATTATCCTTGAGGAAAAAATGCCACACTGTACAATGGGATTTAAAAGCAAAACAAAACACCATTATGGGTTTTTAAAAACCATTGTACCTTGAGGGAAAATAGACTTGCATTCAACTGACACAAAAATGTGGTGAATTTATGAGTTCTGTCATGCTCTCGATTTTATGCACATGGCTTTCTTCCATCCCCCAATCCACAGATGGGGTAGACTGCCTTCATTAAAAGAACATATAGGACCAGGATGGTTAAAACTACCTTTTTCAGGTTTCCTCCTTTTGAAAATATATGCATTGCTTTGTCCCTCAGGAGTCTACTGAAGCCACTAGATATGAGATGGAGGTCATGCTCTGACTCAGTGAAGCATTTCTTAAGTGTTTAAACATCACTTAGAGCAGTGAGTTTCAAACTTTCTTCTTCTTCTTCTTTGCCACAACCCGGTAAGGGAGATCCAGAAGCACGAGCTGGCTGATGCGGAAGCAGATCTCACCCATTATACTCATCAGGCCATAGGCCACACTGTGACCAAATGCATCTTTTGATGCTTATAGAGATGTGCATCCCGTAGCTTTTGCATTTGTGTACATTCAACCTGCAACATCCCTATTTTAAGACTGTAAATGCAGACTAAAATTTTGCTACCAATTTTCTTATAGTGTGACCCTAAATATTTGATCCTGTTGAATTTACTATTGAAATGTGGTTAGTGAAGCTTACTTTAAAATCTTAATAATATGATTTATAGCCTGATAATCAACATGTTCATTAGACACTTGGTAATGGTTACCAGGTTTTAAAAAAATATTATTGTTATTACTACTACTACTACTACTACATTTATATCATACCTTTCCTCCAAGGAGCTCAAAAACAGTGACTGGCCCAAGGTCACCCAGTGAGCTTCATGGCCAAGTGGTGATTTGAACCCTGGTCTCCCAGGTCCCAGTCCGACATTCTAACCCCTAGTAACAGGTAGTGCTTAATTGTATCCCATGCTTTAGCAACATATGTTTATGCTGCAATGGTTAATGTGGCATCCCATCGAGAGAAGCAGAGCAGAACCACAGAGCTCCATGTCACTTGCCTTCTCTTCTTTTCTGAAGTTGGCAGTTTCTCAGTATCCGGACAGTAATTTCTATCATACCATATTTGGAATTCATCTTCCTCAGTGCTGAGCTCAGGAATCAGAGAGCTGTTTCATTATGAGATTAAAATATATGACTCTGCAGAACCAACATTTCTCTTTGAAAATTCACACCATCATTCAGATAGAAGGAAAATGATGTTGCTCAGATTGTTTAAGGTGAAGAGTCTCCTTTCAAATGGATTATCAGGGATAACAAACAAAAAATATCTAAGATGTATTCATAAATGTGTCTCCCTCCACCACCACCACATGCCTTTATGATGAAAACTTTTGTGGTTCTGGATGGGATGAAGAATCAAAACCAAATTAGAAGAACTGTGACAGAAGTGTAACTAGTGTTCAGCTACCCAAGGGCTGGATTCATAAACTACAAATTGTTTTTTTTCCACTTGTGTGGGCCACCACCGATAAAACCTGGAAACCAGTTTTTACTGGGTGACTTTTCACACCACTTGCAAACCAGGAGCATACAACATCAGCCATGTATTCTTTAGCATGATACATTAAATGTAGGTCAGTTCTGTTCCTCCTCCAACCTATGATTCTTCAAATGAACAGCTATACCAATCCAGATTGGAACTCAGCAGCCTGGGTGACATTACCCTCTAAACCAATCTGGTAGGTACTTGACAGCATAACCAAGGATTACAATCTGAGTTTCAACTGGCCTTTGCTGTGAAGTACAGCTGTGGTGAGGTCAGCATCGTGCAAATGTATTGGTGGGAGTGCTAGATTGGCTCCAGCAGTGTGTTTGCACTGCACTGACCTTGATGCCACTTCACCCTGCCACTTGTCTTCCTAGTATACTGCACTGACTGCAGTGACAGAAGGTCTGGTAAGCAGTCCCACCCTGCCAACCACTATTGTCAAAACTGCTGCAGGATAGGACCTTAGCTTGCTCTTTTGTAGCAAACAGAGAGCTCCACTCAAGTTATCCTACCCATAACGTACCCAGCTTCTGCTTTTGGGTCTCGGAGAAACTATATTTTAGCAGCAGCTCTATGATTTCAGTAAGCAACCAGGAAAAAAATCAGCTCCTGTAAAGTTTTCAGCAAGATGCCCTTTTGCTCATCAGGGTTGGTTTAGTTATGAAGAAGTTTAGGCCTTCTTGAGGCATATCTCTCTAGGAAAAAAGCTGAGCCATATTCCAAACATCAAAAATACAGTCTTCTAAAACAGACATTAAAACCAGGGCCGGTTCTAAAGGGCGGCCAGGTTGGGCACTGGCCCGAGGGCCCCTGGAGCTACAGAGGGCCCTCCGCTCTCCTTCCGCAATCCGTGGAAGCAGGACAGGAGCTGCGGATCACGGGACAAGAGCTTCCGAACCGCCCCGCCATCCCCCCACTTCACTTACCTTTTTCTCCACTGTTTTTTGCGGTTTGCCATCAGTCAAGATGGCGGCAGAGGTTTCCCTAAGGGGCTGAAGCCTCTGCCGCCATCTTGGTTGATGGCACGCATGCGAGCTACATGCACACATTGCTGCCATCAACCAAGATGGCGGCAGAGGCTTCAGCCCCTTAGGGAAACCTCTGCCGCCATCTTGATTGATTTGTAAACCTGTGCACGCAGCCGCAAAAAAAGCAGAAAAGTAGGTGAAGTGGGGGGGTGCGATGGGACGGCGGGCGGCTCAGAAGCTCCTGTCCTGCGATCCCTCCCGCGGTTGTTTCCGTGGATCGCAGAAGAGGAGCGGAGGGGCCCAGGGCATGCTGGTGCCCAAGGGCCCCGTCCTGCCTAGAGCAGGCCCTGATCGCTAGGGCTTGTGGTTGCTTGCTGTTGGTTGCTGCAGCATCCTTACTTTAAAATATAAGACCCTCAATTTTTATTTTTTTTACATATATAGAAAAATACCTTCTACAGGAAAGTGGTGCTTATTCCCAAGTAAATGTGTTTAGCGTCAGGACAGCAGAAGCAAACTCCATATTATTCCTGTAGTCATGATGGTGCTGTGATTTAAATGAGTTTCAAATGCAAGCCTACACTTGGTTAGAGTTTTTCTTTTCTTTTCAGGCCGGGATGGCAAACTGTTTTTTGTCTAATTTTTGCTCTAACATATCAGGAATGTAGAGGCTGTAGTGAAGTTTGGAATGGCAGAGGAGAGGGGATAAATATTAATTGTGTGTTTCACAACTGAAGTAATGCACATGGCCACCTAAAACTCATAAAACCTTTAAGTGCAGAGTTTAAAATTACTTAGCTGCGCCATTGAGTTCAAGTATATGCTGAACCTTTCCCATGACTCAGCTCTACATGGATCTTCTTCGTCAGATGATGAATGAAAGATGTTACCTCATGGCGGGGAAAAAAATGAAAATGTAAATCTAGCTAAAGAAGAAAAGAAGGTGTCATAAGCTAAAACATTGATCTTCCCTAATGAAAAGGACAATGCAACTAACGTTCCCATTCTGCTGTGACTTAGGGCTGGTTCATAATTGCTCATCACTCGTCAAGCAATGACGCATGTGTGAATGAGCCATCACAAATTAATTGCTGTAGACAGAACTTCCGTATCACTCAATGTCCACTCAGAAGTCACAATGCTTTTCAATGGGGCCAGTCCACACATTCAACTGTGAGTGATCGTACTGAACGATCAAGTGATGTGACAACTTTTGGTGCTTTCATAATAACAATAACAACAATATACATGCAAAAGGCAGCCCTTAGGGAGGGCTACTACCCCAGTTTCTTTGCTTCAGTTTTCATTCTGTAGTAGGAATTGCAGAAGAAAAACTGTACAGAGAGGAGCCCAGGATCAGGAAGAGTTCTCTTATATCGTTGGTACTAATAGCAGTTTATGTGCTGACTGAAAGAATGGGGAAGGGAGAAGGGTTTCAGTTCCCAGGAACAATTTCTTCTAGAGACCCTTCCAGAGTTACCTCTGTATACAACCCTTCCATGGGTTGGTAACCTTGAGGCTGGATTACTGTAATTCACTCTATGTGGGGTAGGGTTGGGGTTCACTTTTTTGTTCCGGTCTATGTTTTGGTTTTCGCAACTGGCTTGTGGTGCCAATCTGCAACATCCCCCCCATTATTTTTTTTTGCTATTTCCAATCCACTTGTAATAGCTAATGAAATTGCTAATGCTGTTGGTGATCTTTCTACCAATGGTCTCTTGGGTTTCTATTTAAATTTAAATTAGGCAGATCATCACCTGTAAATTCTGTCTCTTACCTCAGGTTACTGCAGTGCTGACCAATGGTGATTGTTATCATCTAATTGAGACAGAACTTTAAAGAAATACACATTGCAGCACTTCAGAGCAAAGCTGTTTACGTTAATAACGATGTCAAATTAGCCGCAGATTTGTTTTTTTAAAAAGCCAGTGACAGTCGCAAGCATTAGTCAAACCAAGATATACAGGATTTATGGATTCTGACAGAATTTGGTAACAAATCCAAAAATGCCAAAATTCACCCCATCTCCAATGTGGGGTTACCCTTGGGCCTGGTTTGGAAGCTCCAGCTGGTGCAAAATGCGGTGGCCAGATTGCTGATGGGAGCACATGGCTAACATGTAACACCACTGTTAAAAACCAGCACTAGCTTTCCATCTATTATTGAGCCAGGTACAAGGTAGTTGTGTTAATTTACAAAGCCCTGAACAACGTAGTTCCAGGGTACCTTAGGAACTCTCTGAACCCTTGCATCCCAATCCGATCACAGATCATCTGCAGGAGCAGCGCTGGTCACCCCGAAAGTTTGTGAGGCTCATTTAACATCGACATGAAATCATGCCTTCAGTGTTATCGGCCCAGTTCTCTGGAATGCCCTGCCTTTTAACCTTTCAATGCCTTCTGAAAGCTTGTCTGTTCTGCCAGCCTTATGCCACCTGGCTTATGCAGGCAGTTAAGTAGATGTCTCTTTGCAATAGCTGATCTTGTTTTTACTGTATTTGTAATGGTTTTTATTTGTTGTAAACCGATTTGATGGTTTTTAAAATGCAATAGCAGTATATAGAATAGAATAGAATGGACTGCCTTCAAGTCAATCCCGACTTATGGCGACCCTACGAATAGGATTTTCATGGTAAGTGGTATTCAGAGGAGATTTACCATTGCCTCCCTCTGAGGCTTAGAGGCAGTGACTGGCCCAAGGTCACCCAATGAGCTTCATGGCTGTGTGGGGATTTGAACGCTGGTCTCCCAGGTTATAGTTCACCACCTTAACCACTATACCACACTGGCTCTCAGCAGCATATAAATACGTTTATAAATAAACCAATTACTTCCCTCTTTGATGACAATAACTTATCTGCACCAGATGTGAGCAGCAAGGAAATCACTTTGCTGACATCTCCCTCCCATCCTTTTTTTTTAAAAAAAAATCTATGCAGTTGTGCACCCCAGCACAGAAGATGCGGCACACAGCCTCCAAAGAATATGTAAAATCCAAGTGCTAAACAGAAAGCTCACAAAATACAATAGCTTTTGCATTGCTTTTAAAGGTTTTTATGTTGCTGTATGCCATCGTGATGTTTTGCAAGAGGGTGGGATATAAATACTTTTTAAAATAAATACATAATAAAATGATGGGACAGTAGTTAAAGGAAAAAGGAATGGGTATGGTACAAAAATTGCTATATGAGGGTTGTAGTCAACTAAGTCCTACTCAGAGTAGAACCATTAATTTAATGAACCTAATGTCTATTAACTTTAAGTTGTCTGTTCTGAGCAGGACTACCATTGAATACTACCTTAAGTATTCCCATGTTGGGAGATGCACAGCCTTAGAAGAAGGTTAAAATATTATAATTTTAAAATAAAGTATTCACAGATCTTTATTTGCTGTTTATTTAGTTATTTATTCAAATCATCCAACAGATTCCAGCGCTGTGAACAACATATAAATAATGAATTGTTTGAATCATAAACACTGAAATATGCACTATATCCATAACACTTACAATAGTATAAGGCTTGCAGGCACGGACAGACGAGAGTTAGGTTGCTTGTTACTATTGGTGTTGTAAAGATTGCATTATAAAGACAGTGCAGTGGGGATATATTTCTATTGGACGTTCTCATGCAGAAGTATCTGGGGGAAAGACTATTGCTTTTCAGTGCAACCTTGAGGAAAGGTGCAATTGTTATTGCACATCAATAAGCATCCTACATAGAGATGGAAAGATCTGCCAATTCCAGTTCTCTCAGATTTTCATTTGTCTAATCTTCTGGAAGCAACTTCTCCTAATATAATGCAGTTGTGTATGTTATTTTCACCAACAAAATCATTTTTATGTGCATTTTCCCCTAACATGAATTTTTGTAAACATTGGTTGGAGAACTGCATTGCAAAATTCAGATAAGCATGACGTTTGAAGGATGGCTGTACTTCAGTTCCCATATTATTTTGAAACATGCAAATTTGATCCATTCTGAACTTAATCGAATTCCCCCCCATCCCGAATCCTACACACAACAAATAAGAAACAAATGTACCTCCTAAAAGTACATTTGTGCAGGAAGATTCTACATCGAATCCCATATGCTTTGGGTGTGTATGGGTATCTGTTTATATGGTTAAGGAGTGAAAAATGAAAACACAGAAGAAAAGGATTTCCGAAGGAGAGCTCATGTATTACTGACAGCATCCATTTGGGGGTGGCCCAAATCTAGTGAATTGTCCTGGATGCGTCGGCCAGCTTTTTATTTTTCTAAACCCCTGGACTGAAAGAAGACACCTTTACCAAAAAGTTCAACACCAAACTGGGGGAGAGCCTCTCCCTATCTCAGTTTAATGGGAATGAAATAAAGGATCTGTCCTTATTCCAGAAACATTGCCCCAGGAGGAACGAATGTTTGGCTGCTTTCCCTTCCTCTGGCAAAGGGACCTTGCTGTGAAAAGCTGCCCGTTGTGCTGCTTTGCACTCACAGCCTTGGTAAAGCCTCTGCCTGTGGATGGAGCTTTGGCTCAAAAGAGCTCTTGGAAATCAGTTCCACCTTCCAGGACTCCTTCCAAACACTCCTCTTTGCTAGGGCAGCACAGAACAAGAAGTGAAATGAGAGACAAGTTACATCACAAGTGGCGTCAAATAACAATGAAGGCCCTGTTAAGGACTTGCAGTAAATATTTTCTCCTGTTAGTGGAGTCACCCTCCCAGTCTGACCATAGCACGACTTCATGTCCTGACAGAAGAACCTTCAGCTCAGATTCAAGGGACTCTTATTCCCAAGATCTGGTTAAGATTCTCTCTCTCCTTTCTGTGTCTCTGCCTTCTTTAGTTTCAGCTATACATAGAGCAGAATGAGATGGCAGAGTCCTGAACTGGTAGGTTGGACAGTATCATTTAAACTGCATGAAAACATTTTGGATGCTGCTTATGAAACAAACAATTATCTGCAAGCTGAAAGATAGCACAGAAAGGAAAAGGTTGGGCCACAACTAGGGTTGCCAGGTCGGAGCCATCCAAAAACCTGAGAAAATGGGGGCGGGCCCTAGTGATGTCACGGGGCGGGCCCTAGTGACATCACGGGGCGGGCCCTAGTGACGTCACGGGGCGGGCCCTAGTGACATCATGGGGCGGGCCCTAGTGACGTCGTGGGGCGGGCCCTAGTGATATCATTAAGCATGATACATTGTATCAACCACAGTTGCTTGGAGCATGCCATTCAAAAAAAAATTCTCTGGAGATTAAAATAGAAATCTTACCTAAAATAGGGTGTTCTTAGGTCCATCTGAAGTGACAAGGTCATTCTTTCTCACAAGCTTAGGGTGATCCAAAATGGAAATGGACTGCCTTCAAGTTAGTCCCAGATAGGGTCTTCATAGTAAGCAGTATTCAGACAGAGGTGGTTTACTATTGCCTTCCTCTGAGTCTGAGAGGCAGTGACTTGCCCAAGGTCACCCAGTGAGCTTCATAGCTGTGTGGGGATTTGAACCCTGGTCTCCCAGGTCACAGTTCAACACCTTTAGGGAACATTTAATCTAGCTTCCTTGCTTCTGGCAAGAAGGGTTTACGTGCCCTCAGGCCAGGCCATTATTGGAAGAAAGGAGCCTAGTGTTACAGAGATGTTAGATGGGAGCACAGATGGATGCTCCTGAAGGCAGCAATTATAAACATGCTTATTAAGGAACTAAGCCCCATAGAACTCAATAGGACTTACTTCTGAGTAGATACGGTTGCAGCCATGTTAAGGACAAGGGAGGACATTCTAGGCAAAACAGACAAATAATTGGGTGTCCGAACAAATTAAACCAGAACTATCACTAGAAGCTAAAATGATGAAACTGAGGTTATCATACTTTGGACACATCATGAGAAGACACGATTCACTAGAAAAGACAATAATGCTGGGAAAAACAGAAGGGAGTACAAAAAGAGGAAGGCCAAACAAGAGATGGATTGATGCAGTTAAAGGCACCACTGACCTATTGGCAGATAATCTGGTGCAATTGTTTAGTATCAGGAGTCAGCCAACTGTCAGAAAATCTGTAAGTGTTCTGTTCAGAAAAATTCAGTGCTGCAAATCACCCCCACCTCACCCCAGTAAAATAAAATCAGGAATCCAGGGTATATTCTCCATTTCTGTACATCACAACACCAAGATATCACTGCTTGGGAGCTCTATGAAGAGGCTATGTAGTATGCAAAAGGCTAGAATTCTCACCCTTTTAATGTGTTTGTGTAAGTGTAATACATATCAGTATATATTGATATACACATCAATATATAATGCAATATATATCACCAAATATAACACATTGATTAAAGAGATACAAAAATTTGGCATCATTTCCAAACTTAAATAGTAAAAATAAAACTACAAAAAAAGGCACCCACAGAACATACAGGTGAGGCGCGTGCGTGAGGGTGATGATCTGATGGCCCATGGGTGGGTGGAGGCGAGCGGCGGCAGCGGAGGCTAGGCTGGGCCAGCCTGGCTCTCTTAGCCCTGGCCCGGACTCGGAGCCAGTTACCCTGGGGCTCAGGCTGCTGCAGTCTCTGGTTGGGGGCGGGGGGGCCCATTGCGGCCGCTGCCATGGGTGGAGGCGAGTGGTGGCAGTGGAGCCCAGGCTGTGCCGGCTCCCTCTTAGCCCCGGCCCGGTCCGGATTCGGAACCAGAGCCAGTTCCCCTGGGGCTCAGGCAGGCTGCAGTCTCTGGTTGGGGGGGGCATCACACGGCCGCTGCCGCGCCCAGCGTCTCAAGACGAGGCCCATGCCAGCGGGTGAAGCTGGCGGCCGTCCTCCTTTCCCAAGCCTTCTGCTGAGCCTGTAGGCGCGTCGGCCCGTCTCGGCAGCGGTTGCTAGGAGATGGGTCCGACGCGGCTTGTCAGCCTCAGCAGGAGCCGTGGAGGGCAGGCCGGGCCGGCTCCTCCTTAGTCCAGCCGGTTCTCCTGCTCCGGACGGCCGGCCGCTTCGCCCCTCCTGCTTGGCGCCGCTGGGGGGGGGCATCACGGCCGCTGCTGCCCAGCGGCGCCCACAGCAGGAGGGGTGAAGCCGGCGGCCGTCCTTTCCGGAGCAGGGGAGCCGGCTCCGGGGCTAAAAAGGAGCCGGCCCGGCCTGCTCTCCACGGCTCCTGCTGAGGCTGACAAGCCACGTCGCCCATCTCCTAGCAACCGCTGCTGAGACGGACCGACACGGCCTACAGGCTCAGCAGGAGGCTTGGGAAAGGACGGCTGCCGGCTTCACCCGCTGGCGTGGGCCTCGTCTTGAGACGCTGGGCGCGGCAGCGGCCGTGTGATGCCCCCCCCAACCGGAGACTGCAGCCTGCCTGAGCCCCAGGGGAACTGGCTCTGGTTCTGAATCCGGACCGGGCTGGGGCTAAGAGGGAGCCGGCCCAGCCTGGGCTCCACTGCCACCACTCGCCTCCACCCACGGCAGCGGCCGCGATGGGCCCCCCGCCCCCAACCAGAGACTGGAGCAGCCTGAGCCCCAGGGTAACTGGCACCGAGTCCGGGCCGGGGCTAAGAGAGCCAGGCTGGCCCAGCCTAGCCTCCGCTGCCACCGCTCGCCTCCACCCACCCAGATCATCACCCTCACGCACACGCCTCACCTGTATGTTCTGTGGGTGGGTGGTGGCGGGAGCGGGCAAGGGCTGCTGCTGCTGGAGAGGTCCCTCTCCCTCACTGTGGCGGCTGCTCAAGTCCTGCCTGCCTGAGCAGCCTGAATGATAAAGAGCGGAAGTCGGCCAGCCGCAGCCCAACGTATGCGTGGTCAATCACGCATGCGTGGCTGAGGGGGCCAATGAAAACCGGAGATCCACCTTTTTAAAACAAGTATTGCCGGAGGCCGGAGACGGCCCCTTTTTCCCTGAGTCTCTGGCCGAAAACCGGAGACCTGGCAACCCTAGCCACAACTGATATGTAACTCTTGTTCTTTTTCTTACAAGATGTTTTCATGTGGGAGAGCATTAAAAATGTGACCACAGACACAGACACACTTACCTGCAGTTTGAAGCAGAACAGTCACCTCTACCATGTCAGGATTCTAGGCCTCATCACCATTGGCAGAAATACAATTTAAGAGGCAAAGATGGAGTTCTTAATCCCATGTTGGCCTTTTAACAACTAACTGACAGAACTGGCAATGGGAATTCTACTTAACCCTTCTTGCCTGAAACGCCGTCTGGGTCATTTATTTTTGTAAAGCTTCTTTAGTGAGGAACAACTTTTCCCAACAAAGCCTTCAACAAATTGTCGAAGGAACTGAGAACTAGACATCTTCCAAGATCTGTTTTGAATTTCAGCAGAAACAGACACCCAGATGCATATTAAATATTGTTTGTGGATAGAGGACAATCCCAGGGGTGATTTGACCCAATATCCACTAAAGCTGGTCATTTAGAGTTGGCAATCCGATGCTGTGGAACACTCTTCAAGCAGAGATTCAGCAGGCACCCTCATTTTGTATTTTCAGGTGTCTCTTGAAGACCCTTTATGTAGACAGGCCTATGCAGCATTTTTTGATCAGCCAGTCATTTTAATCATTTTGAACTTTTTTTACGGTGTTTCTTTATTTACTGTATATACTGCTGTACACTGTCGTGGTATGAACCAGTAGCATATACATCTTTAAATAAATAAATATCAAGAGAATTGTCTCAATTTAGCCATAAGAATAACAGATTTAAATATGCTTCAGTGTCCCTTAAGAAACACACTCATAGTTAAGGAAGAGCACAGTGATGCTTCAAATCTCACAAGTTAACTGGAAAACAGGAGCAAATACAGCCACAAAAGTTACAGCAACAGGATTAACTAATTCATCTACCACCCTATTACAACTGAGTGGTTCTCTGAAATAGTTCCTTGGCAGAATCGATGCCATATTATATCACAGACACCAGAAATAGCAAATAAGTGATTTTCAGGAATGATGCTCAACATGACAAAAACTATGTGAAACAGTACAGTGAATGATCACTGAAAGCAACATAGACAATATTATACAGCTTTAATATCAGAGGTGTGAAGAAAGACACAGTGGGCAGTGTCTCCCCCTCAACATGAATTCAGTGGGATGAGAAAAGGCACAAAGAATTGCACTGAAATGAGCAAGGATATGGGTGACTTTCCATAGAATGATGTACTAGAATAATTAAAACTCTTGACCTTATAGCTATCATCACCATCCCTGAAAAATTTGCAGTTCTTGTTCATTTATAGTGGGCAGATCAGAAGGCTTTAAGGACATGCTTTGATCATGAAGGTCATATGATGCTTTGCTAGCGCTCAGACTGCAACGTTTCCCTTCTAATAGTGTCAAGTGTTAGTGACAGGTAGAATGCGATTCCACAATCATCTCCCTCAATGAAAACAAAGAAAACTGTCTCTATGCCAACACAATTATTTGTTGTTGCTGCTATTTTGTTTTAAGGTTGTTTTTCTTTTTAAAAAATGTTATTTTGATTCTTTAGAGGACTACAACTCCCATCAGCCCCTGCCAGCATGGCCAATGGTCAGGGATGATGGCAAATGTAGTTAAGCAACGTCTACAGGGCACCACACTGGCTAGACCTGTTTTAGAGGTTGAGTGTTTCCTGCTGTACCACTTGTGTGCAGTAAGTAAACTCAAACAGTGGTAAACACCATCAAGGGTCTAGCTTAGCCTTTGCCAATCTGGTGCCCTCCAGATGTTTTGGACTGCAACTCCCATCAGCCCCAGCCAACACAGCTGAGTTGGCAAAGGCTGCTCTACTTTCATGTTTTGCATTTCCTGAACTTTTCTTTTTGTATTTTAAATATTTCTTTTCAAGCCTCACATTCCCACTGGCCTCCATTGCTAAAGTGCACATCTGAACATGCTTTCTTTAAAACAATGAGTATGATTTACATTTTGAATCCACTAGCACAGGGTGGCTCACAGCATTAAAAAAATCCCACATTACAGTAAAACCAACACAGAAATGGGAAAGTGTTAAAAGCAATCTGTATTAAACCCTCACACTGAAAATACCTGACAAGCAAAAGGACAAAGCATACATACAAATATTAAAACAGCAGGAGCAAAGAAAATTTCATCTTCAAAAGCCAGGTTTAATGGATATGCTTTGCATAATTTCTGAAATGGATGTGTACTCTTAAGCATCAGGGCAACCATGGAGAAAGGTCTGTTCCATCACACTGTCTGATTTCCTTCAGAAGTGGGATTCTAAGCACGGTCTCCCCCATGCACCATCATGGAAGACGGGAACTTCATAGAATTCCCATGCCCCAAGCTCCTTCTCCCCAACCCAATCCACAGTTCATCATAGGCAAGAAATGGGGATATTGCGGCTAAAATAGGGCATAGATTTTCTTTGGTCATACAAAAGAAGTGACTAAGCAAGAATGGGACAATTCTGAAACTCCCTTCCCAACAACATGTACACTTCTCAGCTGTGTCTTTGTAGAGATGCTAAGTATTATGGATAAGGATAGTAAAGGAAAAGGCTAGACTAGTGCTTTTCCAACTTTAGGGTACCCTTTCCTCATTGACCAGGGGAGCCTCTACACATCTGCCACAGAACGCAGGCATATGGCAAGGGACTCTAGGGCCTGTTCTGGGTGCCCACTAGGAATGAGATCTGTTGGCTGGTGCCCATTTGAGAGCATTCCATCGACTTAACAGGCCGATATCAATTAGTGTTCATTCTTTGTCCACTAGCTGCTTCTTTTTCCCTCTCACAAAAAAAGTTGATATTAGAAATCCTACATAAAAATCTGTTCCACAATGACAGAGAATAAGCAGATTAATTCAGTACCAAATCAAAATTGGGTTGAATCTTGGCACACCCCTAGTGCACACCCACTAGGCTGTAGGATGAGGATCTCACTGCTTCCCTTCATTAACTAAGAGGTTGACCTAGAACACTTTCCAGTGGCTTGCACAATGCAAGATAAATAATGGAGGGCAAGTCTCTCAGGGAAGCTCATCTGCCATTGCTAATCTTCTCCTTAGACTTTTGCAATGTCCATCGTATGTACAATGAATGAATAGAAGGATCAGGATTGTAGCAGCAGGGACCAACTTTGACCCTATGTTTTTGTTCAGTGTACTCTTTGGGGTACTAGGCTCTCCTCTGTATATGGGAACAGTAACCCTGCAAAAGTTAAGTTCCTAGTCAGGTGGATGAACCTTTGTACATGCAGTTTGTATGGATATAGAAACAAGCACAGGTCTCACAGATAGGGCCTGCCACCCATGCACCTCCCTCCCATGCACGTCAGTATTCACATACATTAAATGTCTGCAAAGGGCTGTTGAGGAACCTCTGATAAGGTTCCAGTGGTGCTATCTGAGCAGGACTTTGAGGCAGACATCCAGGGCCCCACTCAACAGAGTGAGCAAGTGGGCCACCAAATGCAGCAAGGCTGGCTCATCACATTTTGAAGTAAGTGAAATAAACAATCACATTCACACACAAAGGGGAGGACACCACAATCTGCCTAACCTAGGGTTCCCTAGAATACCATTTGATCTAGAGGGTAGAGTTCTAGAAGTCACTTAAGCTTTTAAAACAAGTGCTACATATATGCTGTGCATCTCTGGCAAATCAATCATGTTCAAGTAACATGTCCAGTGTACTGCGAGACATGTGCCTTTACCGTTAAGGGAGATGGTAACAGCCTCCTTCATGTCGCCACCTAAATCTCTCTCTGGTTCCTTACTCCGTCAGCCGTGCTGTAGATAGTCTTACTGCAAACAATAAAAGGAGCTTCCTGTTGTGAATTCTTTTGTGCCTGTCTGTCTCTGACCACAAGAAAGAGCCTATAAGGAAGCTAGATCATGAATATGATTGGCTCCTGAACGTACAAGTAAGTGGTGGGTGTGTGTTTTTTTAATGCTCTGCTGGAAAGCTGCAATCTGCCCATCAGAAATGTCATTATGTTTTCCAATGAACAAATTAGATTCATGCAGAATACAGGGAACATCTGTGTAGATGGCAAAAATGTATTTGTGAAGCACTATGGGAAAAAAAACCCTTCAAAACCTTTTCAACCAGATTCCACAGTAAACATAGGAAAAAAATGAAGGCATGATTCCTCTGGCGACAATATTTATGGGCCCTACTAACAGGAGCAACTAAAATGCATGAAAGCATTTCCATTATTTAAATATATAAATTCAAATTGGAGCCACCAGGGACCTAATCTGGACCAGAACCACAATCTGGGAGTGGGGGGTCACTGTTCCCCATGATCCTCATCCATCTACATTGGCTGTGGTACAGCCACAATGGCTGGTATCTGAAAAATTATATATAAGGTAGGAAAGAAAGAATATAAAACTAACAAAGAGGTAAAGAGGGCCAGTGTTTTATACTCCTTCCCCCCAAAAGTGGACCTTGTGCTTCGGGGAACCCAACACTTGATGGGAGAGGGGTCCCTATATACACAAATACACTCTCAGCCTCACATGGGAAGGGGAAAGCAGTAGCAGCTTCAGCACCATGAAAAGATGGGCCTTGGGGAGCCTCCTTGCCATCTCACAGGGTTCTGATTATTATACCAAATGTTTGCAATATGCATAGAAAAGGAGAGATGTGAAACGTTAAAGCAAACGGCACAAGTCCATTTCGCTCATGGAACCTGCTAGCCATGAAGAATGTGCACCAAATTGCAGGGTTGTTTATAGTATAGAAAAGGTAATGTGTATGCGCGTTTTAGTGTTTGAAAAGCATATTTATCTGTGGATTGGAAGACTTACTGCTGGGGTTGTGATGTTCAGGATGCACATTTTCACAGTTTTTAAAAATGAAGCTTAAATCCAAATTGGCAGGGCCCGATAAACTGCATCCTAGAGTATTGAAGGAACTGGCTGAAGAACTCTCAGAACCGCTGTCTATTATCTTTGCAAAATCATTGAGGATGGGTGAAGTGCCAGATGACTGGAGGAGAGCTAATGTTGTCCCTACCTTCAATAAAGGCAAAAAGGAGTAACCAGGGAAATACAGACCAGTCAGCCTAACATAAATCCCTGGAAAACTCTGGAGCAGATTATAAAGCAGTCAATCTGTAAGCACCTTGAAAACAATGCAGTGATTACTTGGAGCCAACATGGATTTATGAAGAACAAATCCGGCCAAACTAATCTTATCTCATTTTTTGACCGGGTAACCTCCCTTGTAGACTGCGGGAATGCTGTGGACATAATATACCTCGACTTCAGCAAAGCTTTTGACAAAGGGCCCCATGATATTCTGATTAGCAAGCTAGCTAAATGTGGACTGGATAGAACAACTATCAGGTGGATCCACAGTTGGCTCCAGAATCATACTCAAAGAGTGCTTATCAATGGTTCCTTCTCAAACTGGGTGGAGGTAACGAGCGGGGTACCACAGGGCTCGGTCCTGGGCCCAGTGCTCTTCAACATTTTTATTAAAGACTTGGATGAGGAGGTACAGAGCATGCTTATCAAATTTGCAGATGATACAAAATTGGGGGGCATAGCTAATACCGTGGAAGACAGAAACAAAATTCTTGATAGGCTGGAGCATTGGGCTGAAAACAACAGAATGAAATTCAACAGGGATAAATGCAAAGTTCTACACTTAGGAAAAAGAAACCAAATGCACAGTTATGAGATGGCGGATACTTGGCTCAGCAATACGACATGTGAGAAGGATCTTGGAATTCTCGTTGATCACAAGCTGAATATGAGCCAACAGTGTGATGTGGCTGCAAAAAAGGCAAATGCTATATTAGGCTGCATTAACAGAAGTATGGTTTCCAAATTGCGTGAAGTATTAGTTCCCCTCTATTCAGCACTGGTTAGGCCTCATCTTGAATATTGCATCCAGTTCTGGTCTCCGCACTTCAAGAAGGATGCAGACAAACTGAAATGGGTTCAGAGGAGGGCAACAAGGATGATCAGGGGACTGGAAACCAAGCCCTATGAGAAGAGACTGAAAGAACTGGGCATGTTTAGCCTGGAGAAGAGAAAACTGAGGGGAGATATGATAGCACTCTTCAAGTACATGAAAGGCTGTCACATAGAGGAGGGCTGGGATCTCTTCTCGATCGTCCCAGAGTGCAGGACACGGAATAATGGGCTGAAGATGCAGGAAGCCAGATTTTGACTGGACAGCAGAAAAAACTACCTAAATGTTAGAGCCATACAACAATGGAATCAATTACCTAGAGAGGTAGTGGGCTTTCTGACACTGGAGGCATTCAAGAGGCAGCTGGACAGCCATCTGTTGGGAATGCTTTGATTTGGATTCCTGCATTGTGCAGGGGGTTGGACTTGATGGCCTTATAGGCCCCTTCCATCTCTAGTATTCTATGATTCTATGATCCCCCCATGTGCGTGTGTGTGCATGCGTATGTGTGTGTGAATCCTCCTCATATTTCTCTCGAGCTGTTCAGGAAATAATATGTAAGAATGACCTTGTGCAAATAATAAGTGGTGAAGATCTACTGAAATTAAGAGAGAGGTACCAAAGGGCCCTTTTTCTAACTGAGTGAGGAGCTGGCAGCAGTGATGCCAACCTGCTTGATGTGAAAGCATTTTGGTCCAACGTGCTGCTTTGTTAGCACTGGGCTGGTTGCCCTAGAGCTGCTGGAGAAATAATGGGAACACATTTGTTGCCATGTTTTACAGGCCTGGAGATGCCAATGTCCCCACCTTGCTGGTGCTGGTGTCCAGAACATTGTCACATGCTCTGCTTGCACCAATCACCAATGTCCTTTATTTCTGAGAGGGAACATTTAATCTAGCCATCTTGCTTTCAGCAAGAAGGGTTTAAGTGCCTTCAGGCCAGGCCAGTCACCAGAAGGCCACTGTAGGGACAAAGGAGCCTAGTGTTGTGGAGATGTTAGATGGGAGCATTCGGAAGTAAAGATGGATGCCCCTGAAGGCTGCAATTCTAAACATCAGATGTTAGGGGGTTATTATTTTGAATTAATTGGTCCAAGTGAAGGTGGGGTTGATTGTTCCTTTTTGTTTTTGTTTGCAAAGGCTCAGTCAGGTTATCCACAGCTGGTGTGTATTTGGCCCCCTTTGCATTTGTACTTCTGTTTGATAGTCTTTGGAGCAATAGAACTAATCTATCAATGATTTCTTCCTGGTCTTGCTTCGGCAGGCAATCGTAAGATTCTACGAGGAGGAGTTTGACTAGGGATCCTCTGCAAAGACATCCATCTCCAAGCAGGGTTGGCAACTCCCTGCCTGGAATGCCCTGCCCTTATCTCTTAATGTGGCTGCTCCAAACATTTTTACAGATTTGACCCTTCAGTTCAGAAAGAGGTCTTCCCTTTACGTTTTAGAAGTTGCAAAGAGGTTCTGTATTTTTTTTTCTTTTTACATCAGAAAACCGGGGGCTCTCTTAGAAGACATGGCAGTGCTATGTCCCTTCTCTTGATTGTTGCTAAATTAGTGTTAAATTGTTCCACATCATCATACTATATACTACACTTTTAGCTTTCTGAAACCATTCCCTTATAATCAAGGGCAAGTAGGGGTTGGGAGAGAGGACTAAACTGAGAGAGAGAGAGAGAGAGAGAGAGAGAGAGAGAGAGAGAGGTTTGCTTAACAAGGCCACTTGAGGGCCTATGGCTTAGAATCGAAAAAGGAACATCCCAACTCAAACTCCGAGTTTCAGTGTTATGAGAGAGAAAGAAAACTTTCCTCTCTCCACTGTCTCCATGCCATGCATAATTGTATCCACTTCTATCATGTCACCTCTTACTCACCTTTTCTCTAAACTAAAAAGCCCCAAATGCAGCAATGCTCCATCCCCTTGATCATTCTGGTTGCCCTTTTCTGAACCTTCATCACCATAGTTCAGGGTTGGACAACCTGTGGCCCTCCAGGCATCATTGGACTACAGCTCCCATCATTCCTAACAATTGGCCGTGCTGGCAGGGACTAAAGGAAGCCAGAGCACAGCAACATCCAGAGGGCCGAAGGTTCTTTGTACCTGCTTTAGCTTACTTATTCCAGACCAATTCCACTAACCGGAATAGAGAATGTCCTTATCAGGGCATTCTGATGCTCACATTTTGGGTTTCTTTTGCCCGTCGTTGCCCCTTCGTTGTCCTCCTGCTGCTGTTTGCATGTTTCTAGCACATCGGCTTTTCCCTCTTGCAGTTAGCTTTTTTTGGCTTGACTTTTTTTAAAGAAAAGAATATTACATGTGTATACTGGCAGCTGTTTGACCTTACGCAAGCAGATCACTTTCTATGGGAATGGCTGCTAGGTGTCATCAAAGGTTGCAGAAAGGTCTAGCAAGATCAATAGGGTACAATTTCCCTGCCAATTTCTCGGTGGAGATCGCCAACCAAAGACATCAATTCTATCTCAGTACGAACTCCAGGGTAAAGAACAGGGATGATATCCTGGTGTCTCAGAAGGTGCTGCGCCATCACTCACTCAACAATCTTCCATTAAAGTGGAAGGCTGGACCAGTACTCAAATTATTGGGACTTTAATGAAACCTGTACATCTTATCCCTACCTTTTCTGAATTTTAGCCAAATCATGCCCCCTAGCCTTCTAAAAACATTTGCCAACCAAATAATGTGTGCAGAAATGTGTACAGTGTGCATAAAAATGCATATATAAGTTAAAATAATGCAAGATTTCATTATATTAGGAAAAATTGCTTGCAAAAGTGTAAAAAAAGTGAAACTGCATACAAAAAGGTGTATTTTAGGAGAAATGCACACAAAAATTCTGACAAATTTCATCAGTACTTTTAAAAAAGAAAAAACGGCAAGCTTGTACAAAAATGTAGAGAACTAAACTCAAGATTGTAAATGTGAGACACCAAAACTGGCAGATTTGTTCATCCCTTTACATTGTGTGTCATCTTTGGATTCAAAGCTTGCTTTCACCTGCTTCAAAACAAGAGCAGATAAGGTGGTCAGACTATGCTTGTGCAGTACCACTTCAAATGGCAGATGGAGGAATCACATGACTGAGTGCTCCTCAACATTTAAAAAAACATCTTTTTATATATAAAGCTAGGTATCTGGTTGGTTAAAAACTGAAAAAGCTGCAGAACTTTTGACACTGAATTCTTTGGTACAGTGAGTTATGGCAAACAGCCATAGCAGAAAAATGGACCTACCAACTTTAATTCGTTAAAGACAAAGCTGAAATGTTTTGATTTTTACATAGTGTGGTGGGATTTCATCTCATATACAAATCATATGGAGCAAAATTTATCAAAGCCTTTCCTGAGATTATGGAAAAGAGACTAAGTGCAAACTTTAATGTTATGATGACGTATTCAACAAAATCTCTAAATTGCTAATGGATATGCTTAGCAGAGGGAAAATATGTTAAATGCATTACCTTTCCTTAGTAATTACACAATGAAACTCTTTTTATTTTGTTTGCTGCTGTTTATTTTTGTACTTTGGAAAAATAAATAAAATCAAGCTAGATATCTGTAAGAAAAGTTACAGCTCAATCTTATTCCTAATGAGCTAGTTTCTGGGTAGAAATATACTCACTGTTCCGCCGGTTCCAGTGAGTCTCCACCTCTCTGTTCTGAAAACACAGGCACACAACGCTGGTCAAACCCCGCTCCTTTTTACTGTAATACCTGGTTGGATCTGCTCCAGCACATTTTTTTAAAAATTCAGCTTCCAAGAGTTTTCACAACTGATTGGCTGATGAACACGTTCCTCCTCCAGGTGTGGGTAATGGAAACTCTTTGATCTGGAGACTAGTGTGTTACAGCCTCTCTATGTACAAGGATGTGCATTATAATGGAGGAAGATTTAATCGTATGATTCCTCATCTACTGTCTGAATAATAGTATCTGAATAATAGTATGGTGCAGGAACAGTTTCGCCACCTCATCCACTTTGTGAGAAGTGAGAATGCTTCAGATGTGGGTGATGAAGCAGCACACAATGGTTGTGGTTCTGTTTCAAGCTAGAACAGAAGCAGCAACTTGGCTTCCAGACCTCTGGAATCTAAATTACATTTTGTAGCCAGACAGGCAGTCTGTCTTTCTTCAACCCAAATGTTGCTGGGAGTGGGATGGGGAAGGAGGTGCAGGAACTCTACAGTACCAGTTGCGATGTTCTGCCCCTCATGACTTCAGATGAGTGGGGGGGAGACATAAAGGTAATGCTATTTAAAAGAAAAGTGAGTTGAAGAAGACAGTTGATTCCTAGAGAAGAGGCACAGACCATAGAGAAGGAAACAGCATGAGCAATCTATATTGACTATGACCAGCACCCCTTCTCTCCATGCTGTTGAGCAGATGTGCAATGGGCCATCTACACCTGGGGAAAAACTCATCTTTTTCATTGCATTAAAAAAGAGTAATATTTTCTTGGCATCTTGTCCTGCATAAACTGAACATTATTTATGCTGGATTGTAGCCAATTGACTCTTTGCTCCAATGGAACAGAAGGTGGAGGGAGACCATGTTTACAAATCCTCTTTCTCCTGCAGCCCACAAACCTCTAGAGCAGATTGGGGAGGATATGCAGGGGGCTGCAGAAGGCAGGGAGATATCAACAACAACAAAAATCCTCCCCCCATCATTCTGGTCATGGAAACCTCTAAGGGCTGTCCGTGTGAGGAAGGACACTATTGAATACAACCTTCTAATCTTAATAATGTGTTGGAGATACAAATTGTTATACAAACTTTATGTACAGTTTTTACTTATGCCTGCACAAACATTCTAGAGGGTTGTTTTTTTTAAAAAAAATTAGGAAATAATGAGATGTTTCATCTGATCCAAGAAAGGGACATAGCAATAGTAGATTTAGGACAATTTTTTTAATGTATTGATAATTGCACAAATCTGTACAGTGGGGTATCAAAGACCCAAAATACTCCAATTGTTTGAGAGTAGTTCTGGAGAACCATTAGTTTTGAAAAGTGGCATACAATTTATCATCATCATCATCATCAGTAATAATAGTAGTGGTAGTAGTATTTAACATAAAACGTTTTTGAGAAGTTGTTTAGAAATCAGATTGACAGATTTATTGAGTCACTGTCTCCCAGCAGGGTTGTTGTGAGAATAAAATAGGGAGGGGGAGAACCATGTTTGTACACCACTTTGAGCTCCATAGAGGAAAGGTGGGATATAAATGCCATAATAAATATAAATAAACAAATGATCTTTTGGAATAATAATTTTGATGATAAGGCGCAACCATATTATCTTTTCCTTGTTATTATAAGGAAGGGTTTCTTCTTTTTTCTTATTATCATATGTGTATATATTTATTAATGTATTTTTTAAATGATCATTATAGTAAAAACATTAACTGGGGGGAAAGTCAGGTTATCTGAGCTTGGGGATGGGTGGGGGAAGGAAGCTGAACAAAAAAAAGTGGGAGGAGAATGGTTTGCTGCTCACATCATGCGGGTGCCCTGTAAAAAGGAAATGAACAAAATGTAGCTATTTCACAGTAAATACCCAGAGTGGAAACAGCTAAGGTCTTTGCATCAATGAAAATGTACCTGCCGAAAGTGATGGGACTCTTGCAGTCTGTGAGTGGCAGGCAGTTATATCTAATGCTCTTCATCCTATGATTCAGCTGATGACCATACTGATGTAATTTTAATCAACTTTCTATTACTCAAGTCTTGCTGCCTGTTCAAACACAGAGCTGGAACGCTAACTACCTGCAAAGCTAAGGATAACAAATGCCTGCAGCTGTTTTAACAAACAAAACCATACTACAGCTAAAATGACTTTCTGTAATTGTTTCTATAGTAAATTAAATGCCTGTAGGATAGCGTCAGAAGATTTAATTGTAGCATTTACTGAATATCAGCAGGATACTTGATCCTGTATGCTAATCACTTCAGCCAAAAGAAGGATAGTTTGCCAGCTCACAGAGCAAAATTCATCCAACTGGAGCCAGGATGGGTTGATTATCATTATACACACAGCTTCTTGGGCCAAATCCTTCCCCTGTGTAATTCCATTAAATTGTATAAAATCATCATTTTAAACATCCCTTCAGAACAAGTGGCACTAGGGAGGTTTAGGAGGTACATCAATTGTCCAGTCATAATTTTAAGTGATGCTCCATGGACTATCACATGAGTGCTCAGTATAAACATCATTTTTATGAAGTGCACCATGGATTATGCTGTCCCTTCTCAGCTATTTGAAATGAAGAATTATGAAGACCACTGCTAAGCACAGAGGGAAAGGCACATTTGTGGGACTATCTTAAAGTAGCCCATACTGGAGATGCTGCAGGGAAATAATACTTCAAAATATTTCTGTGCTTTCCCTTCACATGATCAGTGTCCTTCACATCTATGCAACTGCTTTCCAAAGTAAGCCAGGAGTATTATTCCTACATTACAGGTGATGGGCTGAGGATAAGAGACTGGAGACTGCCCAAGAGTGAAGGCAGGCAATCATTCTGTTACATCATGATTATATGTGTGCTCACTCAGCCATAAATTTCACTCTGTTCAACGGGGCCTACTCCCAGCTAGGCTTATATTAGATTGTAGCTGGGCAATGGTCTACCACTACATCCCAAGCCTTGCCATGGAATGTCAGAGACAGTTTCCTTCTAATTTTTTCCAGTGCCAGTTCCAGACTGATGCAGCTGAGGTGCCTGGGGGAATCTTCTGATCCATCCCGTACTGTGAAAAACCTGATTTCAGGCTTGCTCCTGGCTAATGTTTGGGGAGAATTGCTGGTGGTAGTTTTCATCTCTTAAGACACAGCTGGGGCCTCCATCGTAGTGGAACTCCCCCCCCCCCAGCACTAACACTTAAACATTTCTTTCTGTCAATGGAGATTTGTTGTTATGTACCTTCAAGTCGATTATGACTTATGGCAACCCTAGGAATCTTTTTTGGATATATTCATAGGGTTTTCATGGTAAGAGGTATTCAGAGGTAGTTTACCATTGCCTTCCTCTAAGCCTACAGCACCCGATATTCCCAGGTGGTCTCTCATCCAAGTACTAACAAGGCCTGACCCTGCTTAGCTTCCGATATCAGATGAGATCAGGTATGCAGGGTAGTATGGCTGTAGGGTCGCAGTGGAGATTTACACATATGCTATTCTATTCCTCCTCCCTCAACATGGGGAGAGAGAGTATTGCACTGAAAGTGATATAGTGGGGATATTCTATTCTATGCTGTACTCATGAGATGTGTGCACTGAGCACAAGATTCAGTTTGGATCCTGATTCAGTTTCCAGAGTTTCCAGAAACGTTGGAAATCAGTCTGCTTCAATATGATGTGTTTTGGAGGCTGCTCAGTTCAGTTCAGGATCTAAATCAGACTCCTCTTTGGGAAAACAGATATGTGTTCCCTCCTCCCTCAAATTAACTATTGGAAAATTTAAAAATTGGTACAACTTTTTTCCTTTTGACAAAAGTGGATAAAATTTACAGGCATAGTAGCTCCTCCAGGGTGGAAAAAGCCTGCCAAACCACAGGCAAATAGGTTTACAAGTTTTTTCTGCTGGACGCTTTAAAGTTTTTGTTTTGTTTTTAAAGGAAACAAATATAACTATTTGTAAGTAGAATTTGGGGCTGTGCTGAAATCTCTCCTCCAGTTTGTTGAAAGTTTCCCTTCTTTTAGAAACAGGCTTCCATTTTTCTTCCTCGTTCTCACGGCACTTTAGAATTTATTTAGAATTTGGGTGGGTGCGAGTTTTTTAGGTGTAGTTTATTAGGGTTTTCATATTACAATAAAACAGTATGATCCCTTATTCTCTTTCCCCACCCCCTTCCCATCTCCACAACCTCCTTTTGCCTTCATGCCCTTTTCTTTTTCTTTACTTACATTTTCATTTCTGATGTTCAGTTGTTTGACATGTTATGCAACGTTCAGCTGCATATGCTCAGATGAGGGTTAAGATAAATGAGTGTCATTGTTCTGCTGGGGTCCCATATTAACAGCCATTGAGTTGGAGAAGTTTCTGCCCCTGCATTGCATTGTGCCCCCTCCTTTTTCTAGTTGTATCTTTTACTTGGTGAAGAGTTTCAAAAACACACCCCAAATCTTCTGGGAGTTTGACTTTTTGTGTAATTTATAGAGCAGAATTTCCTCACAGGCTACTAGTTGCAGAAGGTCTTTTATCCAGTTTTCTGTGCTTAGTGCGAACTGTGCTTTCCAATGTTGAATGGCCATTCATTTTGCTGTTAGCATGGTTCAGTGAAGCCATCCTTCCTGTCCTTTTGATAGCCCCCACCTGGCAAGAATGTAGCCGATTCCTATGTTGGTGTCTCCTATTAATAGGGATTTGTCCAGAAGCAAGTTAATTCTAGCCTGTACTTCCTTCCAGAAGGGTTTGATTAGTGGGCAGTTCCATAGTAGGTAAGTTAGATCCCCTTGTGGCTCTTTGCATCTCCAGCAGTCGTCTGTGGATGTTCAGCTTACTTTTTTATTATAAGGCAGCGAGGATGGTGTGTGTGTGTTTTCTTTCAGTTAAACATTTCTCCAGTGCTCTGCAGCCTCCCCAGCTGCCCATGCTTCCTGATCTGAAAAAGCTCCTGGGCTTTAACTGAAGTGCGCATAGCTAGGAAGTTGGAGAATGCCGACCACATCACCTATCAGCCACCTCAAAAGTAACAGAAGCATGACAACAGCCCTGTACTCATCCATGAGAATTTCACTAACATTTTCTCTCCTCTCTGATAATTTTCAAATGCAATATCTTTTCTCATTAATAGATGGATAATAGCACTAGTAGAATTGGATGAAATTTACAGGCAAAGAAAACTGTCTCTATGTACCTCTGGGTAAGAAAACTACCAAATTGCAGGCAAAAAGACCCAGGATTTGTTGTTTTCATTTTTGCACTAGGTGCCTTAAAGTTTGAAAGGGGGGTTTCACAAAAAGTAATCGTCTGCAACTTTTAAATTTGTTGACAGAACTGGATACAATTTGCAGACACGGTCACTTCTTCTAAGGGGATGAATTGGGGCCAACTTCAGTTGGAGAGTTGCAATGGTAAGAAAGGAATAGCAGTCTCCCCTAGAGTTTTGTGGCAATTGGTCTGGAAATTTCAGACAGGAAAGAGGGGCCTCTAGGTAACCCTCTGAGGCACCCCACTTCAGCTCAAGATTTGAGCTTTGTCTGCTCGTCCTTAGTACACATCCATTTCTTTTCTGCCCCATTGCCATCTCTGGTGAAAAAGGTTTTGAAAGTTTATGAAACAGTGAAAAATTCTAGATACAGAGTTGATATGAGATGAATATGCTTACTGTGCAACATGTTTTTTCTACTGTGCCACTTTCAGCTCTCTGTGAAAGAAAAATCATCCAGAGGCTATCAGTGAGTTCATAGCCGAACTGAGATTCGAAGTGTGTGTGTCCTGGTTCAGAATTCACATTCATAACCATTACACTATGCCAGTTTCCCCCCCTATACCAGCAAAAGCACATTGCAATACTATACAACTCTACTCTGGTAAGTGTGTATAAGACTGCAGCCTAAAGATGTCTGTGATCAGCATGCAGTTTGATATACCTTGGTGCCTGACCTGGTTTCAGTAGTAGGGCCCAGACACAGAACTGAAAAAGAACTAGATAGTGATGCTACTGGATATTCTTACTAAAGAAAACCGTCTCCCAGCTTGTGCAGACAGCTTTTACAGGCACTGCTATTCCCATCTTTCAAGGTCATGTAGGAATATAAAATATCTTGGCCCTCTTCCAAGGAAGTAAACATCCCTTCTTGCTATGTTTATGTCACTTTCACACATAGAAGGATAGGAGATCTAGCAGCCAGGCTTACTTTGACTCAGAGTTTAGTCCTGTTGGGCCTGGAAATTTGTTTCAGAGGCTGGTATTCTCTTTCAATTTCCTTGTTTCTCTCTCTCTCTGTCTCTTGTCTGCACATTCCTTTGCTTGATTCTTTTTTCCCTGTAAAGTCAGCTTGACTGGAAAGGAAATGTGGGGATGGGAAACCTGTGGCTCTTCAGATGTTCTTGGACTCCACCTACCACTAGCCCCAGCCAGTGTGGCCAATGCTCGGGTGTCCAACATCATCTGTAGGGCTGTGGGTTCCCCATCCCTGAAGAAAGGACTTCTGAGTATTTGCACAGTTACTGTCCCAAATCAGTGAGTCACTGCAGCCTCCTTCATGCATGGTCCACATGAAGTGGGATTGCATGAAGGTCAAGGAGCAGGGCTGTGATGCTGGTGCCACCCTCACGTATTGGTGTCAATGGGTGAAATCCGACAAATGCATCCTATCAGCACAAGGATTTCCACCTGCACAAAGGAACTACCCCCTCTCCTCCCCTGCCCCTCCAGATCTGGTCTAGGGCTTCCTTCAACCCTCCGGAGCACATTTGGGGAGGGCGTAGGTTGTGCACAGGGGGAGGGGGAAGTTCAGTTATGCAAGCATAAATCCTTGTGCTCACGGGACACTTCCATTGGATGTTACCTATTGTATGCAGGGAGGAAGTCTATGCACAAGCAGCTGTTTGCGCACAGATTTCCATGCAAATAGGATTCCTGACCATGCAGGGGTCATGCATATATGTGGATGCTTATGCACAATGTGACATATAAGTCCAATCCTAGAAGTAGCTGTTCACATGCAGGGATCATCCCTGCAGACATCCATACTGCTTCCTGGTCATCATTTGACACACCCTCACAAGGACAATGCCTGTTTCTGGCATGAGGGAACATAGATTTTGCACAAAGGTCCTGAAAGGTTCTTCAGGAACCCATGAAAATGAAGTGCTCAAGGCAGAATATGGTTTTACAACCATGTCCAGGGTGCCAGCCAGCCATGTCATGTTCTCAGATACTCCATTCCATTTCCCCTATCCTACTGCTATTCCCCCCACCCCCACGGAGCATGCTCAGTCGTCACTGGGGGTTCCTCCCCTCTTGGGTGGTATTTAATGCTAGTCCTACTCAGAGTAAACCCAGCTGAAGTTAATGAAGACAACTAACTTAGCTTCATTAATTTCAATGGGTCTATCCTGAGTAGAACTTAGTTGAGTACAACCCTTTGAAGTTAATGTGCCAAAGTTAGTTTGATTCCAGTGGGTCTACTTTGAATACAATTAGCATTGGATACAACCACATAGTACTTGGGCAGTCTCTCTTTGATGAAATAATTTTATTTTACAAAACAGCTCCAAATACTGCACAAATAGGAGAATGATATAGATTTACACTTCTGATCCCCGCCACGGTGAGGGCAGCCTGCTGGCCGTGTCTGACAGCCCAAGAAAGGTTGGATAAACCCCCAGGTTTCACTGCCAGTCTGGAGTAGCCCATTTGGCAGGGCACAGTAATGGCCAGTGAGAAACAAGCTGAGCAATTTCTATAATGAGCAACAAGCAAGCTCAGCGGTGAAAGGACAAGCAGGGAGAGGGATTGGTTACAGGAAAGAGGGAAGGGAAAGGAAAAGGGACATACTAAATTGTCCATTAATGTGTTATAAGAAATCTTTATTTGTACATGTCCCATCTAAAAGAGGTCGTTGAGATTACCATCCTGAATGTGGCTATAGGATAATATTATCATTATATTATTACAATATATTTATTTATTTATTTATTTTTATTTATTATACTTGTATACCGCCCCATAGCCAAAGCTCTCTGGGCGGTTTACAGTAACTAAAAACATATACAATTTAAAAATACATCTTTTAAAAAACAATTTAAAACACAATGTAAAAATTTAAAACAATATAAAACACATGCTAAAATGCCTGGGAGAAGAGGAAAGTCTTGACCTGGAGCTGAAAAGATAACAGTGTTGGCGCCAGGCACAACTCGTCACGGAAATCATTCCATAATTTGGGGGCCACCACTGAGAAGGCCCTCTCCCTTGTTGCCATCCTCCGAACTTCCCTTGGAGTAGGCACCCGGAGGAGAGTGTATATCCTAGTATTATATTGTGTTATTATTCTGTGCTGGACCTCTGCCCTTAAAGTCTAAAAACATGACACACAAGGAAAAAGATATGCAGAGGGAGGAGGAAAAAACAAACTCAAGCAACAGTCCTTACAGTTACAGTTCTTATACTGACCAACTGAATAGTCCGGTAACTTGGTGGAATGGCTGCCTCTAGGTAACATTGGAGAGAGAGCCAAAGGCAGCTGGTCTCTCAGCAGAGGTGATGGGATAGCCTTGCTTCTTTTACCTTCTCTGGAATGGCTGCTGCTAGACGACAACTGGGGAGACCCATATATAGGCCAATATGTCTCCCATCTAGGGATGTTGGAGAATTCCCTCAGACATAGAAACAGGAGCAGAAACTGTGACAATTCACACGTTCATTAGAGGTCAGGTATGGAAATCATGCAAGTGATACAAGCATTATTTACTATCTTTTTTTTAGTCCACAAACGTTATGTAAATAATTATGTTATTTTCTGCATTTTTCAACATGTTTCACTTCCATTGAGATTAATTCATGAACAACATAAGTTTTAGCAGAAGCCAAACTGTAATGGAACAGTAACAGTGCTGATTGTGACAAACACAGGATGGGAAGGAAATGGCTGCCTCTTTACATCCCTACTCCCAACATAGGGCAACCCTGAGGAGAACATCTGTTTGTTCCAAGATGGTAGCAGGGGAAATTGTGGGTGCTATGAAAACAGATTCAGTGGAGTGTGCAAAGATCTTCTGTGAGTAATGGGGTGCTGCATGGAGAAAGACCACATCCCCACAGCTGTTGCTGCCTGGCCTCAGCAGTGCTGGAACCAAAAATGTAGCAAAATAACATTTGCTACTGTACGATTATCCCCCTACCCCACCCCTGCTAAATGGAAATGAAAAATAAGCTTGCACATATCCTGGAGATCAATTTAAATCCAGATAGATAAGCAAATGAGCTGTACCAAAAGTAGCAAGTGTGCAATATAAGGTAGCTGGAAATAAAATTGTTTCTTCTCCAAGGCGACAGAGATAAATATTGGCCAATAAGATTAGACAATGGATCATCAGTGTTGTACTGCTTTAACACACTCTAAAAGAGATTTAAATGCCAGTGCCTAACATTTTGGAAGTGTTTTGATATAAAAACTGCAGAAACACTGTAACACACTGTCCCCAACCCAGAGAGTCAGTCCAAGAGGACACCATGATTCACGCTATCAAAATCTGCTTAGAAGTCAAGGAGAATCAACAGGATAGCAATTCCCCTCTTCCAATAAAGTTCATCAATTAGGATAAACAAGGCAGGTTCCATGCCAAGAAATCAGACTGAAATAGATCTAGATACTTAGTTTTGTCCAGGTGTACCTGTAATTCCCCAGCCACTACCCTCTTGAACACCTTATCAGTAAAAATGGATATTTGTGAGTGGGTGAGAGTTATCTAATACCTCGGGGTCCAGGGAGGGCCTCTTCAAAACGGCTGGCCTCACTCCTTCTCATAATGAAGTATTGATGCTCCCTGGAACCACCCAGTAATCCCTCATGGCTAGAACACACAAATCAAGATAAGAAAGAATCAAGATGGTGTGTGTTTGGCCAGAAACTCGCAAATGTCCTGTCCATATCCTCCAGCCACAAAACTCAACAAAATGCAACTAGATAGCGTTCCAGAGATCTCACCATTTGCTTCCATTGTGGGGTCAAGTTGCAGAAGGAATATGAGCAAGTTTGCACTCAAAATGAGATGCAAATTTGTTGCAGCAGGCTTCAGAGTGGTACAATGATCCTCCTTCCAGGATTCTATTTCAGCCACATAAGGTTAAAAATATAAGGTATAATCCAGTTCACACATCCTTAACTCTGTCTCCCATTCAAATAAATAGGAGTTTCAAGTATATAACTTTGGCTGGATCATTATGTACAGTCAGGATCTCCTCCAAACGGAGTGATCCTCCTGTGCAGCCAAACTAATGAGATTAAGGCTACAATCTTATAACCACTTTTCTGGGAGTAAGTCCCACTGAAGTCAATGGAGTTTACTTCTAAGTAGATATGTATAGGATTGCAGAGTAAAGCTGCAATCCTAAGCACACGTATTAGGAAGTAAGTTGTTCTGGACGCAGTGGGACTTACTTATGAGGAAGCATGCAGAGCACTGACTGTAATCCTAAACAGACTTATTTGAAAATAAGTCCCATTGGAATCAATGGGATGTACCTTTGAGAAAATGTGGTTTAGGATGTGACTGCAAATTTCCTTTACATAACTTGACTTTTCCATTACTGTAACTCTGCTATAATTGATGGAGCTACAGCAGCTAGAAAGGCAAAGTTTGAAAAATAGTCACTAGGCAATCAGCAAATGCAAAGGAATAGATTTGTTATGTGATGTTGCTGGTTTCAGTAGAAGCAGGTGCTGAGATAGTGAAATGAGCCATACCAATGCAGAAGCTGTAACAGGCATCTATTTAATTATGTCTTATGCTCAAACCATTCCATTTTTAATTAAAATCACTGAATTGACTAATAGAAGAACTGCCATGGTAGAGTCAAGTTTTGAGGGCCAAGAAATAAGAATGTATCATTTTTTTCCTGAAAGAGTAGCACTGTCATCTTTGGTTTTAATCAAGATTAGAAGAAAAGAAATACTAAACCCAGAGACCTATCTAACCTGCTATAACATAGTATATCCCTTTTAGTGATTACCCAAAAAGGAAAGGAATATTAAGCATCCTTTATAAACTTGGTAATAATTTTGTAACCTTCGTTTGGGCATTTAAATCTAGAAAGTTTGGAAATCATGACTACCGTACAAGGTCTAAGTATTGTGTTTAGTCATGAGGACTAGCCTGCCATTTATGCTTCTCTCTCAAACCTTTACACAAACCTCTCTTCCTAGGTTGTGTGTGAAAGAAAGCTCCATCTAAAGCTGCAACTCCACCAGCACTTTCTCAGATATCATCAAAAATCAACTAAGGAAAAATCCATCAAAGTCAATGGAATGTATGCACATGAAACTAGGCGCCAGTTGATAATCAATCTTCCAGCTCTTGGTTGCAAAATTCCCTTCAGACAGCTAGGGTGGCATGTCTAAGCTGCAAATGTAAACCCATTTGAAACTGGAGTGACATGGAGAAATATGGTGTTGCCGGTGGTAGGACTAATCAACACAGTACCAAAACTACCCTTTGTCTTTTGTGAGCTCTGTCTACTTTGATTTTGAGACTTTTGGTTGACAAGATTATTTCAATCTGGGATGGGGAACCTTTTTCAGTTCAAATACCATATTCCCTTCTGGGCAACCTACAGGGGGCCTGCATATGCCAGTGGGAGTCTGGGCCAGAGGAAAAGCAGACAGAACAAAACATGTTTTATGTGCTGAGGGCTAGTTTTCATGCACACTCACCCTTCCCTTTCATCCAGGCATTAATCAGAGTTCGGGGACACTTCCCAGCCAGGCAAACTCACTCAAGGAGGTTGCAAAGCAGGACTGGCAAGGAGTGTGGCCTGGGGAAAGGGGGCATGGTTGGGTAGGGGATGTGGCCTAGAGAGAGTATCAAGGGCCAGATAGAGGTCTGAGGGCCTGAGATTCCCCACCCCTGACTTAAAAGATACTTTGCTGGCACAAATCAGCAGAGAGTCTCCAGAGTGATGGAACGTGTGCTCAGGATTGTAGTCTAGTGGCCTGACCCATTAAAACCCATTCCAATCCATAGTATGGATATGACCTAAGAAATGCAAACACTGCTACACACAAATGTGTGATGAGTGCTGAAGGAGATAAAAAGTTGAGAAAGCAATCCCAAAATAGAGAAGCCTAAATATATTCATACACAGACAACAGACAGAATATTCAATGATAAATATATTGGTTCATAAATACAACCATCAGCTTCAAAAATTCATAGAAAATATGATATTCAGAAAATAATAAAAAAATGGATCAGAAACTGAGAAGAGGATCATGTCTTTATGGTATGCTAGGAGTGTCTGAGACCATTGATGCAAACTGACCTGATTCACACTTCCCAGACTAATGTGCATATCTGAACATAATTACCTTTTGGATATCATACTTCCCTGAATTTGTAATATAATTCTTTGCTCAGAAAATATAACAAAAACAAGTTAAAATGTGTATTTTAGCACAAAATGCATGTAGAAATGTTTACACTGAGATAAAATACACATTTAAATGTATCTTCTGTGAAAATAAGTATTTACATATAAATTTAGATATGAATGTAATTTTTCATATTTTTTAAAAATAAGATTAATGTAGAAAGGGGATCAAACAGATTTATGAATGAACATATATGAAATTGATATGGTCCAGAAATAGTCTGCCCATTTCTATGATATATTAGCATAATTCACACAGCGATCATAATGTGACACCACTAAGAACTCAACAGCGGGCTAGTCGATGCTCCCATTTGCTGTATAAATCTATTCATGAATTACAGTCTCACACACTACATATTGGCTGTAGGAATAGTTTCTCTAATGAATACATTTATTTATTTTATTTATTTATTGTATTTATATACTGCCCCATAGCCAAAGCTCTCTGGGCAGTTTACAGTAACTAAAAACATTAAAACAAATATACAAATTTAAAACACATGTTTTAAAAACAATTTAAAACACAATTAAAAAATTTAAAACAACTTAAAAACACATGCTAAAATGCTTGAGAGAAGAGGAAAGTCTTGACCTTGCACTGAAAAGATAACAGTGTTGGAGCCAGGCATACCTCATCATGGAAATCATGCCATAACTTGGGGACCACCACTGAGAACGCCCTCTCCCTTGTTACCAGACTCCCAGCTTCCCTCTCAGGAGACACCTGGAGGAGGGCCTTGGATGATAAGCGTAGTGTACAGGTGGGTTCGTATCGGGAGAGGCATTCCATCAGGTATTGTGGTCCCAAGTCATGTAAGGCTTTATAGGTTAAAGCCAGCACCTTGAATTGAGCTCGGAAACATACAGGCAGCCAATGCAAGCGGGCCAGAATCGGTTTTATTGTTCGGACCATCTGGTCCCCTGCAATCCGGCCGCTGCATTTTGCACAAGCTGCAGTTTCTGAACCGTCTTCAAAGGCAGCCCCACGTAGAGTGCATTGCAGTAATCTAACCTGGAGGTTACCAGAGCATGGACAACTGAAGCCAGGTTATCCCTGTCCAGATAGGGGCGCAGCTGGGCCACCAACCGTAGTTGGTAGAAGGCACTCCGTGCCACTGAGGCTACCTGAGCCTCAAATGACATAAATTCAACTACTACATAGTATGTACACTAAGACATGCAGTTTACTTCCTGGTACCTATAAACATGGGTCTTCAATTTAGGGGGGTCCTGCAGTACCAAAATGAAGAAGAGAGTTCTTCAATCTGGAAGGATACAAACTTCCTATGTGAGTTCTGAGAATCATGTCTGAATACTATTCCAGTGATTCACTACAGTACTTGTGAAAATGCGGGGGGGGGGGAAGGGGTAGTTGATTGCTCCCTTTGCTTGAACTATTTGGACTTGGAAATCTATCATAAGAAAAGCATATAAAGCCACTGCATCCCTTTCCATTGGTTTCTTTCAAAGAGCTGAAAAGCCAACCCTGGACTGGCTGAACAGAGTAAACATATTGTCTCTAAAAAAGATCCCTGAAATTTCAGGTGCTTTCTAGATAATCGGCTTTTATACATGGAATAGATGCTTTTATCAGAACTGTAATAGATTTAATTTACTTGTTAAAAATGCCCCAGTGGCTTTTTCCAGGGGAGAAAAAGTCCTACAAAGTTCCCTTCCTCCTTCATTTTTGCAGAAGTTAAAAGGTCTCAAAGCCCTCTCCCCCCCCCCCGTCTCTCTCTCTCTCTCTCACACACACACACGCCCCAGGGCAGTAATTATAAGGAATTTCTGTCTATCCTGGAAATGAGTTTCAGATGGCAAAGATAAAACTGGCAAGATGCTAAAATGCAGACCCCCTCTGAGGCTGGAGGAGATGAACCAGCTCTGTTGCGTATCACATAGCACTGCAGTAAATTCTGAGTTAATGGAAATGGGGACTTGGATACTTCAGAGGCCTCAGAGTAAAATCAAATGCAGGGTAAGGAGACCACACTTTTTTTAAAAATGAAGAGTATGCTACTTTTTTTGCTGGGAAAAGTGTAAGCGGATGTGAAAGGATTTAACAGAAGGTGTGCCCACATGGATGTTTTTATGGAGATGGGGGTCAAATGGATATCCAACACACGTCCACATACTCTCACAGTTCATATAGTCTGAGATTTGGTCACATCCACACCATACATTTAAAGCGCATTTAAAGTACATGGCCTCACCCAAACAATCCTGGGAACTATAGTAGGGTGCTGGGAACTGTAGCTCTGTGAGGCGTAAACTGCATGTGTTTTAAATGTATGATGCAGATATTGTAACAATATGTGGAACTAAGGCTGCAAACTCACTAGCTGCCAGAGCAAAGCATTTCCATTGGCCACACCTGGAGGGGGAACAGGTTGATCTGACGATCAGTTGTGAAATCTTTTTGAAACTGGTTTTAAAAAAAGTAAAAGCATTCAAGCTGCTTCCACCAGGTTTCACAGTAAAAAGGGACGGGGCTTGACTAGCATCATGTGACCCCATTGTCAGGAGAGGTGGAGGCTCACTAGAACCAGCAGAATGGTGAGTGGGTCTCCACCCTCAGCGAGAGAGTCAGGAAATCAGACAGGAGGAGCAAGCCAGTGACACAGGAAACATCAACACCCATTGCTGTGTTGCTCATCTACACGCTGAAGGTTTTTTTGGGGAGTGTGAATGCAGAGGTGTACATTCTGCGTGCTCTGATGCATCATGTCAGCATGGGAATTGCTAATAATGTATTGTACGCCTTTTAAACAACAACTGCTTTTCAGCCTGTCCTGGAAGTGAATATAAATGACAGTAACGTCTCATAGGAATGGAGAAGAAATTCAGGTTGGGTCGCATCTTAATGCGAATCTCCCTAATTCACACTTGCCAGAGTAATACACAAACCAAAGTGCAGCTGTCCTTCAAAATGTGCTGTTCTCCAAATGTTGCAATACAGTCTCCCAACAAAAAAATATGTACAAAATATATGCCTATATTAGGGGAACGTGTGCAGAGAAATGGATATATTGGTGAAAGTAACATACAAAAATACATTATATTAAGGAAAATTGATTGGGGAAATGTGTATATTATGAAAAACGAGCACTAAAATGGTGATGATTTTTTGTGAAGACTTTTTTAAAAAAAATCACAAACAGATGAGGAAATGTGGCAAGCTGAATTTAAGCTTGGAAAAATGAGAAACAGGGATAAATCACAACTGACAGACTCATCCATTTGTAGCACAGTAGTGAGTGTGGAAGAATCTCAGGACAGTGATCTTACATTTATATTTCAATTTTCATGCATTTTTGTATTACTTGTGAATCTATGAACATCCTCCATCATGAGGATGATCATCATAGACCTTTATGCTGCCTAGATTAAACAACTGGGAAACAGCCTCCTCCTCCAATAGGTTGAGGAAGGTTGGTTGGCTTTTACCATGTGAGATGTGCCACTGGTGTATTGAGGTGATGCAGTAATCTAGAGCAGGAGATGCCAAGGTGGTACCCTCCAGATGTCATTTGACTCCAACTCCCATCATCTCTAACCACTGACCATGCTGGCTGATGGGAGTTAGAGTCCAGCAACATCCAATACCACCTTGGCTATCCCTGATCTAGAGCAGCAGCAATGGCAAGCAATGGCATCAAATTTAAGCAATTCTCTACTGGTTTAACTGTAACAACCACATGCTTGGGATGAGGTGAGGACAATGTAGTACTCCAAAGTTGCTAGGTATCCATAACAAGTTCCAATGCTTTAATGAAAATATGATCTCAAGAGTATTTTGGAAGAAACAATGATGCCTAAAACCACTTTGAAGCCAGTTTCAGGTTGTTTATATTTTGCAAATGCACAAAATGATTCACAGGAAATAATAATAATAATAATAATAATAATAATAATAATAATAATAAACTTTAATTTATAAGCCGCCTATCTGGCCGATGGCCACTCTAGGCGGCGAACAATAAAACACGATAAAATACAATAATAAATATAGTCAGTACAGTACAATACAAAGTTTACAATATGATAGATTTATCAACATTTTAGTTCAAGGCTGATTCACCTTAGAGGTCTCAAAGGTTGCGAAGGCCTGATTAAAAAGCCAAGTCTTCAGGCCCCGGCGAAATATATCCAGGGAAGGGGCATGACGAAGATCTATTGGGAGGGAGTTCCAGATCGAGGGGGCCGCCACAGAAAAAGCTCTCTCTCGAGTCCTCACCAACCTAGCCACTTTAGTTGGTGGGACTGAGAGAAGGCCCTGCGTGGCAGATCTTGTAGGGCGGCTCAATTTGTGACGGTGGAGGCGCTCCATCAGATATACTGGGCCGACACCGTACAGGGCATTAAAGGTTAATACCAACACCTTGAATTGAGCCCGGAAAGCAACTGGAAGCCAGCGTAGATTATAGAGCACTGGAGTAATATGATCATAACGGCGGCTATTCGTAAGTAAACGAGCCGCCGTATTTTGTACCAGCTGTAATTTCCAGACTGTTTTCAAGGGTAACCCCACGTAGAGCGCATTGCAGTAATCTAAACGAGAGGTTACCAGAGCGTGTACTACGAGTGGGAGCTGATGTACAGGAAGGTAGGGTTGCAGCCTTCGTATGAGACGCAATTGACCCCAAGCTGCTCGGCACACCGATGAAACCTGGGCCTCCATAGTCAGCCCGGAGTCAAGGATCACCCCAAGACTGCGGACCTGGTCTTTCAGGGGTAATCTTACCCCATTAAGTATCAGGTCGATGTTTCCCAACCTTCCCTTGTCTCCCACGAGCAGTACTTCAGTTTTAGCAGGGTTCAGCTTTAGCCTGTTTCTTCCCATCCATCCACTCACGGATTCCAGGCACTTGGAAATGGTTTCCACAGCCGACTCTAGTGAGGACTTAAATGAGAGGTAGAGCTGAGTGTCATCCGCATATTGGTGGCACTGCAGCCCAAACCTCCTGATGATGGCTCCCAGCGGCTTTACATAAATGTTAAATAGCATGGGAGAGAGTATAGAGCCCTGTGGCACACCACAATTGAGAGGCCAAGGGTTTGAAACCACCTCTCCCAATGCCACCTGCTGTTGTCTGTCGGAGAGAAAGGAACGGAACCAGTTTAATACTGTGCCTCCTATTCCTAATCCCTCCAGACGGTCCAGCAAGATACCGTGGTCGACGGTATCAAAAGCCGCTGAGAGATCCAGGAGGACAAGAAAGGTGAATTCTCCCCTATCTAATGCCCTCCTCATATCATCCACTAGAGCGACCAAGGCTGTTTCAGTTCCGTGTCCAGTCCTGAAACCCGATTGGTATGGATCTAAATAATCCGTTTCATCCAAATGCGCTGACAGCTGATTGGCCACCACTCGTTCAATGACCTTGCCCAGGAATGGTAGATTTGAAATTGGGCGAAAGTTGTTTAAGTCTTGGGGATCCAAGGAGGGCTTTTTCAAAATAGGTTTTATAATTGCCTCCTTGAGAGCTAATGGCAATACACCCTCGTTCAAGGATGCATTTACCACCGCCTTGATCCCCTCGCCCAATTTCTCTTTACAGCTCATTAAGAGCCATGACGGGCAAGGATCAAGGAGACAGGTGGTAGGTTTCACAGTTGACAGTACCTTGTCCACATCATCAGAAGAAAGAGGCCGAAACCGATCCCATTTGATCACATTATGACTGGTCAACTCTGGTCCATTATCTGCATTCACGGTATGCGAAATCGAGCTTCTTAGATGCTCGATTTTATCAGCAAAGTGCTTTGCTAAACTGTCACAGGAGGCCTTTGAGAATTCCAAGGGTTCCTGAGCAACTGGACCGACCAGGCTTCGGACCACTTGGAATAACCTTCTGGGACAACACTCTGCCGACGCAATAGAGGCAGCAAAGTAATCTTTCTTTGTTGCCTTTATTGCCACATGATAGGCAGCTACTGCTGCTCTAACTTGTGTCCGGGCATCTTCGGAGCGGGACTTACGCCACCGGTGTTCTAGTCGTCTCACCTCCTGCCTCAGAACACGCAACCGTGGTGTGTACCATGGTGCCGTCTGGGATCTTTTCAGGGGGAGAGGACGTCTCACCCCCCCAAGTAAATGCTCTTCAAATGTTGCAGCAAATGGGGAGCAAAGGAATGTGTTGTGAAATAAGTGGTGACCAGCATGAGTTCATCTACTCATGAGTTCAATGGGGCTTACTCCCAAGTAAGTGTGTATAGCATTCTTGTCCAACCTGTTGCCCCCCCCAGATGCTGTTGAACTACAGCTCCCATCA
This sequence comes from Rhineura floridana, assembly GCF_030035675.1. Lineage (NCBI taxonomy): Eukaryota > Metazoa > Chordata > Lepidosauria > Squamata > Rhineuridae > Rhineura > Rhineura floridana. Next base: position 135,869,665 of record NC_084480.1, read on the forward strand.
ACCTTGAGCACTGGCCACTCTGGCTGGGGCTGATGGGAATTGTAGTCCAGCAACATCTGCAGAGCACCAGGCTGCTATATAGGATTGCAGCCTCACTCCTATTTCAGTTGGACTTTTTCATGACTATCTTGCATTGCTTCCTCACCGCCTGAGTTCTGTTCTGCAACATCCTCCTGAACGAGAACATTCATTTTCTACTCACATTCTTTGCTCAGAGCAGCCACTCGCTGCAGCCTTTCCTTAACAAGATGCCCGTGTCCTTTTTCAGCCTTTCAAAGAAGGAGTGTTGAGTTGTGCTGAGCTCTCTGCCAGTTTCACAAAGAGAGTCACTCAGCGAAAATGGAGGGGCATTTCCAGTTACAGCAGGTAAGTTTTTCTGCTTGGCAGCAGGAGTAGCTGTTAAGTTCTTATTTTGCAGGATTTAGTAGCTTCTGCCCGCAAGTGCTACTGCGAGACTGCTTGCTGTTTGATGGGGGTGCCCGTGAATTTAAAAGCTGCTTCCAGAGTTTTGTTGAAACAGACAAGACTCTGTCAACAGTGCACCAGCCGGAGAATCATTAATACGAACACACTTCAGGATGCTACTGTGCGCCTGCTCCCTTCCTGGCAGTTGGAGTTTCAAACTAATTAATTCTTGTGATCTGAGCCACTCACTTTTATTAATAGTATCAGCATGTGTGATGCCTGCACAGTTGTAGATGATGTGTTCTCTCCAGGGATCCTATCAGCATGCCGTTGTAGGTTTTCAAAAGTTTTCCTTCGTAGCGCTTATTTTATTCTTATGCTCTCCAGGTTTTCAGCAGTCTGGCAAGCAATGTGTCAGCTCTGCTGGGATGCTTTCAGGAGCTGTAAATAGATAAATATTTGAGGACATTTGCCCATGTCATCAAATTGCCCCTGAATTGACTCTACACGGTGGGATCACCTGTCCATTATAGTAAAATGGAAAGGACAGAAGCAGAGGTCAGAACTTGTAAAGCCCTAAATAAATCACTTGTTCCTTTCATCTTTTAAAGATGAAAAAAGAAGGGCAACCAAAACAATGGTTGTTTTTGTTGCTTTTCTTGCCCATCCGTCAGCAGTAGGTCCCAGGGTGGCTTACAGAAATTTAAAATATAGCATTAAAAACTATTAAGACCCATTACTTCCACAGGAATAGAATGGGTACCAAAGTGCTTTCGTATTTGCTGAAAACTGTGCAGCGATGGTGCCAGACACACCTCTATAGGGAAGGGATTCCACAGAGAATGACCTCTCCTGAGCTGTCATCCCTCAAACTTCTGAGGATGGTGAAACTATCAAGAAGGCCTCCTCTGCTCCTCCTCCTCCCAAGAAGTTCTGTAGGGAAGGAGGCAATATTTCAGATATCTGGGGACTAAGTCATTTAGAGCTTTAAAAACTACTATGAGCACCTTGAATTGGGCCCAGAAATGAACTGGCAACCAATGCAGCTGCTTTAAAGTAGGGGTTACAGGGGCATCACTACCGGGGTGCGGGGGGTGCAGATCGCACCCGGGTGACACCATGAGGGGGTTGACACCCAGAGCCGCACCGCCCCACACCGTTGCCCGGCAGAGAAGCGCTCCGGGTCAGTCAGAGCAGCCGACTCCTCCTCGGAGGCACGCAGGCGGGTGGGCGAGACTGGGAGCAGCATCAGCGGGCCGAGGGAGGCGCGCTGGTGTTCCCAGGCCTGCTTCTCCAGCTGGGTGCCCCTCTGGCACGCGCCCACCCCGGGGCATGGACGGGGGTGGCTGGCCTGTGTGTGCTCAGAACAAGATTTGGGGGCTCACCAAGGGCCCCCCGACACCCAGTCTGGTGTGTGCTGAAAGCAGGCGCCTGCTCGCTGGCGGTGAAGCCTGGACAGGCCTTCCACCGTCAGCCTGGAGCATGTGGTGAGTGCATGCGCGCACGCATGTGCGTGAGACCAGCCACCCCTGTCCATGCCCCTGGGAAGGCACGCGCCGGAGGTCTGCACCCCCCCGCACTCCCACTAGTGACGCCGTTGAGGGGTTATATGAGTTCTAAAAGCAATCCAGCCAGTAATTTGGCCACTGCATTTTGGCCCAGTTGAATTTTCCAAGTTGTCTTCAAGGGCAGCCCTATGTAGAGCACATTGCAGTAATCCTATCTGGAAATTACCAGAGCATGGAGTACTGATGCAAAGTCATTTCTGTCCAAAAGGGGCCATACTTGGCAAACCAACTTGAGCTGGAAATAGGCACTCCTAGCCACTGAGGTCACCTGAGACTCCAGTGACAATGCTGGATCCAGGAGTACCCCCAAACTACGAACCTGCTCCTTCCAGGGAAGTGCAACCCCATCCAGAACAGGCTGTCTCTCCACCTCCCAGACTTGAGCACTTGGAACAGATAACACCTGTGTCTTTTCAGGATTCAGTTTCAGTTTGTTGGCCCACATCACTGCCTCTGGACACCTGTCTAGCACCTCAACCGCCTCTCCTGATTCAGATGGAACAGAGAGACAGAGCCAAGTGTCATCTACGTACTGGTGATATTTCACTCCAAAACTCCTGATGACAGCTCCCAGAGGATTCATATAGATGTTAAATAGCACAGGACAAGATGGAACCCTGCGGGACACCTCAGGAAAACACTCGTAGTTTTGAACAGAAGCCTCCTATAACTACTTTCTGGAAACACCCCTGGAGGTAGGAACAGAACCATTGAAGTACAGTGCCCTCACCCCCCTGTGCTGTTCCAGAAGGATACTGTGGTCAATGGTATCAAAAGCCACCAAGAGATCAAGAAGGACGAACTGGGTTGATGTGGATTTAGAAATATAAGTTCAGCATAAAAACTTTTGTTAACCAACTTAGGAAAACAAAGGAAAAACTAAGCCCCAGCTCCCTTACAAGGCCTCTTCTTCTGAGAAATCATTATCTTAGGCAGTCTCAAGGCAGGGAGGAGGGAGGAGGGAGGAGGGAAACAGCCAGAGCTTCAGGGACGGTGAAAGGAAGTAAACTGATGGGGATGTTTTCTCATTGCTGTAAGTTTCCATGAAAATAATGCTTTGCTTTTAAATGTATATAAATATGGGCGCTAACTTTTCATCAGAGAGTTCCTCAGCCCTATGATGGGCTGTTGGAATATCCTCAATGCATTGGTTAATAAAAGACTTATAACTGCTAAACTCAGAGTGGTTATTTTCCACAATAGGGTTCACTCACCCCATCTCTCTCTCCACAAATGTCATCCACCATGGCAACCAAGGCATTTTCAGTGCCACATCCAGGCCTAAAACCAGACTGAAATGGATCCAGATATTCAGTTTCCTTCAAGTATGCCTGAAGTTGGACTGCCACTACCTTCTCGAGCACTTTGCCCAAAAAAACAATATTTGCCACTGGGCAATAGTTATTTAACACTTCTGGGTTCAAGGAAGTCTTCTTAAGGAGGGGGCACACCACTGTCTCCTTCAAGGTGGATAATACTCTGCCCTCCTCCAGTGAAGCATTGATCACTCCCTGGGCCCACCCAGCCAAGTCCCCACGGTTCAATCTAAAAAACCAAGGTGGGTAAGGGTCAAGGGGCAGATGGTTGGCCACACTTCTTAAAGCAGCTGGTCCGCATCCTTAGTCTACAATAGTTGAAACTGATCCATAACAGACTGATAAATTACCACTCAACCAACAGTTGACTGTGAGAGTGGGATATAAATCTAATAAATAGTGGGAGAAAGAGCGTGATATAAATCTAATAAATAAATAAATAAAATAACCAATTCTGAGAAAATGAGAGAAAGTTGTTTAAGGCCCACTTAAATATTGGCTCTGTGGGGAGGGAGTTTCACTCTATGGAGAGAATCTCTGAGGCAAATCTTAAAATCCATGCTTGTGTAGGTGGTCCTAGTTGTGTACAGATCCAGTTTAAATCAATGGGGCGTGTGGATTTACATTAGGCACAGCTAAATTGTCCAACTTATTTCAATGGGAACTAAATCTGACTAACTTCCTTTGGATTTAGCCCAAGGGCTCTGCTGATTCTGAACTATTGAAGCAATGCTCATATTTATTGTAAAACTCCCTTGCATTTTGTTGGCATGAATTGATCTGTGCAGCTCCCCTTTCAAAAAACACACCATACCAATAATACTCCTCCACATTGAGACGAATTGTTTTTCTTCTGAAAAAGCTTGAACATCTTTGATGAATCATATTGTACTTACAGTTGTCTTTCCAGTCATAATCCTTAGTTATCTACTGGTTGGTAGCAGTGCATGAAGGTGGAAAGATAAAGTTATGCACATGTAAATAATAATTATGTTCTTGTATATGCAGATTTCCTAAACTTTTTTAAAAAATTAATTTTTTAAATTACATTTGCACATCTCAACCAAATGCAATGTACATTATAATAATTATGAAATAGCATAAGGCAATTTTGTATCCACTTAAATTGCTCAATTATGGAAACACTAAATAAAGATAACAAATCGGTATTAGAAACAGTCATAGAACAGCCTTCATATTTAAGCCTATTGCAATTAGGTAAGCTTATTTCTTCTAACACCAATGTAATACTATTTTATTATAAATTCTGCTTTCAAACAAGTAACGTTGCAAGGAATGGAAGATCATCTTCCTAAAACAACTACCCTGTATCCTAGCGACATAATCTTGGCATTCTCAAACATCTAAAATAATTCTTCATTAATTATGTTTGTGTGGTGTAATATAGTAATGAGATTTATAAAAGCATTGCATATGATAACAACATAATTATACAGCCACAAGAGTAGCTGTATACTATAGTAAGCATGGATTGTTTGCATTCTGCAATGTTAAATCAAAAATATCCCCCATGCCATTCTGATGCTTCCCATGAGCTAATTTCAAAACAAAACATTACAAAACCTATAGTCCTGAACTCAGAAATGCTTGCTTAACAACCCTCTAAATTTGCATGGTGATACACAAAAGAGTAATAGAGAATAGACAGTTCAAACTGTAAAAAGAGAGAGAGAACATCCAGACCCCTTTTGGACATTTTTCTGTCAGAGTTCTCATAATTTGTCAAAATTAATTAAAAATCAGACATGTTCACAGAGTACCTGTAATCCTATCACTTACCTTGCCCCTAACCTTACTCTGACCTTCATCTTCTGCAGTTTAAAAGTTAAAAATATGCCTGGCTGAATTTTAATTAATTTAAGAAATTTTGCATTGAACTGAATGATAATGTTAGGCATGCTCAGTAAGAACCAGCTGTCAGTGTTCTAAAAGCCAGACTCACAGCTGCTTGGCTTGCCTAATCGGGGGTCACACCCACACCAGATATTTGTTTCACTTTAGACAGTCATGGCTTCCCCCAAAGAATCCTGGGAAGTGTAGTTTGTGAAGGGTGCTCCTATTCCGCTGTCAGAGCTCAAGTGGCCAGAGTGGTTTAACAGTCAGCCACTCTGATTGAAGGTCTGTGAGGGGAACAGGGCATCTCCTAGCAACTCTTGGCACCCTTTACTAACTACACTTCCCAGGATTCTTTGGGAGAAGAATGATTGTCTAAAGTGAAATAAAGATCTGGGTGGGAGGCTACATGTGCCTGCTGTGGAATAAAAAGGTAGGGGAAACCCAGAAAAAGAATGATACTGTTCACAATGTTTTCCTTTTGGAAAGGAAAGGGGCTTCCCCTCTGCCCAGTGCCCACCCATTCAACCTTCTCCCCTCCCATTCCTGCCCCTCCCCAAGGTCAGTTTCACCTATCCTAAGCATGATTGCACAGGAGTAAATCCCACTGAACTCAAAAAGCATGCAAATTATCAAACCTGCCCTCCTCCTCCTTCCTATTCCCTCCCTCTTGCCCCTTCCCTCCCCCTTCCTTCATTCCTTCCTTCCCTCCCCCATTCCCTTCCAATTCCCTCCTTCCCCCCTCCTCCTCCCTCTCCCCTCCACTGTCCACTGCCCTCCACCCTCCCCCTCCATGGTCAGTTTTACCGATCCTAGGACTACAACCTGGGAGACCAGAATTTGAATCCTCATACCGCCATGAAGCTCACTGGGTGACCTTGGCCCAGTCACTGCCTCTCAGCCTTAGAGGAAGGCAATGGTAAACCTCCTCTGAATACCACTTACCATGAAAACCCTATTCGTAGGGTTGTCATAAGTCGGAATCGACTTGAAGGCAGTCCATTTCATTTTCAAGTATGATTGCATGGGAGTAAATCCCATTGAACTCAATAAGCATGCAAATGATCAAACCTGCCTTCCTCTCCTCCCTCCCTCCCATCACCTCCCTTTTGCCCCTCCCCTCCCCCTTCCTTCATCCCTCCCCCTCCCATCCTTTTGCTCCCCTTTCCCCCTTTCCTCTTTCCCTCTACTCTCCCTCTCCCTCCTCCTTGCCCATGGTCAGCTTTATCTATCCTAGCCATGACTGCATGGGAGTAAGTCCCATTGAACTCAAAAAGCATGTAAATGATCAGACCTGCATTTCCCCTACTTCCCCTCTTCTCTCCCTTCCTCTTCCCTTCTTCCTCTCCTTCCCTCTTCCTTCTTCCTCCTCCCCTGCCCACTCCAGGTCTCTCCCCCCATGGTCAGTTTTGCCTATCCTAAGCATGATTGCATGGGAGTAAATCCCACTGAATTCAGTAAACATGCAAATGATCAAACCTGCCGTCCCCCTCCCCCTCCTGCCTGCTCCCCTTGCCCTCCTCCCCTCCCCATCCCCTGTGGTCAGTTTCACCTATCCTAAGCATTGTCGGAAGGCAGAGCTGGGGTCCCAATCCCAGGGAGCTGGATCCCGGAGAGTTGGGAGAAGAGTATTCGGATGGATGGCAGAGGGAAGGGGGAGGAACTTCCCCCCTTTGGAGCGAAGACAAAACAGAGGAACTGCCAGTGATAAGGTCGCTTAGCGACGGGGAGCCTGAGCCCTCCCTGGACATTCTCACACCTCCCCCTCTTTCAGGCTCAGAGCAAGAGGGGAAAGAGGGAGGGCTGCTCACAGCCAAAAAGCGGGGAGGCAGTTTACCATCAGCCCCTCCCCTATCCCCCATCCTGGAATTGGAAACTTCAGAAGAGGAGGGGGTGATGCTTCCCCCCTCACCGCACACACGCAGACAGCTGAAAAGACAGGAGAGAAGGGGGGGAAGGCGGGCAGTACCTGAGGGGCAGTTAAGGAGGAGCGAAAGATTGCGCGCCCGTTTGGCCCCTTCTTAAAGAACAGGCGGGAAGAAGTCCCTTGCTCTGTCAACTTTCTCCCAGTGCCGCAGGACCTGTATCCCTGTATTGCTTCATGAGAAAACGCAGTCTTTGTTTGGACATTACCCTAATAAAACACAAATTAACTACAGCCGTTGGTCTGGTTCCTGAGTCACATCCTGGGCCTGACAGCTTGACAGAGCCACCTAAATCACCCTCAACGCTCTCTTCACTTGACTGGGACAAGATGTCAAAGGGAGCAGCGGGGGGGGACGAACCCCACTTCTGAGACGGAAGAAGTGGAACTCTTGAGGACTGAGGTAGCTGATTTGCAGACGGATGTTCAAGTCCTGCTAGCAGCAGTCAAGGCGCTGAAGATGGATAATCAAACCTCGAAGGCCACGATAGACCAGATGCGAACAGCCCCTCCAGCTGCCGTAGTAAAGGTTCCCATTGGATTGCCCCCAAAATACGTGGGACAAAGTGATCAGTTGGCAACCTTCGTGGCTCAATGTGAGTTATATCTGGATGTCAGGCACACGGAATTTCCAGACGATGGGGCTAAAGTAGCTTTCGTGATTAGCCTCCTGGAGGGAGAAGCTGCAAAATGGGTGACTCTGTATCTCGTGAGAAAGGATACTGTCTTAGGAAGGTACAGAGGATTTATACAGGAGATGACCGAGATGTTTCAAGACCCGCAAAGGGCTGAAACAGTAGCACGGCAACTAGGCGCTCTGAAGCAAGCTAAAGGGACTGTTTCCGAGTACACTAACGCTTTTAAAATTCTGTCCCAGGAAACTGGTTACAATGACGCCGCCCTGATGTTTATGTACCGGAGTGGATTAAATGCTGAAATCCTGGATGAGTTGGCCAGGACCTCCCCCCCCGCTGACCTACCAGGGCTCATCCGGCTATGCCTACAGATAGATCACCGGATGGAAGGAAGGCACCTGGAAAGGAAGCAGGAGGTCCCGAGATACTCAGCCTCGGCATCCCGCAACAAGACCCTTCCCACTGCAGGGATGGCAGGTAATGCAACTGAGGGACAGGGAGGGGCTAGGCCAAGACTGTCGGAAGAAGAAAAGGAAAGACGACGCCGGGAACGTTTATGCTTTTATTGTTCAAAGCCGGGCCATGTGGCCAGAGACTGTGGACTGAAAGGGGGGAAAGCCGAGCCGTCGGGAAACTAGAACACCCAGTCCACGTGCAGGCCGGTGGACTGGGGGCAGCATTGTATAAAGGCCCCCCAACGATCCAACCTCCCTCAAAGGGGGTGTTGGTCTTGCCTATTCGGATTACAACTTCCAGAGGAGTGGTGTTTAATTCCACTGCCTTAATTGACAGTGGAGCCTCCACAAATTTTATTGATGCAAAGTTAGTCAAGCATCATGGAATTTCCCGGTGGAAACTGGACGCTCCCCTAGCTGTGGAGACTATCGATGGGAGACCCCTGAAGTCAGGAGGGGTGACACAAGCCACGGAGGAAGTGAAACTTCAAATCTCTGGGCACGAAGAGTTCATTTCGCTATACGTGTCAGATCTCTCGAACTTTGAGGTGATTCTGGGAATGCCCTGGCTAGCAAAGCATGAACCCAAAATAAGTTGGAAGGAGGCGGTGGTGTGGTTCACCTCACAGTATTGCCAGGAGAACTGTCAACCTGAAGGAATCAAGAACACCTTAGCGGGGGCAGTGCAAGAGATCGAGCAAGTGACCCTGCCGCCAAAGTATGAAGAATTCAAAGATGTGTTTGATGAAAAAGAGGCAGAGACTTTACCCCCCGACCACCCTTACGACTGTGCGATTGACCTAGTGCCAGGAGCCAGCATTCCATCAGGGAGAATCTACTCTCTCACAGAGAATGAGAGGGAGGCCCTGAAGGAATTCCTGGATAAAAACCTGAGGCAAGGATTCATACGCCCCTCACAATCCCCTGCTGGAGCGCCACTATTGTTTGTGAAAAAGAAGGGGGGGGACTCAGACCCTGTAACGACTATCGCGCATTGAACCAGATCACCATCCCCAACAGCTACCCGCTGCCCCTGATCTCAGAGTTGCTGGACAGACTGTGCTCTGCAAAAATCTTCACGAATTTGGATTTGAGAGGAGCGTACAATCTGATCAGAATGAAGGAGGGAGATGAATGGAAAACAGGATTCTTGACCGCTTACGGACAGTATGAATACCTGGTCATTGCCGTTCGGGCTTTGTGGAAGTCCAGGAATTTTTCAAAAACTCATGAACGACGTGTTTAGAGACTTGTTGGACACGTATGTAATCTGTTACTTAGATGATATCCTGGTGTTCTCAAAGAACCAGGAAGACCACGACCAGCATGTGAAGACGGTGTTGAAGAGACTGAGAGAAAATCACCTGTATGCTAAATTAGAGAAATGTGGATTTGACCTCAAGTCTCTAGACTTTCTTGGATATCGAATCTCAGCGGAAGGCATGGAGATGGACCCAGGGAAAGTAAGCTGCATATTGGACTGGGGCCAACCTGTCACCAAAAAGGATGTACAACGGTTTTTGGGGTTTGCCAATTATTACAGAAAGTTCATTCCAGGGTTTTCCAAATTAACAGCTCCTCTGACTGACTGTTTAAGGGGGAAGAAGAAGTTTCAATGGACAGAGAACGCCACCGAGGCCTTTGAGGAGCTGAAGAGAAGGTTTGCTACTGAGCCCATTCTGCGCTTTGCTGATCCGAACCGCCCTTTTGTAGTGGAAGCAGATGCTTCAGATTTTGCCATCGGGGGGGATCCTGCTACAATTAGACCAAGAAGGGAAGGAGCTGCACCCCTGTGCGTACTTCTCTCGGAAGTTAAAGCCTGCAGAGAAGAACTACACAGTTTGGGAGAAGGAGCTGCTGGCCATCAAGGACTCTTTTGAAAACTGGAGACAATACCTAGAGGGGACCTCTCATCGAATTGAAGTGCGCTCCGACCACAAGAATCTTGAAAGCCTCCAAACAGCCAGAAAGCTGAACCAGAGACAGATAAGATGGTCCCAGTTCTTCACTAGGTTTAACTTCCAGATTACTTACCATGCCCAAGCCAAAAACCAGAGAGCGGATGCCTTATCCAGACAGCCACAATACAAAGAAAGTAAATCCGAGGACCAGCCTCAGTACGTAATCCCGCCAGAGAAATTAACGTTGGGAGTATGCCAGCCTTCATGGGAAGAGGAACTCAAAAAGGCACAACAAGAAGATGCAGACATGCTAAAATATCAGCAGGAGACGGGACAAGGTCAAGACTCAGAAGTAACCTTTCACTGGAGAAATGGACTGTTATGGTTCAAAACCGCCAGATATGTGCCAGAAGGGGAATTAAGGCTCAGAATCCTACGCCAGTGTCATGATTCCATCACAGCGGGACACTTTGGGATTTACAAGACCATTCAGAACGTGGCCAAGGACTTCTGGTGGCCTAAAATGCGTCGGGATATTGAGAGTTATGTAAAGTCCTGCTCTGTCTGTCTGCGGACAAAAACACAAACAGGGACACCAGCAGGACTGTTACAACCGTTGCCTGTCCCACACAAACCCTGGAAGGACCTCTCCATGGATTTTATAACTGATCTACCCAAGTCCCAAGGAATGACAGCCATCTTAGTAGTGGTGGATCTACTTACCAAAATGGCACACTTTCTTCCTTGTGCAGGGGCCTTAGAGGCTAAAGAAACAGCCAAGTTATTCATAAAAGAAGTCTACCGGCTGCATGGATTGCCAAACAGCGTAGTCTCAGACCGAGGAACTCAGTTCACAGCCAAATTTTGGAGAGCAATGTGGAAACAGTTGCAGACGGAATTAAAACTCTCCTCCGCCCATCACCCCCAGACAGATGGGCAGACAGAACGCTTGAACGCCGTTTTGGAAAGATATTTACGAAGTTATGTGTCCTATCAACAGACTGACTGGGTATCATATTTGCATTTTGCAGAGTTCGCCTACAACAATTCTCTGCACTCCAGCACTCAACAAACCCCGTTCTTCGCTAATTATGGATTCCATCCTAAAGTCTTTCCAAGCAGCTCAGAAGGAATGCTGGTACCGGCAGCTGAGAACTTCCTTAAGGAATTGCAAGCGGCGCAACAGACACTGAAACAGCAGTTAAACGAAGCCAAAACAGAGTACAAGCGAGTTGCTGACCTGCACAGGAAGGAGCCCCCCCCCTTCAACCGGGAGACCAGGTATGGCTGTCCACCCGCTTCCTCCAGATGCCGGGCAAATGTAGAAAATTACAAGACAAGAGGGTGGGTCCTTTCGAAATAGAAACTCAAATCAATCCCATGGCGTACCGACTGAAGCTGCCTGACACGTTTAAAATACATCCTGTGTTCCATCGATCCCTCTTAACGAAAGCCGCCCCTCCCAGTGAGTTACGGCCGGAGGAACCTCCCGGAGCTCCACTCCTGGTAAATGAGCAGCTTGAGTTTGAAGTTGAGGAGATCTTAGATTCCAGGATCAGATGCCACAAGCTGCAGTACTTGATTCACTGGAAAGGCTATGGGGTGGCTGACAGATCATGGGAAGATGCAGCTGATGTGCATGCTCCAGAATTGGTAAAACTTTTCCATCAACGTTTTCCCCACCGTCCCAAGCCAGACAAGGGGAGGGGGGCACAGCCTGGGAGGGGGGATGGTGTCGGAAGGCAGAGCTGGGGTCCCAATCCCGGGGAGCTGGATCCCGGAGAGTTGGGAGAAGAGTATTCGGATGGATGGCAGAGGGAAGGGGGAGGAACTTCCCCCCTTTGGAGCGAAGACGAAACAGAGGAACTGCCAGTGATAAGGTCGCTTAGCGATGGGGTGCCTGAGCCCTCCCTGGACATTCTCATGCCTCCCCCTCTTTCAGGCTCAGAGCAAGAGGGGAAAGAGGGAGGGCTGCTCACAGCCGAAAAGCGGGGAGGCAGTTTACCATCAGCTCCTCCCCTATCCCCCATCCTGGAATCGGAAACTTCAGAAGAGGAGGGGTGATGCTTCCCCCCTCACCGCGCACACGCAGACAGCTGAAAAGACAGGAGAGAAGGGGGGGAAGGCGGGCAGTACCTGAGGGGCAGTTAAGGAGGAGCGAAAGATTGCGCGCCCGTTTGGCCCCTTCTTAAAGAACAGGCGGGAAGAAGTCCCTTGCTCTGTCAACTTTCTCCCAATGCCGCAGGACCTGTATCCCTGTATTGCTTCACGAGAAAACGCAGTCTTTGTTTGGACATTACCCTAATAAAACACAAATTAACTACAGCCATTGGTCTGGTTCCTGAGTCACATCCTGGGCCTGACAAGCATGATTGCAGGGGAGTAAATCCCACTGAACTCAATAAGCATGCAAATGATCAATCCATTCTCAGAATACTTACACAGCATCCCATTTCTTACCTCCCGGATTAAAAACTAGAGAAATTCACTAATAGGCAAAAAACTTTGCAGTTTAAGAATGTACCTATAGCCAACAGATCTTTCTATCAAACTTTAAAAAGCAGGGAAATTGGGCAGCTATAGTGAATGCACCAGGGGAGCAGGCTACCTGACCTCTTCTCTGAGATATTGTACTGCCCTACAAATTTGCCAAAATGTAAACACAATTTGGGTTGGTCTTTCATAGTCCAATCCACTTCCTGTGTAGCTTGGAAGAATTTGGTAACATGTCTCTGAGTGGTGGGAACACCTGCAATCAGCCCAGATAACTGAAACAAGACATGTGCTGTGCTGATCTTGTTTTAGCAGGGAGGAAGCATCAATATTAAAACAGTTGATATGGTTCAGATAGTCACTTTAAATATGTTTGATTTACTTTGTAATTTTACTGAAGTTTCCTATACTAAATCATTTTCTTTTGCTTCTGTTTCTGTGAATATATGAAGTACAGCAACACTTTGCAACACTAAAAAAAAGCTCCAAAAACAATTGTACAATAATGGCACTGACATTTCTGCAGAATAGTGTCCAGTGGATATGAGGAGCATCTCAGTTTACACAATATAAATCAGTGGGAGGTGAAATATATTGTAGCAATATTCTAGGTGTGCTCTGAGTTTTTAATTGACCATGCCCACCTTTCCTGAAGTGGAGTGGTTTAAGCATAGCAGGCTGAAAACATGCTTGGGCAAGCCAAGTGTGTTTTTTCCAGCAGCTAGAGTCATTGCTTAAGTAGCAACGTAATCAGTCTGATTTTACATCAACCTGCAGTTTCAGATTCAACTGTTAATGTGCCCAAAATAGAAATAGAGCATAACCTCCAGTTTGAAACACAAAAGGCTGTCTTCACCATCATATGACACTGACCAATAAAAAGCTTTTGAAATTAATAAAAATAAATTTGACACAGATTTCTAGGATGAATAACGAGAGATTATTAATGGGTGCATTAACAGTTGAATCTGAAACTGCAGGTTGATGTAAAATCAGACTGATTATAATATGTTGCTACTTAAGCAATGACTCTAGCTGTTAGAAAAAACAAACTTCTCCTGCCCAAGATGCATGTTTTCAGCCTGCTATGCTTAAACCACTCCGCTTCAGAAAAGGTGGGCGTGGTCAATTAAAAACATAGAGCACACCTAGAATTTTGCTAGAATATATTTCACCTCCCACTGTTTTATCTTGTACAAACTCCTCATGTCCATTGGAAACTATTCTGCAGAATAGTCAGTGTCATTATTGTACAATTGATTTGGAGTTCTTTTAGTGTTATAAAGTATTGCTGTACTTCACATATTCACAGAAACAGAAGCAAAAGAAAATTATATACTATAGGAGGAGGGAAAGGGGATTGGAAGGGGATGGGGCAGGGGAGGGAGGGGCAAAGGAAGGGGGAGGGGAGGGACAAGAGGGAGGGGTAGGAAGGAGGAGGAGGAGGGGAGTGCAGATTTGATCATTTGCATGTTTTTTGAGTTCAATGGGATTTACTCCTGTGCAATCATGCTTAGGATAGGTGAAACTGACCTTGGGGAGGGACATGGAGGGGAGGAGGAGGGGAGAAAGGGGAGGTGGAGGGGAAGGGATTGGATGGGTGGGCACTGGGCAGAAGGAAAGCCACTTTCCTTTCCAAAAGGAAAACATTGTGAACAGTGTCATTGCTTTTCAGGGTTTCCCCTACCTTTTCATTCTACAGCAGGCACATGTATTCTCCCACCCAAATTTAAACCAAAGCTGTCCCTGGCCACATCCACACCAGGCCTTTATTCCACTTTGGACAGTCATGGCTTCTCCCAAAGAATACTGGGAAGTGTAGTTAATGAAGGGTGCTGAGAGTTGCTAAGAGATGCCCTGTTCCCCTAACAGAGTTTCAGTCAGAGTGGCTGACTGTTAAACCACTCTGGCCACTGGAGCTCTGTCAGGGGAACAGGAGTCTCCTCTCAGCACCCTTCACAAACTACACTTCCCAGGATTCTTTGGGGGAAGCCATGATTGTGTAAAGTGAAACAAATGTCTGGTGTGGGTATGGTCCCCAATTAGGCAAGCCAAGCAGCTGTGAGTCTGGCTTTTAGAACACTGATAGTTGGTTCTTACTGAGCATGCATAGAAAGTAGCCTACTGAACCAAAGTAACATTGACATTGGTTGCTCCACCCACGTTTGCGTCTGGTCCCGCTTACCACTGGCATTTGGTCATGTAGCCTTGGGGCTAAAAAAAGTTCCATACCCCTGCACAAGAGAACGATGGAGCTAGCAAACAGACAGATAGGCAGAGCCAAATATGGAGCCTGTAGAATAGAGAGGCTTTCTGCTGCTCTGGTTGAGAATTAAAATCAAACAAGTCAATGAACCTGTTCTCACATAACGATAATCCATGTTTAATGGTTTGTCGAGATCAAGCAGCATGCTAGTACGCGCTGTCTGATTGCTCCCACTTCATTCCTCTCTGGCGTAATTGGGAGTATTGTTAATGTGGTGGCACTTACCCATTGGAGCTGCCCCCGTCACAGAAGAGACAGGCATCCGCTCTACTGTATTTTTGGTGCTTGTTAATGACTTCCCTCTTTCAGCAACACTTCTAAGGGGAGATTTTTTTATCCCAGCCAGTGTGTCTGTTGGATCTGGAACTGTTTTTATGCAATTGTTTTTAACTGTTTGTATGTGCACGCTGTTGTTTTACATATGTTTTTATTGTATTGTGAAATCACTTCGAGATGCTTCAGAGGAAGCAATTCATAAATGAAACCACACAAACAATCCACAAAGCTTTGATTTGTCATTATATTTGAAAAAATTATTTGATGTCTCTGTTGCCCTTTCAGCCTGCATTGAAGACCTTCCTCTTCCAACAAGCTTTTAAACAGAGATCTTTCCTAGCCTGCATATGTATTGGAATTGTTTTAAAGGTGATTTAAGATGTTTTTATTGTTTTGTTTGTTATTTGCCGCCCTGGGCTCCTTTGGGAAGAAGGGCAAGATGTACATTTAATTAACGTCACCAACAACAACTGAAGTTTATAGTCTGTTTCTCCCAACAAACTACAAATGATGAAGCCATGGTTTGTTCTTGGTTGCTGATTGCAGTTTGTTTGAGAGGAACAGACCATAAATCCCTGTTCATCCATAATGACAAGCCTAGGTTTCATGGCTTGTTTATCCTGCCTATGCCAAGGGGAGGAGCAAACTGGGAGGGATCAGGCAGCATGCACTAGCACAGTGTTCAATATTGATAAGTCATTAACTGTGGTTTATCATTATTTATTTATTGCATTTGTATACCACCCCATAGCCGAAGCTCTCTGGGCGGTTTACAACAATTACGTGTGAACTGAGCTATGGCATCGTGCCAGTTCCTACAGTGTCAGTGTACAGATTCAGCAGCAAATCAGGCAATAAGTGTTTCAATATTAGGCACAAACTTGATGCAAAACGGGATTACACATTCTCAGAAGTTAGATAGTGTATCTTTTAAACCGGCATGTATGAGGCTATAAAAATTTTCCCATGTAAATGCTTTGTAAGCATGGAACCATTTCCCCTTCAGAGCCCTGTTCTTGTCAACAAAAGCGCAATATTAATGTTAATAACAAATAAGCTTGGGAAGAGCTACATACTGAATTGTAGCCATTAAGGGTTAATCAGTCTACACATACATCCCAATCTTATATAACTTTACACAAAAATAAGTCCCATTGAATTCAGCAGGGGTTACTCCCAGGTGAGTGGTTATAGGGATTGCATCCTCAGCGACCTTGAGAATATGCCCTGAGGTCTGGAATGGCAATTCTGATCCAATTTATTGATTGTAAATGCAGACAAGCATTGAGCATTCACTCAGGATTAATTAATCTGGAACACAAAGTAATGATGCTTCTTCTAGAATACTAAAGGAAATGCAGTCCTCTCTCTATGTATAGTTATGGGGGAAAGGGGGGGGAACAATTACAGTGTCCGAATCCTGAATCTTGCAGTCCTTTCAGTAACAGATGTTAAAACGATAGGCCAGCAAGAAATATAGATTTTTCCGCCTCGAGCAGAATCTCAAGCAGGCTCAAAACTGTGTTAATAAAATCCTTGCAAATGGAGAATTGAAAAGACGTGTTTCAGCAAGCCTATTTGAAACAGAACCTTTACTCTAATGAAAAAGAGTGGCCCTTGTTGCGTCAGATTCAAGAAAGAAGCCAGCAGAAGGTCAATTGCTGATCAGGAACAATTGGGAGAAGCTCGGGTGAGGTCATTTAAAGCTGTTCAAATCGAGACACAGAGCCAACCTGTTTGAAAAGGCAATTTAGAAGGAATTATCTCCTCTATTTGCATAATTTGAGTGTGCATAATTTTGTACCTGGAGTAATGGCTGATTGACACCCGAATGAGAAGATATTGCTATCATCCTTCCCCTCTTCTTTTTGCTTCCAAAACTTTCTTACTAATAGAAGAGGAGAGTGACATATCAGATATGACACTCCTGTTTCCAAGGAGCCATCTTAAGAGTTTCAAACAATACTGAGCAACACACAAAGAAGCATTAGTACATCCCAGTAAATGCCACAGATTCATTTGTAGGAAGCTGCTTGAGATATTCTGGACTGGATTAAGCTTTTCTAGTTAATAACCAAAAGCCACCTGCATTTTCTTTCTCTCTCTTTTTTTTCTCTCTTGGAAGGAAAATGAATACCATCACATAGAGAATAGCAAGTTTAGCTGAAGACAGCCACAGCTGCCTTCCTTTTCCCAGTAAATGAAAGGATCTCCACTCAGGCTACAAAACAGTTATCAAATGCAGTGTCAAAGCAAGTGTTTCTCCTCTATTGTAAGGTGCAGACTGAATAACTGCCGGCAGAGCGTTCAATGTCTTCAGACTCACATGCAGCTGCACACACTCCAAAAGACTATTAGCTTCTTCCTGTTTGCATTCTTCAGCTCAAGAGAAGGACGTTTCTTTCCAAGCAAGCCTGTCTGTTCCTGCTGCTGGCTTTCCCAGATTCCTCCCATTTTCCCGTCAAAATCCTCTCTTCAGATTTCATGTCTGCAAAAAGATTCCTCAACACCATCCTTTTCCTTTAGCAGCTGGCAAACGATTTCCAAGAAGCCAAATTCTTATAGTTTTCCAAATGATTATATGAACATTTTGCTCTGCTTTCATCGGCGGTGAACTGATGGACTGAGGGCCCCTTTGGCTAAACAACGCTAAAGAAAACCACACTCGCTTGCCGCCCACCTCCCTTAGGGGGAGAGCTGTAGTTCAGTGATGGAGCATCTCTTTTGCATGCAGAAGGTCCCATGTTCAGTCCAAGGCATCTCCAGGTAAGACTGGGAACGTCCCCAGCCTGAAACCTCAGAGAGCCATTGCTAGACAGTATACAGCAGTTCAAACTGAGCTAGATGGACCAATGCTCTGACTCAGTCGAAGGCGGTCTTCTATGTCCCCATGCAGCAGAGTCCAGTAGATCACCTTCTCCTGGACTGCTATCATTTCAAGCAGTGAGACCATCAGGATTGTGACATCAGCTGAATAATACCCATTTTTCAGAACAGGATGATTGAAAAAAATAAGGATGCTAGAGGAGAGCAACATCCAACAGCCTGTTTCTTTTGAAAGCTCACGCTTGAAAGGGATCCCAGATGACCTCAGCAGTTTTGTCCTTGTCACCTCTATACATAGAGGTTTCATTTATCTGCCGCTCCCTCTAATACTGAATTCAAGACTGGAGCCAAAACAGGACCCCTGAAAAACAAGAGGGAGGTATCAGTATGTTTGGAGAAACTGTGAGGTTTGCAAAAGTACAACAAACAAACAAACAAACCCTTTTGAAATTAACAAACATGCAAGGGAACAATATCCCTAAAATCAGCTAAATGAGTACTGAGGATGCTCAGTAGCCACATAATCTTGAGTGTCAGTTGTGGGGGGGGGATAGAAAACTGGGAGGGGAATGGAATGGAGTATCTTGGAGGAAGGCGTGTCTGGCTGACTGAAATGCTGAAAGGGAGCACTGAGGAAGTGAAGAAATACTGCAACATTTTGTTGCAAGCCTTTTTTTTTTAAAAAAAGAGGGGGAAAATAAGTCATTACCATATTCCAAAAGTTAATTATGCATTATGAGCTTGCATAAGTAACAAAACAAAATGATCTGGCAGCACCCTAGTACTGTATTTGCTATGTCAATACAAACCTCCAGCACATTGTGGAGATTCAAAATAAACTTAGTGAACAGGCAACAACTCATTCCTCAGTTAACATTTTACTTTATTACCAATAATAGCTCTGTAGGCTGTTGACTGTTTCTTCCTCCCTCACTAACCGAAGTCTGTTCCTGATGAGTGGTGAATCCTGATCACTGTCTTCTTTCTTAATCCCTTCTTCTCATACATTGCCCTCTTCCAATCCAGATGACTTTTCCCTCCTCTCTACCCTCTCCTCTGGAACTGCTTTTGGAGCGGGGAGGGTGATTCATAGGGGTAGGCTCTGAAAAGGCACACCAGAATCAAATGTTAAGAAAAAATGTCCAGTCGTCTAGTGGAAGATGTTTTTGAGAGCAGTGAGAAACTCCTTTGACGGGTTAATGCTTCTGGTTGTACAA
This sequence comes from Rhineura floridana, assembly GCF_030035675.1. Taxonomy (NCBI): domain Eukaryota; kingdom Metazoa; phylum Chordata; class Lepidosauria; order Squamata; family Rhineuridae; genus Rhineura; species Rhineura floridana. Next base: position 135,888,801 of record NC_084480.1, read on the forward strand.
TGAAGACACCTGATTTCTGTCAGTACTTGAGTTCAAATTACACCATCACTCTCCTCTTCCCACACTACCCTATCAAGTAGAGAGAAGAAGAAGGGGACAAAAAGCAACCAAACTGGTAATCAGATTCCACAGAAGGGATGTCAACACAACATCTGCTGTTCCTGTGCTGCTTTTTAGGCCTCCAGTTCTGCTTGCACAATAAGCTCTCTCGCGTTTGGAGCGTCTGGTTTCAGCGGATGCTTGGGAAAATGGATGACCCACAGGAGCTCAGTCAGGATTATCAAGACTAGCAGATAAGACGTCCAATGTTAACTTGGGCATTCCACCAGCACTGTAACCACCCCCCTTTCAGCAAAGGTACACCTAATTCACGCAAACAAAAAATGTGGTGGTAAAAGTGCTCTAGCCATACCACTTTAGATGGAAGGTGGAGATTGCATTGTTGAGTGCTTCACCGGGGGACGGACCATTCCCTGCACATACATAACTATTAGCATACAGTAGGGCCCCGCTCATACAGCGGGTTCCATTCTGGACCCCCGCTGTAAAGCGAAAATCGCCGTAAAGCGAAACCCATTGATGATAATGGGATGCATCGCGCGAAAATGACATCAAAATGGCACGCGACGGAAAAAAACGCCATAAAAATGGAACAAGCACCTTAATGCGGGGACTTTCCCTAATTGAAAGTCGCTGCATTAGCGAAGCGCTGTAAAGCGGGCCCCTACTGTATCATGGAAAAGGCTAGACTAGACTCTCCAAAATTACAAGCAGATCTTATATCTAAAGGGATTCCCATCTCCTCCCAAGGGAAAGCATTCAACAATATAATAATCCCTTACATGCAATCTGAAGTAGAATAATCTAGCGTCATTGGCTGTTTGTGTGAACTAGGAATGGAAAGACCTGTCAGTTTTGGTTCTCTCAATTTCTCACTTTTCTAATGTTAAATTCAGTCCTCTACATTTCTGCAGCAATCTGCAATTTTTTTAAAAAAAAATCTTCATGAAAATTCTCCACCATATTACTGTTAACTTCTCCTAATAAACACATTTTTGTAGGCAGTTTTGACAAAGGTACACATTTTTGCAAGCCATTTCTCATCATATCATGCCTTTTTGCATGTTTTTATTCATATATTCATTTTTATGTGTGTGGAAGAATGCTGTGTTTGTGAGACTCTGTATGCTGTTGTAGCTGTGGCCACTTGCTCTAATTACTCCACAACTCTGCCATCCTGTGTCTTCCCTGCTCCAGGTATATAGAGAAGAGGGGCTGCCTGAGGCAGCACCTTGGCGTTGCGCAAAATGCGACGCTCACACTTAGCGTTGCACTTGGAGTCGCCTTGAGGTCACCTGGAGAAGAAGATCAGAAGAAGATCATGGAAGATTCCTTGTTCTTATTGTTGTGTTTGGTTGTATTCTGTTATTCTTAATGCTGGTTAGGTATTATTTTATTGTTTAGTTTTTTAGATTCTGTATCATTTCTGTATCATTTTGCTTTGTACATCGCCTAGAGTGGCTGATGGCCAGCCAGATAGGCGATTAATAATTGTAATCAATACATAAATAAAATAAATATGCATTTTTGTAAACATTGGTTGGTTGGCGAACTGCATCCCAAAAATTCAATAAATATGAATTTCAAAGGATGGCTGTGTTTCAGTTCTCATATTGTTTCGAAAAGTGCGAATTTGATAAATTGAAATTCTCACCCACCTCTAGTGTGAATGCATAGTCTGAAAATCTGAGACACCATGGGAGGAAATGGATCAGCAAGGTCACACGGGTTAGTGCACCAACATACAAGAAGATCTGAGGAGATTATTGCTAAAACAAAATTTTGAATATGTACAAAACTGGGCAAATTTACCTTTCACACACACACATGCGAGGGTTGCCGAGTCAGAAGCATCCCAAATCGTGAGATTTCAGGGATGGGCCCTAGTCATGTCATGGGGTAGGCCCTAATGATGTCATTAAGAATGATACATTAAGCATCAACCAGAGTTGCTTGGAGCATACAATTCAAACAAAAACATTTATTTGATTGGAAATTAAGCGAGAAATCTTAGCTAAATGAGGGTGTTTCTAGGTCCAGCTGAAGTGACGGGATCATTCCTTCTCATCTGTTTAAGGAGCCTGGGTAGGAAACATTTAATCTAGCCTACTTGCTTCTGGCAAGAAGGGTTTAAGTGCCTTCAGGGGTGCTTTCCGTGTTACGGGTGCCACTCAGTACTTCTTCTGCCTGTCATAGTACCTACACTATGGAACTCCCTGCCTATTGATACTAGGCAGACACCTTCATTGTAGTCTTTTCAGCACCTGCTAAAAACGTTTTTGTTTAGGCAGGACTATCCAGGTAGAAGCTATTATGTTTTTTATTTGTTTTTAACTCATTGTTGGTTTTATCATTTTGAATGTTTTTAAATACCTTTCTTTAACTGTTTTTGCCAATAATTTTATTGTTTTAATTCCTTCTGTAAACCACTTTGAGGTGTTTTACAATAAAGTGGTATTTAAATGTTGTAAATAAAATACATAAATAAATGTTGGAGTCACTGTGGGTCTCTTTCCTGTTTTAGGAACAAAGGAATCTGCCTTATACCGACTCAGGCCATTTGGTGCCATCTAGCTCAGTACTGATGACATGGACTAGCACTGGCTCTCCAGGATTCCAGGCAATAGTCTCTTCCAGAGATTGAATTTTGGACCTTTGCATGCCCTACCACTGAGCTACAATCCTTCCTGTTTTAAAAATTATCTTTTAAAATTGTTCTTTTCAATTCACTAATGAATGCACATCATACCTAGGGCAGATCCACACCATTCATTTAAAGCACATTCAACACACATTTGAAGCATATGAATCCTACCACAGAATCATGGGAACTGCAGTTTGTTATGGGTGGTGGGAACTGTAACTGTGAGGGGGAAACAATATTTCCCAGGATTCTTTGGGGACGTCATGCACTTTAAATGCGAGTTGGGTGTGCTTTAAATGTATTGTGTGGATCTACTTCATAAACTTTGCCTGCATGTAAATTGTTTTAATTAATTATTTTTTAAATGGAAATGAGCTATAAAGTTCACCATGGGCTACTCATCATCAAAGTAAACCATGGGCTACTCATAATCTCTCTGCCGCTCAGGATGAAAACAATAGAGGGAAATCATGAGAACCCAAAAGAAGAAGAGTACACTTAAAATGTAGAGGCAATAATAATGAACAACCATAGTGTGAAATCAGATACTTATTGGGACATAATATGAAGAAATATGTTTCTAAGCGTGACTGTCAAATATGTTTATTATTTACACAACCTGTAAATATATTTATAGTGCAATCCTATGTTTGTTTACTCAGAACAATGTATTCAATGGGGCTTACTCAAACAGGGAACAGTGCACAGAACTGCAACCTCAAGTGATAAGTAACTTCACTCACCTAACCAAAAATTCAGAATCATGCTACTATATGCTGTTTTGCAACTGTTTATACTTGTTTTTATGGTTATTGGGTTTTAAAGGGATTTATTTCTTGTTGTGAGCGGCCTTGGTTTCCAATCAGCAACCCTACCTCACAGGGATGTTGGAAAGACTTCATACACACACACTGGAGAATACATACACTCCATATAATAGGTTTTTGTCAAAACCAGTTGGTCATTGCAGAACATTTTAAAAAACCCAGTATTAGTTTCCTACATAATAAAAGCTGTGACACCTAAGTAAGCTCTGCCTAATTGCTTTTAAAATTGGATTCCAGGGGGACAGAAAGATTTACAATACAAACACAATCCTTTACTATGTTCACTCAGACGTCCCATTAATTTACAGCAGAATCCTAACCATATCTACTCAAAAGTAAATCCTATTGAATTCAATGGGGTTTACTCCTGGTATATAGGATTAGCATTGCAGCTTTACTCCCAGAATTAAAGCTTTATATTGGGAAGGTTTTCAAAACACTGCCCTCTTCAACAGCCCAGGAAATTTAAAGTTGTTTGACTCCTGCACAGAAGAGAGAAAAAGACTACTGCTACTGCTAAAAGCTATAAACTTACTAAATTTGAGATTTTTAGGCAAGCAGGAAAAAATAAGTTTTCTGGATTTGCAGTGGGTTTGCCTGGAGGTCAACAAATCCCTTGTCAATCACAAACCTGACTTCATTTATTGGCTACATACCTGAAAGGGCAGGGTTAGAGCAGCCAGCTACCAGCTCATTTAGCAGAAGTTGCAGGGGGGGGCTGACATTTTGGTATATATCTTGTGAACCAGACCACCTAGAAACGTGTTTTTTTTTTAAATGAAAGCTGAGAGACCAGAGATTAAGGTGACTCACCTGGAGACCCAGAGAGTCTGGGCAAAAACCGGAGACCTGGCAACCCTAACACACACACACTTCAAATGTTTTTAGATTTTGCTTTTGAAATGTGTCTTAGAGATATATTTTTAGAAAAATTGCACCTAACATTTGATTATTTTTTTAAGTGGGGCCACAACATTTAATTGATTGATCAGCCACAGCAGCAGATTTTAATTTTTATATTATTTTTATATAAATACAAAAACTGTAGAAGAGACATTCCCTTTTCTCTCATCCACAAAGAAAAGGGTGGGATAAATATTTTAATCATAAATAAATAAATAATTGATTCAGAGTAATCTATTAATCAATTCAAAGTCATATGATTTAAGTTAAATCACTGAGTGACAGTCCTGATTTTACGGCAAAGTTTGGCTTGACGACACACACACACCAGCAAATAAAGAAGAGGCAAGCCTCAAATTGGTACCAGGTGGATAATTTATTGCAAAAAAATACATACAAGATAATCAAAATACAAATAATACAAATGCAACATTTTAAATAAAAATAAAATTATAATGCAAAAATTTCAACTTCAAAACAACTCATCCAAAATTCCTTGTAATTAAAAAAAAACAACCAGGAAAAAAAACATAATATATATCACACTTTTAAAGATGTAAACCTAAAATATCATACACTGTATGAATGCAACAAACATACTTTTCCCAATCATGTCATAAATGTGGTCAAAGAAGGTTTCTATAGCAAAAAGCATACTTAAAAAAAATGATGGCATTGTCTTAGAAGAGGCATTCTTCTTTATGTATGAGAGGAGAGAGAATGCCTTTTTTTACAATGCTGCTTACCCCCTGCAGTTTTTTTAAGAACTTTTCTTTTAAAGATATCTGCTGCATGGGAAACATCCTTTAGTTTAATTTAGTTTTTGTGGTCACCTTTTTAACTGACTAAAATTTGAAATTGACTGTCACCCATTAACCAATTAAAGAGTGCAGCCCTTGACCATGCTGGCTAAGGCTGATGGGAATGCAAGTCCAGCAACATCTACAGGGTCACAGTCGAGCTTGGAAAAGTTACTTTTTTGAACTACAGCTCCCATCAGCCCAGTCCAGTGGCCATGCTGGCTGGGGCTAATGGGAGTTGTAGTTTAAAAAAGTAACTTTTCCATGCTCTGGACAGATTCCCCTTCCCTGTACAACAGCAAGTCACAGCCCTCTCCTCTGGGTGTACTTATCCGGTGCAGGTGGCAGAGCTTCCAGTCATCCTCAAGTCCTGGGACCTCTCATTACATGAGAAGAAAAGAGGGAACCTCTTTTCATCATGTTCATCAGATTCATCCCCCCCCCTCAGCCTTTTACAGCAGAACCGGAATCAAACAGAAAAAGATGTAATTGCATAGACCCTGGCAGATTTTGCCAAGGCAGCTACCAAAGACACTCCTTGTATAAGAGCGCCAGGGGAGCCTCTAATCCCCCCTTAGAAATTCAAAAGAACTTGAAAGGATCCTGTCATTTTGCTGCCTGCTCTATTCATCTCACATTCTTTGCCCTTTTAACATCTGGCTCCAGGTTCTCAAGCGTGAGCAGAAGAAGGAGTTCAGTGTCAGTTCAGCGATGGTAAAGCCACGTTCCTCGAAAGGCAAGAAAAAACACGCCATCACCATCAATCAGTATTAACTGGCATACTAACCAGAGAGGCAAGTCACCCTCCCTGCCACCTATAAAAGGCTGATGGAATGTATTACAAAGTACCTCCCATGTTGTAATGGCTAGAACTGTTGAACTTTGTGATGGAATCTTCAGGTCGCTGTGCACTCTCGTTAGGGAGGGATTTAACCATGAAACAAGACCAATTTAAGGCCAAACTAGCCCCGATGGCAGCAGATCTCTGGGGTTAAATCATCCAAGAAGAGTGTGGGGTCTATTTTAAAATGGCAAAGTGGCTCACGACGAGGACTGCAAAGCCCTCTCAGCTCACCTTTTGGCAGCATGTCTTCCTGAGAGATTACTCATTCAGTGAAACGCAAGTATTGGAAGATATGCTCAGCTAGGAGGGAAGCATTTGGGGAGAGGGGATGCAAGGAGGGGGGAGGTTCTGCCCTTCTCACTCCCCAGCTTCTTTTGCTATGAAAAGTGGACACCCACACCCAAATACATCTTCTAGGTCACCCCTGCAATGAGGACAGATCTGTGCTTAAGCACATGAATATGCGACCATTGTGTCTGATTTGGCCCTAGAATCACTGTAATCCTCACTGTCATAATGTGTTTCCTGATTGCCTAGAAATCAGGAAATGAAATAAGATTGGGCTGTGGCTATGACACAGAGTCACATGCACTGATCCCTCTGCAGCCCAAAGACGACATCTGAGTGCATGACAGTACCATGTGGACACAGAGGGCTGTTGCTAACAAAGTAGCTCCCAGATCATATGAAATGCAGTGCTCGGGTGGGCAAGTACTATGGCGCCACAGACGGCATCTCCTCCAGATATCAAAAAGAGGGGGGGGAAGGATAAAGTAAGAGGAACACAGCAGGAAAAACATCAGGGGGAAAACACTGAACAAATCATACCTCAGGCAAATGAAGAATCTTCAGAAATGAGCCTGAGAAGGTCCAGTCGAAACTGGAAGGCTCCAGAGAAACTTATAGGGCATTGTCAATTTAAATAGATTATACAGCATGTTGTTTAGAAAAAGGGAGATGTAAGGATAATGTGACTATACCTTTAAGAGCATCTTCCACGTCTGGTTATGGAGGTTAGCCAAGCATGAGGCAGGGCTTGAGGCCAGAGTGAAAAAGTAACCAAAGGAGGGAAGACCAGTTGTACATAGTTATTAAAACTATTTAAAACCTATTTCTTATTCAGCTCTTCTGACCTGCTCCTCATTACCAGAGAACATTATGCTACTGTTGGAGAGAAGAAATCAGGTAGGAATAAAAGGAGCCACAGAAATAAAACATTCAGGATAAACTATTTCTGTAATAACTTTCCAGGAAGTACTTTTAGGCCCCTTCGTCAGCAAATTAGGCCCACTAACATAATCACCTGCATTTATGAAATTACTGTCACCACCATGTAATCCACACTTTTCTGAGTTGCCACACTACTCCTTAATGAAAACCTCCTATTATCTTCCTTGAAACTATTAAGTGCCAAATTTGCATGGATTAACCTTTTATCTCCATCAAAAACAAGAACAAGGGAAAATGACAATCAGGGAGCTACACTGGTCCGTTCTGAGAAACTTCAAAGAATCTTCCCTTACCTGAAAGTTCACATTCCCCAGGATCAACTGTCACGGGCCCCAAGGAAAATCTTTGGTAAGATTTGGAGGATGAAGAGTAGGTTTACAGCTGTCATGGAGGGGGCTGGAGAAAGCACTGTAGAAATGTTTCCAGAAATATCTGTCAGCTCTGAATCTGATGTGTTAATTGGTGCCCATACCCCTTCCCCGCACCTATGACAAAGAGAAAGGAATTTCCACTGGCTCTTAACCCATACCTAGCTGTTGAACAGCCTGGAGTCTTCCAGAGACAGCAAAGTGAAAAGAGGATGTCAGAATCAGAAATTATACTTTCACCAAGGTCACAAAGATTAGAAAAGAGACAGTGGCACCTAAAGGAAATGCTCTCTGTTCCTAGAAGAAGCCTTTGCCTTGCAGCAAAAGCTGGAAAGTACTAGAGAATGCTCAGACAAGTAATGTGCATGCCCACCTCTCTTATATATTAGAGTGGATGGATGAGATAAGGTTGCTGCGACAACAGTCTGCTGTTGCCTCCACATACTTAGTTTGTATCCTGAGATATACCTAGCCTGTTCATGAAAGATGACTAGCCTGCTTCTAAGATATTTCTATTCTGCTCCTGTTCTGTATCCCGAGTCATGCCTAGAATGTCTGATGTTGCATTCCTGTACTGACTTCTGGAACAAAGCTTTGTGTAAAACCCAGTTACTGAGTCTGCTGCTCTGGTTGGGAGCCAGGACATCAACATTGGTCGGTACTTATATATGAAAGAAATGGTACTCCTGTTTTCACCCTAAATGAAAAAATGTAAGGAAAGCCATTGGACAAATTCTGCCTCTTGTCATGGGCTCTCCTTTCTGATGAGTCACTCATGCCCTGGTTTTAGGCCTGAACAGTAGCTGTGGATGAAAGCAATCAGCTTATATTCTCCTCTTCCCTTGTAGTAATAAAAATGCATTATCCCATTGTTAATTTCCCTGCCCCTCCAGCAGTTGCAATTCCTTTCTTTTTTTAAAAAAAAACCAAACTCTTTTATCTTATGATAATATACTGATTTATTCCCTAGAATCAAGGATTACTCAGCTTTGAGGTGTTCCAGGGTCTTCACATATATTATTTCATTATAACCCTTACAATAATCTTTCAAGGTAGATCAGCATTTTAATCACCGTATTGCAGATAGAAGATTGAGAGTGAGTGTTAGTGAGGCTAACTTAGTGAGTTTATGACTGGTGTAAAATTTGTATCAAGGACTTCTTAGCTCACCTAGTGCAGGGCTGATGCTAGAGGGCAGCCAGGTTGGGCCCTGGCCGAGGACCCCTGAAGAGCCCCTCCTTAGGGTGGGTGGGTAGCGCTCCCATTACACAATCTGCTGCAGCTTCTGTTCCTGACCCTTTCGCGGATCGCAGAGAGGGAGCTTCCAGGCACCCCTCCTACAACCATGCAGGCCTGAGATGCCCGCCTGCATATACCACCTACCTCTCCCATTGGGGTGAATGCTGGCTGAGATGGGTGCATGCCTGCCATCAACCAAGATGGCGGCTGAGACTTCCCTAAGCGGCTGATGCCTCTACCACACGTGCAAGTATAAACAGAATTTATAAAGCACATGGGTCTTGATGTAGGAACTGCAGTAATAGAACCTATGGGCTTTGCACCATCAGAGCAGGTTCTGGAGAATACTGCTGCTGATCTGCTCTCTGCTGCACTGTACTGCCATCACTGCAGATGGCCACAGGGTAGAACTGCAGCAACAAATCCAGGTAGGTTCCTGAACCAGTAGGATCCACCTGTTTCTCTCAATGTGTGTGCCTTCAGTCTGAGCAAGTTGTCACTCAAATTGAGCTGCTGTGGCGCTACCATGCATGTCCTTCTTGTTTGCCTCCAGAAGACTACTGTTGACTCCAAGGCAATCCAGCAGTGGCTGTTTCAGAACCACATATTAGGAGAACCTTTGTAATTCATTGCTAGCCCAAACTGGTGGAATTTACTTGAAAGACATTATGTTTTCTCCTCCTCCTCTTCTCATTTATTACAAGTTGTTCGGCAGAGTTGAGATCTGGAAATTTGCCATTAAGCTGCAATGGGTTCAGCAAGTTAATGTTGATGGGATTTGAGCATTAACTCACCAAAGGAGAATGCCAGTGCATTTGTAGAATTATCAGTATAATGCATCCTGGCATTTCACTCTTACCATCCTTACAAATGTCACTTTTCATTCTATTGTAAATTAAACCAATTTCGTCCAAACCTCCAAAATAAAGCTTCCTTGCAAGCAACCAGTCCCCATCTGCTCCACAGTTAAAAATATTGCAGCAAGAAATTGCAGAGATATTGGAGAAAATGCATCATTACAAATATTATATGAAGGGTGTATGAATTAATCATTAAGGATTAATTTAAACTCTCTTTCTTCATAGGAACAGGTTAAAGAGCCCAGTAAATGAAGGACACTATGATCATATTAAAGCAAGGTAGATCTCCACACCTGAATGAGCTAATGAAATATTATAAGGCAAAGGATTGTGAAGGTGAAACCCCCATTAGACCCAAGGGAACTCTGGCAGTGTACATCACCTGAAAGTCTCCCTTCAATATTTTCCCAATTATTGCATGTAGATTTCACCCACTTAACAGGTTAAGTTTGCAAAGCCCCTCCATCATTTATTCACTCCAGAAAGTAACCTTCTCTCTGCAGTAGCAGCAAAAAACTAAAAAAATAAAAAGAAAGAAAAAAGAAAAAAAGAAAAGTGTATGTTCAGTCTCATTTACGCTTTTAACCAATTTATGCCAGCATCATGTATTTAAATTAGCTTCAGTGTGCTTTCATATATTATAACCATATTTCAAAGCAATTTGTGCAAATGCCAACAGAGGAAGCAAGCTATATGTATCATGTGTTTGGAGATTATAAAGGCTCCAGATGCCTTTGTAAAGCAAACCTTTCATGAATAAATCAGGAAACATCCTGATGCAGGTTTTATATAGAGAGCAAGGTATTCTTATTTAGGTCACAGCGAGGTTCTGCCAGGTTTGCTAAAACGGAACAAATCCCCAGCGTGTATGCCAAATGCACAACATTTCATAAGACAAGCAAACATCACTTAGTTTAGCCCTTAGTGTGCGCTTGCAACTGTGAATGACCCCTGAACTTTAAGTATATTGGTTTGATCTGAAGCACAAATCAAAGCTTTCTGACTCTGTACTCAGTGAGGGTTTTTCCCCCTTACACAATCCCATCCACAGTGACTATGGATAGTGGCTATGCCCTCATTTAATACCCACTTACAGTCCCTCTGTAGTGTAGCATAGCAGCAAAGAGGCTCAGAGATTGAGCTGTGAACCAGGAAATTCCTAGTTCGAATCTTGCCTTTGCTATGAACTCATCTATAAGGATAGTAATACCTAACTTACCTTAAAGAGTTGCTGTAGGAATTACAATGGGTCAAACTAGATGCTACTCTAAATGTATGGCCACCATCAAAAATGGAAGCAGATAAATTCTAGTACAGCCTCCCAACCTTTGGGTCCTCAGATGTTGTGGGACTGCAACTCCCATCAGCCCCAGTCAGCATGGCCAATGGTCAGGAATGATGCAAACTAGTCCTGCAACATCTGGGGACCCAAAGGTTAGGAAAAACTGTTCTGGTAGATTCTACAGTAGGGGAGAGAGGGGAGCTGAATGTATGAATGCAGGTTTGGACAGCAGCCATGCATTTAGCATAGTATCTAGCCTGGTTCTGAGATAATGTATGTGAAGTCATTTAGAACATTCAGAAAGTACCGTACAAATACTACTACTACTACCACTACTAAGAATTATTATAGAAACTGGCATTCCTTAAAGCAGGTGTGGGGAATCTTTGGCCCTCCAGACGTTGCTGAACTACAACTCCCATCAGCCCCAGCAAGCAAGGCCAATGACCAAGGATGATGAGACTTGTAGTTCAGCAACATCTGGAGAGCCAGAGGTTTCCCGCACTTGTCTTAAGGGGTTGTTGTAAGGATTATTTAGATAAAGGATGCCAGTGCTTTGAACATTATCATCATCATCATCTATGCAATTCATTCTGCTTAATGGATGCCTGGGACCTGAGACTCTGGAAATCTAGACCTTGACTTTTATACCAAGTGCTGAAAAATACAATTAATATTTGGCAGTGAAAACAGAGGATATTACTAATGCAGTTTCCTATCCAACAGTGACACCCATGCCCCCCCCGGTTGATGGCTTG